>NW_026623232.1:3654682-3700410 GCF_030028575.1 Malurus melanocephalus
TTTTTTTTTAATATCTCAGGGAGGGGTGGAAGATGCAAGTTTGCAAAATTAAGCAGTAATTTAATTGCCCGGGGCTAGAGACSGATGAAAAATAGGTTAGCGCAAAATGTTGCTTGTTATTCTCAAAGGCAAAGACTCTCACAGTCTCTCTGGTTCYTCTGAAGCAGGAGCTGCTTTCTAAGGTTATTTATACAGCACGGGAGCTGGATGGAGAAGACCTCTCAGGTCATCTGCTACACGACCTTGCCAATGAATTCCCTGTAGTTTCCAATAAACTGCAATTTCTGGCACTTTCGGATCTGTTCTCGGACCCGGTGTGGAAACAAAAGCGATCCATTCACAGCCACACGCACACGTAGAGGCAGCCAGTAGCTAATGTCATTCGGGTCTTTGAAGAAATCTTCCAGTGCTTAGTGTCTCCAAAGCTTATATTTCGGGGTGATCCGGGCGGAGGAGAGAAACCTCCCCTGAGTGTTTCACACCCCGGCCTACGGCCCTGGCAAACACAATTTAAACAGTGATTACCTGAATATTAAGAAAATTACAGCGAAGGTACAGTTAACCCTGGGACTTTGAAGTGTCAAGTAACTATTTAGTAATTGCACTTGTAAATATGTTTGTGCTCGGCTGGTTCGTGCTTAAAAATGCAAAAGTGCACTTGCTACCCGGGAATAACTAAATATCTTTGTCTAAAGTGGCAGCACAAATAGCCGGTCGCTTTGTGGCTGTGCTTGATATTAGTACATAAGGATCATTTTGCTTCAATTGGGAGGCTCTCATTCACTAGGCAAGAAACCGTTTAGGAGAAAGTAGGTTCCCGTATGAGAGTTAACATCCTTCAAGTGTAAGCCTGTCTTGATTACACTTTAGAGCTCTGCAAGAGGTGAGCTTTTCCACACAAATATAATCGGGGGAACTTTCCTTCAATCAGGTCTCCAGCTCTTACATCATTTCAGCTGCCTCTTTCGGCACTAGCTCCCTCGAGGCTGAATATCCCAAAGGGGGCTGGTTGTGAGTCTGCTGGGTCACCAAAGGCAGGGAAGGGCGACTTTGGGCTAGAAAGGTGTTTGGCTTTTACATCTTCTCTTTSCTTTTTTCTTTCAAAACCTTTCAGTCTTGTCTGTCCAGACCTCTGGAATATTTCTTTACCACCCCCTGCCCCGTTTTTTCCCTTTCTGAGTGTTTTTTTCAGTACTGTCTTTGGTTTTGTTCCTACAGAGAGAGACAGTCGACCTTGCCTTAGTGGTTTGGTTATTTGGGGTTTGTGCTTGTTTTTTTTTTTTCCGAATTTCTCAGAAGAGCTATTTGTCCCAGAATCTGTGCTCGTTTCATGAATCTTAACAAGAAGAGGGTGGATGGAAAGAAAAAAATATAATGCCACAGGATCCACCAAAATGACAGCTTGATCGGCTTTAATCCCAGACGAAAGGCGGCAAGTGACCGCGCAGTTTGTGGGGCAGGAGCAGCAACTCCGTTTCCATCCAGAGATTGCGACCTGAGCAGCTGGGTAGGCCCCAGCAGCAGCTCCGGGAGCGCCGAGTGGGCAGCGGGGCGCTGGACACGCGGGCGGCCGAGACGCCCCGCCGCCCTGCGCCTGCCCCACAGCGCCTCCAGAACGACCCCTTTGGCCTCCGGCTGAGCCTGGTAGAGTTTATTTATCCTCTCACTCGAATGAGCGCAGGTTAAATTGCCTCCAAAACATTGCGCCGTTAGGTTATCCCGCGCGAGTCGGGCCTTGTCTCTGCGTGGGGTCTSTTATAAGGAAACTAATGCGGGAGCGCTTCTTTCACCTTTACTGTGAAGCGGGTGAAACTCTCTTGTTCAGGTCTGACCGCTGAGTTTGGAGTGCCCCGGCGCGCATACAGCCACTGCTACGTCTAGCTACTTTTCAGCCCGGCTAGATCCACGCGGTGTGAAGGAAACAGATCAGCCTCTGCACCTGCTTTCCTGCCCCAAAAGCGCTGTAATGAGGACAGTGACGTTGTGGACAAGGRGCGATAAAACTTCTTCACTGGTGCCGTGTCCTTTCATTCTCCCTTTTCTTTCAAACCCTCTACCCGAGTTTCGTCAGCCAGAAACGGCTGCTTCCAGCCCCCAGGGAGGGTGGCCGTCCCGAAAGGGTCCTGCCTAGGCTGCCTTTAGACATACGTTCGTTTACCTGGTGATGCTGCTTAGTAAAACACTCGAGTTAAAAAGGAATGCTAAGGAGGGGAGCAAGGAAGATGAGATGCGTTTTCCCTGGTGGAAGCATTTTCATGAGAAAGGCACGGTTTTCACCCCGTGTTTGCAGAAATGCGGCTACACGGACGTCCCTTCAATAGCTTCTGACCCCACACAATCCTTTTGATAACACTCGAGAGGTGGAAGAATGGGAGACTTTGTCAATCAAATGGTGCCAATCCCAATGGAAACGGTGCCACCAAGACCGCAGAGCGTTTCCTCATCAACTGGATTGCGGGGGCTGGGAACTCAAGGATCAGCTTTTGAAAGTGCGCACAGGGCTCTCCAAAGACAACAATGTCTTTTTTTCATACGAACTGCTGTGCCTCCCCAAGGGGAATCAAATATGTTCGGCCAGCCAGAGCTGTCGAAGACCTCGGAGGGCAGAGGGTAAGGGTCCCACGCACTGCACGCAAATTCTTYGTCTACAAGAAAAACGCTTTCTAGGTGTAACTTTTGGATACAAACTCATGAGGTGCTCCGTGCTCCCCCTGGGTCAGTTCACGGGTGCACGTCTGGCTGCATCCTCTGCCCAGCCCTGCCGCCCCCGCTCCCAGAGCCGAGGAGGGGCGCTGCCCGCTGCCCTGCCCGCAGCCGTCCAGCCCGCCCTGTCGCGGGAGCAGCGCGCTGCGGCGGGGCCAGYCGCTCCCACGGAGGTCCGAGTTAGAAATGGCAAGAGCAGATCTGTGACAGAACTCTTTCTTCGCTCCTGATCATCAGTATAAAGTCTAACACATCCACAGAGAGGTGCAAATGACCACCTGGAGAAATTGCACCACCGAGGCAGCTCTCTCCTCTAGACCCACCTTAAGCGAGATCATAGAAACTTCATCTGATTGCTTATGCRTGTGGGTGTAATACACCCTCTGTTCCCCCATCCTCCCCAGAATGGAAGATGTTCCCAACACACCTATGCCGGGAGCGGAGGTTTCCGTAGTGATTGGGTAGGGCGGACTTGTGTCTCTGCCGGCCGCGGGCAGGGCGCTGGGAGCCGCTCCCCACCTGGAAAGCACATGCTTGGGCGTGTAAGAAGGCAGGAGTCCTCCCAGAGACGCACCCTGCGAGCGCTACCKAGGCACGGAGCGCTCTGGGGGTGTGTGTGGGGAAACGCCTGCTGTGGTTCATGGGGACAATTCCTCGCCCTGGGAAAGCCCCCCTGCCCTGGTTATCTCGTTCGGGTGGGAGAAACCCCTCTATGCACCGGTCGAAACCTCTGCCCCTGGTGTGGGAACCTAAAGCCACCAGCGAGACCACCAAAGGCTAAAGCGAAAATCCTCACCCCTCCGCAGYGCACGCACAGTTGCTCCTCCAGCTGCCCAGGGCGTGGAGCATCTCGCAGCTGGGGGTTCTCGGGGCTCCTTCGCCACCTGTCCCTGGTGGCCCCACTCGCAAAGCTCTGTGCGGGCGAGGGCAGCGCTGCCTCCGCTCAGCTCTTTTCCGTCCTTCCCCAGTTCTTGGCGGACGGCTGAGCCCTTCTGCCCTCGACACCCTCCCCGTCCTTTCCTTCCCCGGGCCGTTCCTGGCCAAGAGGGCCAGGGTGGGGCCAGGTACGGGGTGCCAGGGCAGGACTCCCGGAGCCGCGGCGGCGGGCGGAGGGCCACCGTACCAAGGTGGGGGTGGTGGGGCCCCGGGGCACGCCTCGGCCCGCTGGCCACACCGCGCCCCTCCGCGGCTGCCCGGGGTGGGGATCCGCGGGAAAGGACTGTTAGTAGGCACGGGTGTCCCGGTAGTCTTGGGTGGATAGCAGCAGCAGCAGCCCCGATGTGCGAATTACTATCTGACTGCCTCGTCCGGTATTATCAGCAGTTAATATACGGCCTCCACATTTGGCTTTCTTAGTGTCATTAGACTGTCACTGCTGCAACACTGTCAGTAAGCACGTACAAGACCTATTGCTGCCCTGAAGCGTTTTTCATACACCTAAGCCACAGGTGATTTATGCGGAGGATTACTTGAGGGTGGTTGTTGAGACAATTTGAGAAGACAGTCTGTAACGATAGTTAAAAATATAGGCACGTTTTATTTAGATATAAACTCACACARAAATACATTTTTATCGGTATATACCCACAAACAGAATTCCACCGGCATCTATCTATTTATCTTCTTTTAGGTATAGCTATCAATATATTACATTAGCTATCTTACAAGTTGTGTACTTTTGTGTGTGTTCCCAGACATGCCTACACACACATACAAGTGTGGAGGTGCATACCTCCGGCAGTGGGTATGCATGAGTATATATTTACGCATACATTCATAGTCCTCAACCCTGTCGTCTCTTAAGTGTTTCAAAAAGGAACTCAGCTTTTAAGTGGGTCACCTCGCCGCCCTGCCTTCCCCTTCCCTCGCCCAGGCCTGCGGCCTCGCCGGCGCCGGCAAAAGGGGCCCTCGGCTGCAGGGTGGGGTTGGACGCGGAGGYGACGGACACCGACGTGTCTGCGGGTGCAGGGTGGAGGGGCGGGCTGAAGGTGGCCCCCCGAGGTTTGATTTACCGCAAACCTTTGCTGTTTCAGCGGCGGCAGGCGGCGCGGGGGCTCGTTGCTCACTGCCCCCCTGGTTTGRTTTCTAAGCCCTTCTTGTGCCTGCGGACAGCCCCGCCAAGGGCCTCGGGGAGCTGCAGCCTGCCCTGTGCATGTTGCGGGGCGGGGGCTCCGCGCCCTCGGGGCTGCGCGGACGGAGCGCAGGGCCGAGCCGGGGGCGCTCCCGCGCGCCCGCCGGGAGTATGCGCGCTGGTGGAAAGGCGACCTTTTCCCGTCGACCTTACCCTGGGGGTAACCAAAGCTCTCTTTTTCTTTCAATGTCACTTCGGAGTTTGCCCTTTGTTCCCCTCTACTTCTCGCTYCCAGGGATATGGGCGGCTCCCCGCTGGCTCGGGGAAGGGCTAGCGGTTCCAAAGATATCTCATTTAAAAACAACAATGGAGTCCTTTCGACCAGACCGTGTGGTGCCCGAGCTTTATTTTCGTGCCGGGGGGAATGGAATTATTTGTTTTGCTTTTGTTTTCATAGCTAAACCCGAGGGCCGGTTACGGGAGGGCTGATAGGAGCCCCGGCCCTTCCTCGTTGCCCCTGGGTACCCAGCAGGGTCGATGCGTCCGGTACATGACCACGGCAGCCCGGGAACGCGCGYAAACGGCGCGGCTTCAGGCGGATCTGTCCGTGGATGCCCTGCTGTCACTGACCGAGTGCTCCGGTTATTGCCCCCAAATCCTTTTCTGCCTCTCCTCTGCTCCCTAGTCTGCTGCTTGTCCTGAGCTCCCCCAGTGGCTTTAATTAGGAAGAATGATGCCGTCTGCCCTATTGTGCCCTTGTATTTTTTTCTCTGGGTAGAGGCCATCACTGCAAGGTGGGACGCTGCACACACTGCCAAAGGTGCCCCGGGAGGGACGCACGGGGGCCCAAGCCCGCGGTCCGCCGGGGCGGAGGGATCCGCAGCAGCCTCCCTCCGCTGGCCACCGGGGAAAGCRCAGCGCCGGGCCCGGGCCGCGAGGGCTGCCGCTCACCTGGGCGAGCAGACTTGCTGCTGTTGCTGTTGAAATTTCACCCTAGCCARGTCAAAATCGTGCAAATGAAGAAACGGGAATTTTCTCAGTCGCCCTTGTAGGAGATCACTAATTACATGGATATTCATCTGTTTTCACTATGTGGTTCTTCAAATCTAGAGGGAAGTAYTAACTTCTACTGTTGCACAGCTCCTCCTCAACACCGTCCCAATAGAGCTAGCTTTCCCTCTGAGCAAGATTCTTGCCGTCCCTGAGGAAAGTGCAATTTGCCCATTTCTGGATCAAGAGGAGCTGTTTATTAATTTGTGCACTTTCCAAGTGCTTGTTTTAGAGCAGCGCAGTCAAACAGTTTCAGATTGTGCCCTTGCTAGCTCATGATCATATACACAAAAGATTCTTACTCAAAAGCTGTCTTTTGGGAGTGACTTTGCCTCTTCCCCAGCTGCTTCCTACCTTCTGAGCCTGTAGCCCATGAATCCATTCTATGAAGGCTGCTTTCAGTCTCAGCTCTGCAGGAGCAGCCCAATTGCCCCACGCTCTTCTATGAATGTGGGAAGAGAAGCTATAAATGCCATCCAGGGCTGAAGCCTTCGGAGGTACAACTGACATGAGTCAGTGAGCTGGCCTGGTAGGGACTGCCCGCTCTGAGTGGTAGGTGGTTTGTTTATTCATCATGTGAACCTTAACATTTCCCAAGTCTTAAAAAACCCAACCAACCAACCAACCAACCAACCAACCAACCAACCAACCAACCAACCAGCCAAAAAAACCCCAATCAATGTTCACTCTGCCTTAATTTTCATCTGCTTCTTTTGTGGAAGAGAGGATACAGAAGTCTCCTAAACAAAGAGGTCCATTTCAGAAGCCCAAGGGCAAATCTAAGGATGTTTCAGAAGCCCCTTTTTCATTTCATGGGAGCCAGCATCTCTGGGAAGATCATGCCCTCAGTCTGTCTAGTACAACTGGTATGTCTAGTTAAAAGCTGATGTAAAAAGCTGCACAAAGGAAGCCATTTGTAATGAAACTCAACAATGAACTTTATTGGTCCTGCTACCAAACCCATTAACAAAGTGATAACACTGTGCAGCATTGTTTCCAGGGCTGGGTTTTGTTAACCAGTTATTAACATATATATATATATATATATATATATATATATATATGGTCCACGGTGTTGATTTAATAGGTGCATTCCCCTTGCCAGGAAAGGGTTCAGTTCACTTACCAGTTTCAGCTAGTTCTGTTTCAAATACCAGTCTGTCAATAGTTTCCTGCTGTAAATAGGGTCTCACACGTTTATTGTGCAGTGGGATGGATAAATGCATGGCATACATGTCAGGAAAAGCTTTGCTTGGGCCATGATACCTGTGCCAGGAATTTGACAACTCTGACAACAGCTGCCATCTTCTCCAAGACTACCATGCAATACCCTGTCTTTCAAAGAGTCTGCTCTAAAAGCACCTTATGTGGCTGGCTTACTCCAGCACCAGGGGCACCTGTACTGGCATACATAGCAGAGTTGCTCTATTTTACGCAAGAAATGGGGATGGGGGATATCGAGTTACAACTATTTACATACCAAATTACTACTGGGAGAAATGGACATCTGTGTCTTTYTGTTACTGCATGCACCCTCTATCTTTGCTCCAACATTGTCATTTTCACTCTGTCAAATATGCTTGTTTATATAATTGCACAGTGTAAAATACAAGATCTACCATGATGTTTTTCCTGAYAATGTGAAGCAAAGGGTTCATCAAAATGTTGCACCTTTTCATTCTCCCAAAAAGAACCAGTAACCCAGAAAAGAAAATAAAAAGTTGGAAAGGGACTTATGTCTCACCCTTGCAGCTGTGTGAAGAACAGAGCTACTCCTAAATGAGCCGCTCTTRTTGTAATCAGCTGATGCCCATGTCTTCCTCTGGGTTCCTGATGGGTTGCGTCCCATCAGCAACCTCTATTCCCTTTGGTTATCCATTGGCAGGATTTTTTGGCTTCCATATTTCTAGGAGATGTGTAGCACAATTCCACTGACAACCAAGTGCTGACTGGAAGGTTTCACAGATTTAACAAAAGGTGGGCTCAGCCTTGTGGAATCTTTTTTTTCCCTGGAGTTGATCAACAAGAAGGAAAGAAAGAAGCTCAGCTTGAGCTTTAGTTGGGTTGAAGGACCAAGGGTTGGGAAGCAAAACCAAAGCTTCTTTATATTGTAACCTTAAAAATGCACCCAGCAARTTTCTGAAGATCCAGAAGTATTTCATCTTTGAATTAGAACAGCACTTTCTATTCAAATAAAAATCCTAAAATATATGYTAGAAGTTTTCTAGCAGCTCTATTTTCTGTTTTTCCAGGCATTAGTCATTATTAGCATTGTAGTACAGAAGAGTCTCCATGTAGCTGGACTGTCTTCTAAATTACTTTGGATGATAGACATAATGAAGTTAAAAATTTCACTAATCTTTGCCCTGTSATAAATGAAAGCACATATTATACTTATTCAAAAAATAGCTGACCATAGAATTAAGTTCAAGTTACATTTTCAATGTGGAAATGTTTATGCTGAAAAAGCCTAGATACTTTCTTGGAAGTAGTTTAATCATGTAAAATAGTCCATTAATGGATTTTGACTACTATTCAGTTTCTAAAATAATGTCCCTTATAATTAGTTGTTTTATCATTCCTTTATGTGCCTTGCTTATTTTGAATTCCAAGGAAAGAAGACTGCTAAGCTGATATAATGAGATAATATCCTTCACTGGCATAAGTAAGGTTATGAGCTGGACTGCTACCCACATTGGTAATTATACATGCTCCATTTCCACAACTGGAATCAGAATGAATACTCTACAGCATTTTACTCTCTCTGAACAACATTAACTGAAAAAAAAAAAAAAACAAGTGAGTAACTTGTTTACGTATTAGTGTTGGAGGAAGCAACCTGAGCTGGCTGCCCTTGAGTCTGTGGAGYCAAACTCATCCAGCAAGCACTTAACATAGGACTAAGGAAGAAGCCATTTCACCACCTACATACAAAACTAGTGTGCCAGCTCTGCCACTCCACAGGGGGGGGCAGCTTCAGGTTCTATATACTCTGCGAAGAGACCAGAAGGCAGAGAGAGCATCACAGATTTGTCCAGTTGTGAGACATAAGCTTTATAGGTGAACAGAAGTGACACTTCCATCYCATCTTGACTGTGTGAGCTCAAAACACTCTGAATATCAGAAGTTTTAGGGTGAGAGCCTATTATGACTTGTTATAAGAGGCAAAGATGTAGCCCATGRTCATATGGGAAATAGAGGGGTTCAAATAATCTTCTAGAAATCTGACTAATGAAGGGATGCAAATCCACACACTGCCTATCTGGCCACACTGATAGCACAGCTAGCACAGTTTGCTGTTGAGGCTGAGAGGCAGATTTTCTGCACAGTCAGAGCAGTTGATGCTGCAGATAAATTAAGCCCCCTCCCCGGTCCCTGTGGCTGCAGTGGCTACAAAGCAGCTAAAAAACTTTGAAAGGAAAGCCACCATGGTAGCCCAACAGCTCCACAGTCCATCCTTSTGTGACTGCAGGCAGGGCTGCCTACTGTGCCTCAGAAGCATGTACACTGCCATCAGCAGCAGRCAGGGGTCCACCCTGCCATTTGGGCCACCTGTGGCCCAGGACTCTGCCAGAGTGAGAAATAAGGATTGCATTTAAATTCAGTGGGAAAAGCCTCTGGTACTTACAGTATTTAAAGCTTGCACTGCAAAACCCAGCGAAGAGTACTTGGGTTTCGTTACTGAATTTCGGTGCTTTTTCAGTGAAAATACTTGGTCCCAAATACAGCCTGGAAACATCAAATGGAAATACATATTACATGAAGCAGGGGTTTCCAAACAGATCTTCCTTTGAGTATTGCTTGCTGCAGCAGCCCTTGCTGATGGCAGGGATAGCAGCTGGAGCTCTTGGCATAAGCTGTGGCCAGGGCTCCTGACAGCAATGATGGCTGCCAGCACTGACTTGGTACCAGACCTATGCCTTATCCCATCTCCAGCTCCTCAGCCTCTCATCAACCCTCCCCCAGCACTAGGATGACAACCATAAGCTTCCTAAACTTTCCCCATTCACACTGCATTTCCTCCCATTCTTCCTATCCCACTTTTACAGCTGACCAGCAGAGGCAGTGTACTGGCAAGAGCTGGCTTTGGTGGCAGCTTGCAAAYAGGTATAAACCTCACACTGAGCACTTTTCTTCGTTGTACAGACTGCAGAATCTTTATACCCAGGAAAATTATGGATTAAAGCAACCAACCACTTCAGAAAGAAGAAAAAAAGGTGTCTGAAATGTTTGTACATCTGTAAAATTTAAAGTTTCTGTAGAAACTTCACAATGAATTTTGGATGCTCAGCTCCCCATGGCGTGTTCCTTGCAAGGCATAATACTTTGCTGAAAGTRCAGCCCCTTGAATTGCTGGACTTCTCTAAATTTCCCTTTTCTGACTAAGTCATTATGTATCCTGCATTTATAAAAAATGGCTAGAAATACAGGACTTTGCCTTTCTCTCAATCTGCATGTCATTCCTTTACAAAGCTTGGAAATATTTTTCCTCTGGTATTTATTCATTTTGCTCTGCTGTATATCCAATTAGACTACTCTGCTGCATTCAGAAATGAGAACAGTTCCACCTCTCTCTCATCCAGCTCCATTTCTCTTCAGTTTCATTTCTCTCAGGGTCACTGTTGGGTGATGATATGAAGTAATGTCTCAAATGAGGTGCTGTTTCCATTAGCTTTCCCCTTCAGAGGTGGTCAGAGGTCTGAATTCTTATATGTTTTTTTCTTGGCTACTTAGAAGATAAGATTCAGTTCTGATCCCTCTTCTAAATGGACATACTTCACTCTCTATATATCTTCCTTTTCTAATAAGACAGTGTCTCTTACTTCTCATTTTAAAGCAATAAACATGTTTTTGTGCATGATTTTTTTTTTTAAATTATGATTCAATACTATTGAAATTAAATGGCTATGAAAGGAGGAAGAAGTTACAGGGCAGAACACAACATGCACATCCATGCAAACGTATTAAGAAGATCACAGAAAATGCTCTCAAACACATGTACATGAACTACATTGAGAAGGCAAAAAATACCTCTTTGTAGGTGAATAAATGTGTAAGCACCATGATAAATAATGCACACTGTTCAGTAGGTTTAAACTGCTGAATCAAACATGATTCAGCATCCAATGTGCTTTGGGGGAAGATAGGATGACAAGCCAAACACAGTAGTTTCCCACTCTTGTCTCAATAAAGGGTAATTTGAAAGTTTATATTCTTTTGAACTCTGAAATGGTGATGTTTTTCTCCTCATAATGAAATTCTGACATGTAATGCTTTGTTGCATTTTGCCTTACAAGAGTGGCTATTTCCTGAAAGTTAATGTTACTTGATAGCCTTATACTTCACACCACTTGAGGCCCACGGTAGGGCTTTGTGAGAGAAGCTGGAGATGGCCCTGTATGGCCCTGTACCTCACCATTATGGACCTTGAATAAACTGTTGTGGAAGTAGATTTGGAGATAACTTAGAGCTAGCATCTCAGGGGAATCTGTGGCCCAGAAGTTTGGAGGAGAAGGTTTGGACATGCAGTAACCATTACTGAAAAATTCGAATTATTGCTCATATAGTCAAACCTATAAATAAGCATTATATCTGGGGTGAATTTCAATCAGCAGTGGGGTTTCTTTCACCTAGTTTTGCTGATCTTTCTATGTTTTCATTGTAAATTATATTTCTTACAGTAATGTGGAAGGGCTGGTCCYGGCTGGATGTCAGGTGCCCACCAGAGCTGCTCCATCAGGCCCCTCCTCATCTAGACAGGGGTGAGAAAAAMTATGAGAGGCTCTTGGGTCAAGATAAGGATGGGAAAGGATCACTCACCAATAATTTTCATGGGCAAAACAGACTCAGCTTGGGGAAATGAACTGAATTTGTTACCAAGAAAATCAGAGTAACATAATGAGAAGTAAAATCAAATCTTAAAAAAATACCTTATCCAACCCCTCCCTCCTTTACAGGCTTAACTTTATTCCCARGTTCTTTATCTTCTCCCACCCAGCAGTGCAGAGAGATGGGAATGGAGATTACAGTCAGTTCATCACATGTTTCTGCTGCTGCTTCCTCCTCAGGGGAAGGACTCTTCACACTCTTCTRCTGCTCCAAAATGGGTCCCTCTCACAGGATATTGTCCTCCATGAACTGTTCCAAAGTGAGTCCTTCCCACAGGCTGCAGTTCTTTATGAACTGCTCCAATGTGGGTCCCCCAMAGGGTCACAAGTTCTTCCAGAAAACCTGCTTAGTGTGGGCTCCTCTCTCCACARTTCTGCCAGGATCCTGCTACAATGTGGACTTCCCGCGGGGCCCTCGGTCAGTGGCGGGTCTCTTTCGGAGCGGGCTGGCATTGGCTCTGGTGACCATAGGTGGAGCTCTCAGCAGCTTCCCGCAGGAGCTCCCTCCGTAGCCTCCTCCTACTCCTTTCTACCAAAACCTTACCCTCCCCAATAAAAGTTATTTAAATTTAAATAAATAAATACCCATCAATACACTGTAATTAAAGATGGCAAGTTTTAAGCTGGATTAAAACATATAATTTGCAGTAGATGATTTTTTCTGAATTGTCATATTTTTCTCTTGAGAGGATCTAATTTAAACTCCTTAGGGGTTGCTTGTCTACATTTTTGCCTGTCCTTCAGCACCTTAGGTGGATATAATTGCCAGTTGTATCAGAGATAACAATCTGATGTTATAAAAAAATTGAATTTTCTCTCCCACAAATCTTCGTTTCTCTGTTTCAATACAAAAGTGGAGCAAGTTTCAGATGTCAAGGTTTTTTTCCAGACAGAAATTTCACCAGAACTCTTGTTGTTTAGATAAATGGTCTGAATTCAGGAGAAGCATAAAATTATTCTGTGGGAGAGAAATTTCAATCCATCTGTGTTTATAGACACCCTTATAACATAGACTGCAGAACTCTTTTGAGCAGTACAGAGTCTGACTGAGCCACACTGTGTCATTGCATTAGAAAACTTCCAGATAATCATTACAGTGAGCTGATTATTCATCACTGCTGAGGCAAGACTGAGGCACTGCCACAGACAGGAATCCTGATTCTCCACTCTGGGCAATAGCCCTTGTTTCCCAAAGGGGTGTTCCTGAGTCTTGTGAAGCCACTTTGGATCCAACACCAGAGACTGTCATGGCATCTCACAACTCAGATTAGAAAATCTAGCAGATCCATGGATGTGGATCTTGGGACTTTTTAAACACATCAGTCTTTCTCTAATGGTTCAAAAATAATTGAATAAAAGTGGTAGTGTTTTCTCTTTAACCATTGTTCTCACCATGCATATTTGTTTCCTTTAGTATTTTTGAAAATATTGTTGACTTTTACATTAAAAGATGCTCTTCCAAAATASTCAGTCCTCAACAGGGTATCAGAATGCTTTTAGCTTTATGGTCTSTCATTGAAAAACCAAAATCCGGTGTCTCCGTATGCGATGCACATGTTATCCTTTTGTTCGGTGAACTAGACCATTCTGTACAATCACTTTTAAATAGAATTGTGGAATACTATGAATAAGACAACTGAGACACACAATATAAACTGTCATAAAACATCTGCAAGCTTAAATTTACTATTACAGCATAAAATTTATTTGTTTCTTGCTTCCAAGTCAGCAGCTCCAGAGATTAGTAAGTAAACATCTCYTGTCTTCTTTTTTCACAGGAAATGTTTTCATCAACTTTTACAATGAGCATTATTCTTTGTATACCATAATGTCTCTCTTTGGATTAGTTATCTGAATAGATAACTAACAAGGACTTTCAAACTTTCCAGTCTTTATACATAACTCTACTGATTTCACAGGTTTGAGAAAGGGTAGAGTCCTGATAGTGGCCACAACTGCAACTGCCAACATAATTATTCTTTTTTTGCTTTTTCTTTAAATGCAACTCAGTGAATCAAATTTCTACTCTCTCTGATTGTCTCTTCCTTTATCTGTTACTTTCTGTTCCTAAGCCTCCTCCTTCCTTTGTCATCTGCATGCAGAGGTGACCTCTTCCTTTTCTRTTTTCCCAGGGAACTGAGAAGATGAAGTAATAGTCCAGGAGAAAATGATTTTCTGACCATGAAGGATATATAGTTGCCATGTATATTTCTATTCCAAATCCAGTTAGAYGCCCACTTGTTTTAAGAAACTTGAAGAACTGAAGAACCAGGGACAAAACGAATCAATGAGAAAGTGGCATATATGAGTAAAAGCCATTTTAGAGGGATGGATTTTTTTTTGGCTGCTCAATCAATGCATGAGTTGCTCAAAGGGCCTCTAAATAGTCTGGGAAGCAGAAAGTATGGGCATTTTTCTCCAGCCGTTTGTGCAGGGGAAGGGGCATGCCAGGAGGCCTCTCTGTGCCCAGGTAATGGAACATTGCAGTATGGTTGCTTCTTTGGCATCTACCCTTCCACATGGGTATTCCCCATGTATCCCCAATGTACACATCTGATGTAAAGCTTTTGGATTGACTCCAGGTGAGGTAGCTGCTACTCATGTCCATTCACCTTTACTCCAACTCAGCTGTCCTCAGACAGCCAGGAAAGCTGGTCACRAGCAGCTCATTCTCACTCTCACACTCCCCAAGAGGCACATGCCCAAGTGAGGAGATGGCATGGCAGAGTCTCAGACAGCAGCCTGATGAAATACAACTTGTAGTAAACAGAGTCCACAGAGACTTAGAGGATGATGTTCCTTTTGGTTGTTTGTCAAGACAGAATTTTCAGGGGCACTGGGCATTTACCGTTTCCACTGTCTGAGATGACTCACTGTGACTGAAGCTTTCCCTAAGTGTTTGAATAAAAAAAAATCCCCATCTCCAGTATCTACCTACACAATAAAATCCCTGTCAAACTGATTGTATAAGAAAGAAAGACAGAAGATTCTTAYTTTTAAATAGCCTATATTCACATGTTTCTTTCAAGGTTAGTTTCTTTCTGGTAACCATTTCTTTAAAATCCCTTCTTACCACATCTCATTTATTTGCCACACCACACTCTTTATTTTTCTCTTCAGAAAATGGCAAGTTTCCTTGCTTGCCATCCATGTGTTTAGAGGAGTCAAAAGCTGGAGTCTRAAGGGTAGGTACCTGGAATATAACTATATTGACTTCACTAGTTACTCCCAGAATGCTTGAGAAAAAAGTCAGGGACAAGTTACTTTTAACAAGCAAAGCCTATTGTCACAATTGTTTAAAGCTTTGTGACACAATATAGGATCTGTCAGACAATGTTAATTTTTAGAGAGTACTCTGTTATTGTTTCCARCCTCCTGCTAGCTGGGAACTTTGATATTTTGTGGGATTTCTCCTTCTTATCACCTAGTTTTGCAGTTCTTTTCTTTGCTAGCCAAGACTAGAAACTCTCTGAAATCACTTCGGGTAACTCTGATGGGCTCCTCTGACTAATTTATTTGTGCACTTATAAATGAATCATGAGTAAGAGAAAACAAACCTGAACTCTATCATTTCCACTTGCTTAAATATGTAATTTTCATGGGAAAGAAAAATTTCTGGAAAATACAGTATCAGCTTTTATTATACTGTCTATGTGTAAATTGCACAAAATGGCAGAACTAGATGGACAACATAACTGAGCTGTATTCTTTTTAATTAAAATAGAGGACCAAGATTCTTGTGGGAATGTAAATGAGATTACCAGCCTGAAAAGCTAGTGCCTTCCCCTCATTGTGCCTGTTAGACAGCATCTCACTCGTCCTTGGTCACTTTTCAGACTGCTTCTCTGCTGAAGATGAAATGCAGGCCGAGACAGAGGCAACCAGAGCCCAGCACAGCTGACCCTCCATTGGACAGTGCAATCACAGTCACCCAAATGTCTAGCTCAGTTGTGTGGTTTACACCCAGGAGCATAACTTTGACAGTGGAGGATTGATTATTCCTTCCCTTATGCTTTATCTTGTCTTGAATGGGTTTTACATTGCTTTCCCTGGAAGTTCTTTTCCCTCATCTAATTTTACTTTTTTTTCCTCTCTTTCTGTTGAAAGATCCTACTTTTATTCATACATTTTTTTATTCCATCACTTTTAGCCACATATTCTCCATCTCTAACATTTTTGTGCTACACATGCCCTCTTTTTCCCTGTTGTACATACTTATGSTGTGAGGCGCTGACTCCCAGCAGAACTACTTTTTCCCTGTATTGCCTGTGAAATGTAGTTTATGTAGTTGTCTCTGAGTAAAAATCTACACATTGATATCACCGATTAGGTATGTGAATCTAGTTCTTTTGGCCAACAYCAGCATTCATACACAATACTGCTGAGGGGCACAGCAGTGTTTCGACATTCTCTTTCTCATAGTGGAGCTGCCCAGGGAGTTAAGTGCCAGCCCCTTGGTCCTTTCTTCTTGCTCATATTTGCTCAAGAATGAATTTCATCCTCTCTTTTCATATACCTTTATTAAAAGCTTCCTTTTTTTTTTTAAATTTTATTTTTTTCCCACTAAATAGAAATGTAACTTTTGAAATTACATTCATGAGGATGGTATATTGCTGTGAAAAATTTACATCCATTCTCCCTGCCCTTTTCTTGCTCATTCTTTGAAATAAAACTTCAAAACTAACAAATAAGATTCCTTTCTTGAGTTGGTACTTAATTAGCATGGGTTTGTTTTTTAGTTTAAATGTCTCTCCTGCTATTCATAGCATCAGTAAGAAGTTACAATATTTCATTAGTGGTACCATAAGAAGTATTTGCTGGACAGCAACTTTCAGAGAATACTGTTAATTGTATCATCCATATGCACCATCAATAGGCAATTGAAGAGCCTTGAACAGTCTTGTTCTCAGCTTTCCTCCCTTCCTTCCACCTTTCATTTTTCCTAGATCAGTCTTGTAGTTTTATTTTTATCTCCCAAGACTCCCTTAATGCTTTCATGTTATACATCTGTAGAACATGTTGTCCCCAGCAAAGGATGGGAATATTTCCAGGCAAGAATCCTCTGCAAATTCTGTCAGTGTATTTCCAATAGTTTTTTTTTCTAAAGAAATAAATATTAAATAAAATCAGATGTATCTTCAGTCTCTAGATACCTTTCCCAGCTTGTCACATTAATGTTTATCATTTCAGTCTAACAGCTGATTTATAACTCATGTGTTAGTGCTCTTGAAGAAAACTAATGTACAAAGCACAGTTTTAGACCTTTTGAAAGAAAGGGTGAATATTTGCTTTGAAGAAAACTGACATCAGTCYCTCATACTCTTCTTCCTACAGACTTCACATGCTCACCTTCTCACACTTACCTACTTAAAAGAACAGCAATGCATATGTCACCAGGATCAATTGTGTGATTGGGAAGAAGAATTGTGTGACTGGGAAGTGTCAAAAAGCTATTGAGTCCTCACTATATCTTGTCTCCCTCTTCATGGATGACAACAGGCATTGAAGGCTTTTTATACCTTTYAGGAGTCTAACTCATGATACGATCCCTTTACTCCAAACCTTGCTTATTTTATCTTCCATATAGGTGAAGTTGATGTCTGTTGTTTTAGGTATCTTTAAGGCTCAGGCCCAGCTTCACACTGAGCTATTGGTGAAAAGGAGAATCCGTGTCATGYACCATAGTTTTTTTGCCCCACTCTCCTGCCATCAGAGGTCTGTGCTGTGGAGCACAGGCATTGAAGTCTTMATTCAAAAATCACATTCCTCAAGGTCTGCCAGTTTGACTGCAGCTGATAATGTCCTTGGTTGTCAATGCACGTGTCTCAAGGATTGCTTTTTTATTGGCCTGTAAGCATATCTACTCAYAGGGAATTTGCAAATTTGCCTTGGGTAATCATTTAAAGGATTTCCTATGATTTTCCCATTGTAGACTTCTTTATAGGTTTTGGGTTATGTGTAATCTGCTTCCTTTAATGGAGCTGGTTAACAAATGCTAAATATGATTTGCTTCTAAAAATCTCAGTCTAAATAACCAATAATCTCAGACCTTAAGTTAATGTGGCACATTATCAAAGCACTCAGAGAAAGTCCCATCCTGTACAGTTTGACTTCGGAAGAGTAACTGAAGCATACTTTAAACATGGGACAAATAAGTTCTGTATTCTTGATGGTTTGAGAGTTGCAGTCTGTTGAGCTGAATCAATTACAAATGAAGGGTCATTCAAAGACAGCAAAACATTTAAACCGTAATTTCTCATTTTGCAACAATGAGTCAAATAGCACTGCACAATCTCATCTTCTGCACGTTTTTGTTCGATGTCTGTGATTTTTTGCACTGGTGGTGTTAGCTAGGAATACACGAACTCAATACACATGTTACATATTTATTCTATTTCAAGGTCAAGATTTCCTGAGAGGATAGAGATATACAAATAACTTACATTTGATATGGCTGGGTATTCAGGCAGCAGTGCTATTGTAAGTGATAACAAAAGACAAAATGTAAGTCTGATACTTAAGGCCAGAACACGTTGTTTTTCAAATCTTTTGTAATAATATGAAGGAATAGAAATTTCATTTTCCTCAAAAAAAAAAGAATCGTTATTTCTCTGTATGTTTACTTCATGATACCAGCTTTACAATATGATTCAAATACACTTT
This sequence comes from Malurus melanocephalus, assembly GCF_030028575.1. NCBI lineage: Eukaryota > Metazoa > Chordata > Aves > Passeriformes > Maluridae > Malurus > Malurus melanocephalus. Next base: position 3,673,058 of record NW_026623232.1, read on the forward strand.
GCAATAAAAGAAAACACTCTAATGTTCCTACAATGTTAAATACTATTTCTTGTTACACGCCAGTGTCCAGAGGTCGTTGCTTTCTTGTCAGAGAAAAATCGGAAGCACTGTGTTTTATGTTTAATTATACTATCCTTGCATTTCAGTAAACAAATCCTGACCTCACTTAGGGCTCTTTTTTGTAAAAATGGCTGTTTGGGGTTACCGCTGCCATTTTTTGTCATTCTGTATGCATGGATGCATTGTCATCTCTAGTTTGGATTGTAAAACTCAAAGTCTGGTAATGAACATCAGTGTTCACATGATGTTCATACTCAATTGTATTTTCATCTAATATCTTTGTCTTCTCCTAAGTTTAGAATTTAATAGTCAAGCTAAAATAATCCATATGAGAAAGACATTGCCCTATATATATTTTTTTTTTTGTTCTACCATGTTATCATCAGCTTTATGTGAAACCATTAAATAAGACTAAGGATTTTTTTCCATCATTTCCTCTGTTTAGGGCTGTTTTATGCCTGAACTGAAGCCCTTTGTAGGAGAGGGTATCGCAACACATTAATGGGACTGCAGTGCTCACGAAGTTGTGGTGGATGTCATTATACTGGCCTCATATTATTCTCAAGTGTGCTGGGAAAAGCAGTCATGAGTGGAATTTTATTCATGTTCATGTTCAAAATGTAGTACAGGGCACTGGAAACAGACTCCCAAAACCTTATAACTCAATTCCTACCCTGTTCAGTACAGAAGGATTTAAAAGGAGACAACTTTTCTCTCAGTATTATCTCCTTTTCTTCACATGTGTTTCCAAGAAATGCATTTTTTAAAAGAATTAGGCCAGGCACTCTTGTGCAGTATTTGGCAGCCTATACTGATGCCTAGCTGCCTGCCCCCAGTTAAACCATGACACTGGTGAGATCAATGWCTCCCAAAAAATTGGTCTAAACCAAGATACTGACTAAAGACAATAAATCCAACCATCTTWCACAACTTAATTTAGGGTCAAAAATTCAGCAGTGAGTCATGGAGAGGGTCTTGGCTTTGGTCAGTTGGTGGTCTCATATCATATCCGTTGATCTTCAGTGGCGTATTGCTTTTCCCATTCCTACAAACACAAAAGTGCAAGAATGAGTTAAATTACCTCCAGACTCTTTCAAACAGGTAAAAACCTAGTCCCCATATCTCATTTTCCTCCAATCAGGATGAACACCATCTCCAATAGACCTCTTATTTCAATGAACTGCCAACAGAGAGCAGCTCTGCAGTGGAAGCATTAATATCTATTCCCACAACAACTGACAAAGGAGACTTGCGGCCTTTGCTACTTTTCAGTAAGTGATGTGTGTCCTTGGCATTTGCCAATCTCTGGCAAATTTTTCCCTTTTGCTATTAGCGTGCAGCACTGTTGACATGGCCATGCCCTTGCTTCCATCCACCAGCTACCTCCAGGTCTAGGAATCTTGCATGGGGAGTAAGGGAATTTGAAAGAGGTGGGAGAAATATGAAATGTTACCTGAGGAATAGTGCCTGGTTCATGCATGAACAAATCCCGAATCATACTTACATAATAAATCTTAGCAGGGAATCTGAATGGGTTCAAGGTTACCATCTCTGAAAAACTCAATTGTATTTTCCAGGAGTATACCCTTATTGCAATTCTTGCTAAGTTACATATTCAAAGAAAGAAACGACTACTGTCAGCTCTCTCAGACRGAGAATAGGTATTCAAGCATAGAAGTGTCCCCTCTTGGGAATGTTTAGGTTCCCAGGGTGAAAATTCAAGGTCTTCTCGAGAGATCAATATGAACAATCTATGAGTTGCAAAATCCTTTCCTTCTCCTTAGGAGATGTTCAAGAAAAACTAGTCAGAAAATCAGAAATGTTTTCTTTCTTTTTGGAAATGTTCATTTCTCAAAACTGGCACTTTTCTGAAAGACATTTTGTCTTCAGTCAGCTTTTGRCAGAAGCATTTCTCAGCTCTTTGCTCTCCGAGGAGCAGATATTATTCCAAGGTCATGGTGCTTGAAATCGACTACTTCATTGTCTCTTTTTTTTGCACAAAAGAGAGTCCAGTTTGGAAGAGGTAATCTCCTTTTATTCATGGGATATTCTGTCTCAGAGTTACCCTCTCCCATGTGGAGAGGCTGATCARTTCTGCCATGTGACAGAGAGCATGTGAGAGACTCATGTTTTTACTCGCAAGGAAGAGATGTACATGCCGCAGGCATCTTCTCACATTTGGTTTGTACTACTGTGCTTTTTTCTCGCCATGTGGTACCTTGGCATTCTTGGAGGCAGCTGCTCGGAGATATTATCCTGAGTGTCACTGCTGCCACTCAAAACCAGCATCAAGTTGGGTTGAAGTTAAACTGAGCTGCAGACTGAAAACCTCAATGTTTCCTGTAATTATAATGTCCAGYAAACTGCTCAGCCCCTGCTATTTGGTCTAGTCCAAGGCACAGCTAACTTCACATCTGCTCCTCAACCTGCCCTCACATTTGGAACCTGCCTGTGTAATTCATAATAATGACAAGAAAAGAAATATCGTGTTTTCCTCACTGAAAACTGAAAGTTAAAAGCCATCACAGCTGCTGCAGAGGCTTCACCAAAAGCCATATCAGCAGTTTCTGTTTTAAAAACATTTTTTTTTTACCCAGTCACAGTGATGCAGCTGCAATTTTCGGCAGAGTCTTCTCTGTGGCTGTTTTTCTGTTTTCTCTCATTTTCCATTAAAAAACATTTAGGGCTTTCAACACCTCAAGACTTAGCATTTAAAACTCTAAAACTGAAGGTTAAATATGTCACAGCATCTGGCAAAGCTCTGTTAGTGCCAAGGTCAATTATGTTGCATTTTTAGATGAAAGAAAGTCTTTGTTCCTCCTGCTGCATTCTCAATGACAGCTGAAATTACTGAAAGTTACCTGAAACTTGCTGTACACACTGTGAGTACCTCAGGGCTGATGGCAGCTGTCTGATGAAGTTGAATTGGTCTCCAAAGGAACTGACAGTGGTTCCAGACCTCCATGTTATGACCTTACATTCATGAAGGCAACCAGGACCGAGKTGGTTAAATAAAAAGTACGAGCAGTAGGTTTCCCAAATGCCAAGGCCAGACAGCATTCCATGTGAGGAAAGACTTGCTGGAATTTTTGTAGCTTCCTCAAAAAAYGCTTCCCCAAAATGCTTTCCCCCATTTAGAGATTCACATCCACTGCACCCAGGAGCCACCTGATCCAATTCCTCTTGTCCAAGGTCCATATTCCTTTTGTAACAGAAACAATTGTGCAATAGCTGCTCAAGATGTGGAGAAAGAAGAAAGTGRACTCTCATGGGCACCACGGTAAGAGGTTTTTCCCTGATGATTTGAGTTCTTCTTTGACAGCCTGGCCCGGGCCAGTGTGGGTGACCAGGCTGGTCCTTGCAGGGCTTTACAAGGGGAGCTTGCAGCAGACCAGGAAAGGTTGTTTCCATGCTCTGGGAACTGTGGCAGAGGAAAGAAAATCTTCACTTAGGACTTCTAGTGATGTGACTGGAAAAAGGAAGGGAACATGCCATAAGCTAAAAACTTTTGTTTTATCTTTTTTAAAATTTATTTTTGTGCTGTTTTCTTGCTTGCTGTCTTCTGTGAGTGCTGTTCCCACACATCTCAGAAACAAATGGATGGTTGAAAAGCATATTCTTCTCCAGCTGCCCTTGATATCAAGGCAGAGATGAGTACTTTCTAAGGTAAAAAATACAAAAGAAGCAAAGACTGATTATCTAACACCTCTGCTTGACATCTAGCTTCTGTGTCCATATATATGAAAAGATACCACCCCTTCCCTGCTCATTTCAGTCTGTCTGTGCTAGTGCATGTGAAAATAATTTTGTGGGGTTTCTGAAATTCAGTGCATGCAATTTAACAACAAAAAATTGAACCAAAAATATAATTAAAAAATCACCAATAGAGAGAATACATCAGTGACATTACCTTATCTCTTCATCATTACTGCAGGTATCTAAGACAGTAAAAAACCATGGTCTGAACAAAGAAAAATGAAAATTATAAATGGCACTTGGTACAGTTTCCTCTCTCAGTGGCTCCATTTATTTTCTTTTAAGCTGGACAGATAGAATCATTTGTCTGAGGGCATGTCTGAAAAATTTCCTATTGCAAGGGCTTTCCCAGAGCAGAATCTTATCTGATACAAGATTTTGAGAGCAGATTTCAGTGCTAAGTCAGATCAAAGGTCTATTTAGCCAATATCCCATAATGGTCCACAGGAGATACAGGAAGGAGAACAAGGCGGTAGAAAAAACATGTCGTGATGGGTCTCCAAAATAAACTTTCAGTCTCCAGCAACTTGTGGTTCAGGAGTCTCCTGAACTAGATAGGGTACTTAATATTTGATGAATTTTTGTTGCTTGAACATTTTTAGTCTTTTCCTGAACTCATGCACAATTTTAGTACACTCTTTTGCTTTATGACATTGTGTGGAAAACAACTTCCTTTTTGTTTATTTATAATCTTACGTCACAGGACATTGGTCTTGTACAGGGAGAGGGATAATCATCACTTTCTATTTTTCCTCTCCTTGGTACTCAGGATTTTACACACCTCCTATATATCATCCCTCTATTATTTCTTTTCAGGCTGAAGATAACTCCCCTTGTAGGTAATAAAAAATCATACTTATGCTGACCTTGTCTGTGTCCTTTTTGAGAAGGACAACCAGAACTGTACATAGTGTTCAGGATAAACATGATTTTATATGCTCTCCTGTTTGTTCTCTTTTCCATTTATTGACATTTTTAACATTGTTTCCATTACTAGGCATTGAGATGGCATTTTCCTTTTATAATAATCTGTTTTAAACTTTTTTTCCTGAGTAGTCATCACTGAACCCATAATATTATATGTGAAGTTGTGATAGGGTTGTTTAATGTGCATCACTTAATGTTCATCTAAACTATTTCCRTCTCTATTTAGAAYGCAGCCACCTCACAAGATCCTTCTKAACAGTTCTTCCAACMTGTTGCTTATACCTGAAGCATCYAGTAACTGTTATTTGAAAGAGRAGAACATACATTTAATTAATATTTAGGTTTAAGAATGTATTCAAATTAAATACGTAAGAGAGTTATAACTGCCCAGTCTAGTTTGTATATTCAGTAATGACAGGCTACCTGTATTCTGCAAATATGTGAGAGACATGAGAAGAGACCCTTTTCCTGGAAATGTCTGGTGATATGATGGTGGGTGAAGGATGCATCCAGGGCATGAGCTGGAGCACTCTCATGTAAATAAACTATGCTTTCTTCCTTCACTACAAATAAGCTACTCCTTGCAGTGGCAACACATGCAACATCGCACACGCAGCTCAAAGGTGTCTCAGCAGATGTGGCTGACATTGGAAGTCAGAAAATAATCTGGAATCAAATACCTCATTCTTGAGATTGAATAATAGTCCTTGTTTTTTTTTTCCCTTGAAAAAATACTTGTTGGAATGATCAGCTGGTGGATAGGAAAAGGATGGAGAGCAACAATATTACTCTCAGTCTGTGGACTCTGACCCATTAGTTTTTCTCCTCTACCAGGCTCTGAGCTCTATATGGGGCAAAAGCATGCCACAGACTGAGTACACCTTACCTTACCCAAATTTCCTTAATCCTGTGTCACTAGAGTAGCACGAGTCCAAAGGAGAAAATGGGCCCATCATTTTGTTTGTTCAGAACCTCAAGTTTCACATTCACCATGAAGTGGGCTTTAATCTGCAGCATTTCCAAAACAGAGTACAAGGAGGAAATATGTAAGTTGATTAAAAATTATAAGGATGCAACCTAAACTTCATCAAAGACATTTTGTGGAAACATAAACTTTACCCCTCTGGCTTCATAAGAAGGATTTAGCTGCCAGGACGCAAAGGAAACAGAAGCTAATTATCAAATGAACATTGTCTTAATATGTTAATGAAGCGGTTTTGCTAATAGCGAGAGACCTGAATTTTAATACATTTTAAGAGCTCCTTGATTACGTGTTTGTTAGTTGTTATGATCATTTTAAATTATCTGTGCATGGCTTTATAATGGGTTAAAAACTGTATTAAGCACTGTATTCTAAACAGGCCTTGATGAGGCAGGTGAATAGTGCAAACATTGCCGCTAGGAAATTCACTTCAAAAGAAATGTAAACTAGTTAACCTAAAACGTGTCATCAGATCCAACAGTCACACTTAGCAATGTAAGTAATTTTTTATGTCAGCTTCTTCTTCAGAAATGCTGTTTYGCATACAAAGGGTATTCCAGAAACCTAGCAGCTATTATATCAGAGTGTTTCTGTCTGCAGTACAACAGGACTCAAACCGTATTTTACAGCAGGAATTAGAGCAGTGAGTGAAGTAGTTCTAAATATATTGAGTTAATCAATCTTGTCCTTGGTAATTACAACCAAACCCTGGGGGTTTTTATTCATTTGCCCACACATATTTTGTTCTTCCTCAAGCAAAGAGTCTCTGTATTCATCTTTAAGCATGCCTGGAACCAGTGTAAATAAAAAATAATTTCTGCAATGACACCAGAATACAAACGTGCACACCTAGGTAGCCTTTATCTTCTTTTCCATTAATTTAACTTCAAATCAAATAATCCTGGACCATTATCCTTCTTACTCCAGCTTGTTTTTCAGCTRGCTGGAAAAGCTCCTGGGGAGCTGTTAACTGGGTGGTGTTGGCTGCTTGAAAAAGTCGACTGATGCTAATCCTYTGCCTACAATTTCTGCAGTTTCTTGAAACAGCCAAACAGAGGTGTCATTTCCAGAAGATAGCCTTCAGGCCTTTGCATCCCATTGCCAGCCAAAACACTGACAAAAATATATCATGGAGTCCATGTGAACCAAGAGGTTGTAGCTTCTGGTAGGGTGATGTTGTTTTTAGGAGCTGCTTACAGACTCATGTCCATGTGGATTTTTTTTCCCTCCATTACCCTGCTTATCGAACTTGATTTCCTTCTGTGAAAGGGCAACCCACCTAGCTGATCTGYGAAGATCAATTGATGTAATCATTTTGGATGTCAGTAAAGCTGTCAATACTGTCTCTCACAGCATCCTTCTGGACCAAATGTCCAGCACACAGATGGATAAACACATCATGGGATGGGTGAGCAASTGGCTCATGGGTTGGGCACAGAGGGTTGTAGTGGATGGGTGACATCAGACTGGAGACTGTCACTAGTGGGTCTCTGCAGGGCTCCATCCTTGGCCCTGTGCTCTTCAACACSTTCATAAATTACTTTGACTCAGGACTACTAAAGAACACTAAATCTGCCAACTTCACTAAATTGGAAAACTAGCTAACTTAAACTAAACAACACTAAATTGGGAAGAGCTATCCACTTCCTCACGGGCCAAGAGGCCCTGCAGAGACACCTCAACAAATTAGAGGGCTGGGCAATTGCCAACCAAATGAACTTTAAGGGCAAGTGCTTGTTTCTGCACTTGGGATGGAGCAACCCTGTTTGTTTCATGGCCTGGAGAGCAGTGCTGTGGAAAGGGAGCAGTGGGTCCTGGTTGATGGCAAGTTGAATGTGAGCCAGCAGTGCCCTGGCAGCCAGGAAGGCCAACCCTGTCCTGGGGGGCATCAGGCACAGCATTGCATTGCCAGCAAGGCAAGGGAGGGGATTGTCCCACTCTGCTCTGTGCTGGGGCAGCCTCATCTCAAGTCCTGTGTGCAGTTTYGGGTGCAACAATATAAAAAAGATATTAGGCTGTTGGAGACCATCCAAAGAAGGGCCACAAGGATGGTGAAAGGTCTGGAGGGGAAGCTGTGTGAGGAGTGACTGAGGTCACTTGGTGTGTTCAGCCTGGAGGAGACTGAAGGGAAACCTTGCTGCAGTCTTCAACGTTCTCATGAGGGTATGAAGCTGAGTCGGGGTGGTTTAGGTTAGGTATCATGAAAAGGTTTTTCACTCAAGGGGTAATTGAGAACTGGAACAGAACTGGAGCTGGAACAGGGAAGCGATCACAGCACCAAGCCAGTCTGAGTTCAAGAAGCATTTGGACARCACTCTGAGGCATGTGGTGTGACTCTTGGAGTCTCTTGTGTAAGGACATGAATTAGACTCAGTGATACTGATGGGTCCCTTCYAACTCAGCATATTCTATGATTGTTAAATGAAATTATATCTGAGCTGTGTGTACCAAACATGCCCTGTGTAGGTGTGGGTGTGGTTGTGGATGTGTGTTTTCTCCCTGCTCAGACCTTGGTTAACCAGAAAGTGAATATCTGGATGGGAAGTGAATGGGGACCTGAACCTAATGGGAGCTTTATTTATATTGGACAAACTACATGATTAAATTTGCTCTTCATTATTTCCGTTAATGTCAAACATGATGCTCATGCTTGGAAAACAAAGGTGTTTTACGATCTTCATACTACGTGATATAAAGCAATGCCTACAGGATACAGGCTTCCTCATTTTGATAAAGGCACACATCCCTCCCTCATTCAGACAACAAAAGGAGCCTGGAAGTCTGGGTGATTGTAGTAATTTGATGAGCATTTGGACTACCTTAGAGCACCAAATCCTGGAAGTGCCTGATAAATTGACCACTGCTCTCTACCTCCCTTTTGCTTGAATACCTCTTTGGATCAATGGTAGAGGCAAGATCTTGAGGTTAGCACAGGGAAAGAGACCATCCAAAATTGAAGCCATAAAACCCTACTCAGGAAATCACCTGAGAGGGTGCTTAAGTACAGCATACATGCAAAATTAAATGTATGTATTATATGAGTTAAAGAAATTAACATAGGATTACATTGTCAATCTTATCATATTGGTTTTCTCACATAATTTGGAAACTCTAAGTATCTCTCTATTTCCTGTATCTCTGTGGAAATTCGCCAGAGGAATTTATCCTGTTTAACATAACTAGCCTTTGGAAAGTACTAATTGCCAGGCTCAGTTTAATTTATTTTTAGGTCATACTGCCCTCTAGGGGATTAGGCAGATAGCGAGGGAGTTTTGCATAATACAAACATTTAATTCGCGGGGAAAAACATCTTCCTTTGTACTGCAGTAGAACATAATAATCTATGTCTAGAGCTTGTAATTTAGCACATTAGGTGTAATTTGCATTTCTTTTCTTGGAAGCATCTTTAAAAATTAGCATCRAATCTCTGCTTTCTGGTTGTGGTGTTGACCTTCCATGAACAGGATATTCATTTTTTTACATTAGGGACTACAGCTAAATCAGGGAAACTTCCCCCCTTCATTTGAGGTGGCACTACATACAAATTAGGAGAAAACTTACTTACTTAAATGTCCTGAACATATCTATTTTTACATCAAACATAAACCTTCCTTCAGTATTTTAAGGAAAAAGGAAAGCTGCACCTATTTAAAATAAGACACACAGTAGCAAACTCACTATGTCAACAGTTGTGACTGCTTTTAGATAAAAAAAAAAAGTAAAAAGAAGGGAAACAAAGTTTTGAAAAAGAGAAAGAAAATTACTGCACGTTGGCAGTTAGGTGGGCCAAGAAACCCACAGGTTTTTTCAGTGATGCCAGCACTTGCTAAGGAAGGAAAGTKGCCTTCTTCAAAAGGCTAAAAGGCCAGAAATATAGGTGTCTAATTATCTCCATAATGCAAAATCTTGCCCCCTTCATTTTCCCTTGCTGATGCTCCTTCCTGCTGATTCCTGCCACTGACTTCATTCTGTTCTAACTCTAAAATAGCAGCATAATCATGGCTAGCCAGATTGAGTTTAGTAACAAGGCTCAGAACTGAGGCTGCCCCACCAGCTCATCTTTGCATTTTTTTTGTTTGATAGCTGTAGCCATATCTACTTTTTCACTTGGAGTTTTGTTTTGAAGAACCCAGGTCATGTAGCAGCAGAGTTTTCTATTTTCTTGAGAAAAGATCTTTGTCCAGCAGCTCACAAACCATTGATCTGYGATACTTTGAGAACGAGTCCTTCGTTTACATTTTCACTTGGCTGTAGGAGGTTTGGCTGTTGCTGCCCTCATCCTGTTTGCCAGTATTTGAAGGCAGATAYTGTGGTCAGTGCTCATTTGATGTTGATTAATTTTAATTTTACAGTGAAGTGAGTGTCCCATCTGCTGTGGCCATCTAAAGTTGCAAAAAAAATCAGTTTGTCCCAGCATCTTCCCAGCATCAGTCGTAGCATACTTAATATTATTCCATGTTAATGAGTCATGAAAGATTCATYTACCCATCCTCTAGTTTCACTCAGCCATGCTCCTGCCTCCACAGACTTGAAATAAGTCTGTATCTGCTTCATAAAATCGGTTCTTATAACTGAAAGGAGAAACTGCTGAGACTTCCTAATCAAAATTGCTCTTTCATGCTTCCTTGCATGACCATAGCAGTGGGGATTCACCTCTGAAGAATTTTTTTTATTATTTGATCATGGCAGTCCTCTCATATGATTTGCTTTATTCAGACTTGTACAACCTGTATTGTAGTCCATGACATGCTAATGATTTCTGTTTCCACTTCTAGTGGCCCAGCTGTGTTGTGCTATGCTCAGTGGCTCCACAATAACTGGCTTTTCTGAGGCTCTGCTGATTCTCATCTCATCGTCTCAATATCTCAGAACTGTGATCAGCCTCATATTCAATTTTCCATYTAGGAGTAGGGGTATCTTTATTAGGGTACACTTCCTTGGTCCTCTTGCAAGTAAGCACTTGTAACAACCAATTAGCAACCACTGACAGTAACATCCAGTGGTACTTGTCCTGAGGTGTACAGGGGCTTGATGACTCGTCCACCTGCAGGTGTGCCAGAGCCTTGTCTTAGGGTCACAAACTGGAGAAATGTATGGTCTGGGTGATTTCAGTGATATCCTGTATCCTGTGCTAGGCTAGAAAGTCTCTGGTTTGTTCAAGGTTTGTGTAGATGCTCCATTTACCTGTTCCAGCAGRGGTAGGATTAGCCCTTTCAGTGCTGGCCTGCCCTCAGCAAAGTGAACAGTTTTCCTCACACATTACTCATGCCCACAGGAAGACATTTCACAGAATAGTCAGGGTTAGAAGAGACCTTGGGAGACCATCTAGTCCAACATCCCCCAAAAGCAAGGTCACCACAAAGAGTAGGTTACTTGGGAATATGTCCAGGTGGTTTTGAATGTCTCCATAGAGGGAGACTCCACAATCTTCCAGTGCTCTATCACCCTCAATGCAAAGAAGTTCTTCTTTGTGTTGAGGTGGAACTTCTTGTGGTTTAGTTTATGGCCATTATTCCTCATCATGTTGCTGGTCACAAGAGTCTGACGCCATTCTATTGGCACCTGCTTTTGAGAAATGTATATACATTGATGAGATCCTTCCTCAGTCTTCTCCTTTCCAGACTAAAAAGGCCCAGCTCCCRCAGTCTCTTCTTATAAGAGAGAAGCTACAGACCCCTCATCATCTCTGTGGCCTTTGCTGGACCCTTTTCAGTAGCTGCTTGTCTTTCTTGAACTGTGAAGACCAGAATTTGATCTAATACCCCAGAAGTGGCCTTACTAGGGCTGTGTGAGCCTGAACATCCAGGTAACCAGGGCAACTACCAAGCCACAGCTGAAACGCAAAGAGTAGGTTTGTTTCATTACCTCCCTAACAATGCTGGCCAGCAAAGACACACAGAGACCCAGCTCCATTGGGCTTAGCTCATCCTAGTGAAGAGATACACGGATGCACAGGCTCCATTGGGTTTAGCTCATCCTAGTGGGCAGTGGCAGGGGGGCACTGCCTGCCCCAAAAGGGCTTTGCCATGTGCAGTTTATCACAAGGCTGTGCTTCCATGCTCTCTCTCTCTCTCTCTCCCAGCAGGAGGCTCACACATGTCTGTGAGAGTGTGTTATCTCTGCACAGGAATTCTACTTCTCAAAACAGGCAGAGGAAGGACACACTAGGCATAATAAATGGAGTTTTCCCACACGGGCATTTTTAGCATTCCCAGCTGCAAGGTCACTTTGCACAAAACTATTCCCCTCTCCTTTCCAAATCTTCTGGTTTCAATCCTTTCCTCTTAACAAGGGCCAAATAGAGAGGAGGGGTCTCCTCCCACAGCCTACTGGCCACACTCTTCTTTGTGCATCCCAGGATACCATTGGTCCTCCTGGCCTCAAGGACACACTGCTGGCTTTTGGTCCCCTTGTCATCCACCAAATTTCCCTTTCTATAATTAGTTTCTGTCATTTCTCTGTAGCTACAACCATTGCTTTTACTTCAGATTTATCTCAGTGTACAGTTTCCATACTCATGGAATATGAACTGTTCCTACTCACCTCTCTGCRGATTAACAAATTTGTTTTTCTCACYGGGATTATAGRCTGAAAAATGTCTTGATTTGGTGGGAATTGCATTGTCTGACTGCACACTTCAACCCATGCTAAAAAGGCCATCTTTTTGCCAGGTTGTGGGACCTTGCAGATTTGGTGGTGCCAATACGAGTGCTCTCACAGCTAATATATCCTCCATCCTTGGCTATGCCAGTCCCTGCACAGTGGAAAGGGCTAGGGGTTGCYCCTTAAGTTGTTGGTTGAAGCTTAATATCCCTAGAGATGGTCTCAGGTTGTCTGTTTAGTCTATCATTAATCATCCCACCAGCAGAGCTGTTCCCACTGCGGTTTTCAACCTGTGTGAGGTAAGAATACAGCTGCACTGACTCCCTGGGGAGAGGTTTACTTTTTGACATACATTCTCAGCTAGTGTTCAAGACATGGGCAGCCAGCCGGGTTTTACTTGTCTTCTCTCATTCACCTGTCCCTTGTTTTCCATGTAGCCAGGCTTTGTGCAAGGGGTGATTGCACTTGGGGAYCCACATTCTGCAAGGAAATCCAAAATAACAACAAAAGCTCTGATCTACTTCAGAAAGGGACTTAAACAAGTAGAAATACCCTGGAGAGAGAAAAAAAAAAGGAAAAAGATGGGAACCCCACAACTGCATTTTTAAAAAACAAAGTAATGCTTTTGCACGGGCATCTTAAGAAGAATTCAGTGAGGCTGAGAGGTATCAGAGGAGCTTTTCATACTCTGTGGTGCTGAGTACAATCTGCCACACCCAGGCAAGAAGAAGGCATGGAGGATAAAAACTGAGCTTCAGCATTCACATAACCAGTTAAGAACCTGTGTGGCTTAAAAAGGCTACAACCATAATTTAAGACACTTTTTATAGAATATATTTTAGATCTTGCATGCCTGCATGAAGAACTTCTTGACTCTGTAAGTGATTCTCTGATGAAAACAAACAAGGGCTGATGGTGACTAAAGTGCTCCTCAACACAAGAGCAGCTCTGCAGCCAGATTCTGCCACAGCCATTCTTGCATTAAGTAGTGACTTAGTCTACAAGTAGGATTTTTAGTTTCAGCCTGAGCACTGCTGGTGAAAAGTGCTACTCAGCCTGAAAAAAGAACTTGATTTACAACTAGAAATACAAACCAAAACAACAGCTTCTCCAATTCACAATGGTTGAGTGGGAAGGTTAAGATTTAAGATGCAATGCTTGAATTAGAATTTACCTTGGAAAGTGGGGTTAGTTCCTCTTTTCTGCAGTTCTCCTCAAAGCCTTCCTGCTTGCCTGTGCTGAGGATCTAGTCTGCAAAACTGAGCTCAGAGTCACAGTGTTCAGCCCAGCCCTATCAGCAGTATTTCTTGTGCATTGATTGACACTGACAAGGATAAAATCGGAAAACAATTAATCGTGTTGCTCCACCTCCTGCATGTCACCAGTCATTTCATCTCCCTCTGCCTTGAGCCTTGAGTGTGATTTAAATGTGCATTGCACAGGAGCCTCCACTCTTCATTAAAAGGGTGCTTACCTTGGCTAATTATTTGCATGTTTCCAGTGATGTGCTCCTCTAAGATTAGTTTTATCTTGCTTTCAGCCTCCATTTTCATTCTGTCTTTCTGCCTAGACTGAAGGGGGGTTTCCTCTAGGAAGACCAGAACACAGCTGATCCTGTGGGTTCAGCCCTGTTACTGCAGAGGGYTCAGGAATAAAATCCCTTATGCCTCCTCACATAATGATTGGCATAATACCCCTAGGTGTCTCTGGGAAGAGATCTTTATGCTACAATGAAATGATGTTTCAGTCTTGGTTTTTGTTTTTGTTAAGCCCGGCAGAGACAATTTTTCAAGTATTTTAACTTTTTATTTTGATCTTTCTTGAATGGTTTGTGAGTCTTGTTTGCATGTTCTCCTGCAATATGTTTTGAAGATATGGATACAGCCAGTAGACACAGTGATCTAGTATTGCTCTCTTCAGAACCAGAGATGGAGAGAAATCACTTCCTTTCTCTTATTTTCCAACTCTTTTTTCAAAATCCCAGGATTACACTAGCCTTTTTTACCCAACATTTGTATGTCAGTTTCCACTGAACTGATTTAGTACATCTCTTCCAGACTCTGTTGCCGGGCCACCTTTTCCCTATTCCTTCTGTAGGATCAGTAATTTTCAGTCCTTGATGTACTGCTTTCCTGTGGCAGTATGGAAATGTGTTTACTAAAGGTCCATTTTCCAAAGGAACATGGGGCTGCATTTTATGGTTGCCCTTTCTACTCAAGGGTGCCAGGGATAGGAAAGAAAATGGATGGCCCTTCTACAGTCAACAAACTGATAGATTAGCTCAGCCATCTTGTCATTGAATCTTTAAATTATAGAATGGTTTGGATGGGAATGGACCTTAAAGATCATTTGGCTCCAACCCCTGTGCCATGGGCAGGAATATCATCCACTAGTCCAGGCTGCTCAAAGCCCCATCCAGCCTGGCCTAGAACACTGCCAGGGATGAGGTATATACAACTTTTCTGGGCATCCTGATCCAGTGTCTCACGGTTTTATTGACAGGACATAGAAAAATCTTCTGTCATGTGTATATGTTTTAACTTTGGAAAAATACTGTGAAGAGCAGGAAAAATACAAAACATTGCGCAATTGCCTTTTTAAGGAATTCCAGCCACATTGTGCACTGAGGCAGAGATTTCATAGGAGAAATTCAGTGTGATCAGTTGCTTAAAGACTATATCAAAGTACGTAAGATCAAGGGACTACCTAAATCCTGAAATGCACTGGTGTTTGAAGGGGGGACTTTGCAAATAAAAAGGCATTGAAATATATTTATGAATGTAACAGTTRTTATTTATTTATCCTGGAAAATAGCCTCTGGATAAGCATGAGGCAGATAATGAAATTTACATTAAAGTTAAGCAAGTGATTAAGTGTTCCCCTGAACAAGACAGGCCTGAACTATCACCCTAAAACCACAGACCATTGCAGGAGATTTTAGGCTGTATCCTTTGGCTTCCAGGTACACCCCTAACACTGTCAAGTGCTAGTTTTCTGAAGTGTGTAGTGTCCAGCAACACTTCATCCCCAATGCATTTACTTGCTTACTGCACTATTTTTCCCCTCACTTTTGGCCTGTGAAGGAGGTTCTGACAGTTCATTGTCCTACATTTAGACTGCTCCTACTGCAATGTGGAGCTGTTCTTCTGCTGACAGGCTTGGAAGCTATTCTGCTATAGATAAATAATGGTTTCATATGAACATAGTAAACAATCCCCCCCGCCCCCTCCAAAAAAAAAAAAAAAAAGGAAATATTCCAATATGTATAAGGCTTAAGAAGACCTGAAGTAAGACAAACTTATTTATTTCCATCATTTTTTCAATCACTTTTGTTTCTGGTAGCAAAACTTATTTTCTTCGAAGTTAAGATCTGTTATTCTTAATCCCCAGGAAAATGATTACTATCATTTAAGAAAATTATATTCTTCCTAATTAAGCTGTTTTCAGACAATTAAATTGCTTCCTGATTTTCATAATTGTCTCTTTGCTAAGATCTACCTCTTTCCTGATTAGCAAGGTGGAAAAAACCCTATGCTTTTACTCTGTACAATATTTAGCAGCTAAGAAAGAAGTTCCAGCGAATACATTAAGTCAGACTCTTCCTCCTCATGACCTACCCTATATRTGCTGCTCCGGCTTCACAAAGTTGGAGCCAATAGCAAAGGTGCCCAAAAGGGTGACCAGAGCAGGAGGAGGAAATCTGTTTTGGATAGTCACGTGATTTAGCAGGCATGGGAGGCACTGTACCCAGAGGCCAGGGTGAATCTCTCMATCATCTACAGCTTTCATGAGTAAAGACTGGGTTCCCAACCAGCCTGGTTAGTCAGCTGTGGATGTGCAGTCTGGGCTGCCCTTCTCTGCAGGGCAGCAGAGGAGCAGCTYGAGAGGATGTGTTGGAAGAATGCTGTACCTCTGTGAACGCTGTGTCACAGTTACAGAGCACACAAAAATCACACAATCAATGGCTCTATTTCTTATGCTACTTCAGCCATTTCACTTGCACATTGTCTCTCCCTGCAGTGGTCACATCTGAGACTCCAGATCTCCTAAGAGCTGTACCTGGCTACCCCTTGACAATGCACTCTTGCTTTCTCCCTTTCTCTGTGTGTGTTCTCTTCTTTCTCTCTTTCATTTGGTTTTTCTCTTGCCTTGATCCTCCTTCCTTTTACATTCTCAACCAAAAGAAGGAAGTCCTGAAATCAAGTGGTTTGTCTTCCTGATGTGAGGAGCTGTTTAGTTGCAATGTCAAAGGTCTATTATTAGCTGCCTCTTTTGTCTTTCAAATTGTTCCATGAGAACTGATTTTATATGAGCTTAATTTCTGTTAATAATTTTATGAGAGGAGAAGTAATGGCTGTTAAAAGGGGGTTCTGGCACAGCCAGCATTGAAAGAAACACAGATGGCAGAGCAATGGTTAAAGAGCAGTAGTCCTGGGGACTCAGGGACATAAAAACGAAGGAAAGATGAAACTGCTTTGTCCACAGATTTTGTTGGAGAGTGAAACATCTGCTTTCAGTCTCATTTTGGTTGTTGTCAGGAATGCTGACACTCATTTTCTTCAACTTTCTGCCTTTTTCACCTTGCACTTTAACAGCCTGTCTCAGAGGGTGTTAATGAAGTACTAACAAGTTTTGTCTGTGGAAAAGAATCCTGGAGAAAATGCCATGTGTGGGAAGCGATCCTTCCCAACACCTGCATGTCCCCTCCGAACCAAGGGCTGAGCTAGCTGGAGTTTGTTATGAGTGATACACAGATGATCAGTAAGCTCTTTGCTTGGCATCCCTTTTTCATTATGCTGCCATTTTAGAGAAATGTTTTTATAGCCTCTGCTTGATTTTTCATCAGATCCCTTCCTCCCTGTGATTCCTCCCTTCCTGCTTCCTACAGAATGTGGCCAGCTGGTTACTGCTAAATTTAAACAAAGATGTGCTACTTGTAACTCTCTTTTCTTCATGCATACAATATTACTAGCCTAACTCATCTARCAAGAAGTACTTCTATTTTGATGTGCACTGAAACTGTAAGCCCAGATGAAGGTCAATGAAGGCTGTTGCATAGATAGATCATGCTGACAGGGAGTGCTCTAACTGTTTTTTTGCAGAAAAGTGCTGATTCAGTGGAATCAGGAAATTCGAGGGGTGCATGTGAATTCTGTTCAATATGTGGGAGCTTGATGAGAACGTAAAATTGGTTGTCAAAGGGAAGTCTGAAGAGCAGCTCCAAGAGAAGCAGCAAAGTGTGGCCCAGGTCCCCATCAGTGCTGTAATTCTGCCATTACTGATGGCACACCAAAACACCCAGCATCTCCCATGAAATGGAAATCCTCCTTTCTAGTCAGTTCTAATTACAACAGCACACCATGTTTAAATAACACATAAAACAGGGCATCAACAAAGAAGTGATTCCTTGCATTTCTGAGATTCATGCAGCATCCAAGAGCTCAAACATCAAGGAGAAAACAGCGGGTAGTTTAGCTCCCAAGATCTCTCCCCTGCTGTTGTTATCATTGACAATGAAGGCAGTGTTGTAAGTGCAGAGTGCAATGGACAATTCATGCACTTACCATATCTCGCGCTCTAGCTACAGGCGCGTGATTTTCTGAAGAAATGATGACAGGATCAAACATATTCTGGCAGACACTCACAAAATCAGAGCCCCTTTCACTCAGTAAATGACCGTAAAAATGCTTTGAAGATGACAATAAAAAGTTATTTAAYCATGTTCAAAACAGAAGCACCTGCCAAGTCAATATGTCATTTTTTTACATGATTGGCTGATACAATGACAATAGTGAAAAATGCAAAGTGAGGCTGTTAGGAGCAGCTACTGGCCTGATTCCATAGCAGGCATAGCCTGATGGTGGAGAGAGAGAGCAAGGAAAGAGGAAAGAAATATGAGAGAGTCACACGTACATTTTCTCAGCCTCCTGATTTTTCAACTCTTTTCCCAGCTGTTCCAAGGTGCCCTTGGAAACCTAGTCTGAAGGTGTCCTTAGCAGCCTGCATTCTCTGCGAAGTCAGTGCCAGAGAGAGAAAGGACAGTGACCAAAAAGAGACCTAAGATGGCCAGGGTGATTGTCATGTTGCCATAGCACAGGGGAAAATGTGCTGGGGAGAAGGGTGAGGTTCTGGCCTTCTGGTATCACCACTGCCTTAGGATATCTGCAGACTGGTAGGTGGGTGCTGCTAGAAACAGACACACAGAGTGTTCTGTGCAGCTGGGCRCAGATTTTTCAAGCAGCCCGGGAGAGCCAGTGCCTGCCGTTAGCACGGTGGCATGCGGGGCCATGCCATGCAGCAAAGAGCCTGTACTGCTGCTCAGCCTCACCACCACCCTTGCAGCTGCATCTGCCCCAAAGCAGCAGATCCTCTGGGCAAGCCTTTTACCCTGTGGCTGGCATATGCAACTGCAGCATTGGAGAGCTTTCTGGCTATAGCTGGTGCAAACCTCTCTTTTTGATACTGATTGATTTGGTTCTGTCATGACTGTCTGAACGAAAAGCAGCCCAAGGGTGGGGATGATTTGCATGGGTTGATGACATAAGCTGTTCTGATACCTGAAGTCCACAAATTAGCAAATATAAATGTTCCTACTCAAAAGTCAGAAGGGCTTGTTCTGACAAAGCGTTGTCAACTCTAATACACTATGAGCCACAGGGATCCTGGGAATTCATTCTCAGCACAAGGCCAACATCTATGATTAAACAAGAACATTTTTCCTCAAATATCCTATTAATTTTTTTTCCAAGTCAGTGATTTTGTCACCAAATCCTAGTTAAAAGGCCTTATTATTCTCATCGGTTAGGAGCGGTGACAAATTTCAGAGTTGGTTTTGTTTAACTATTGGTCCTCATTGAACTTTGCCAGCTGAACAGAAGGGCCGTTTATGCTCAAGATTATATTTGCTCTGTGAGTGTTTTAACTTAGGTTGCTTCACAAGTGTCTTTGGTAAACTGGAATAGACAGGAAACTTACTCCAACCTTCAATCCACAGGATGAGGTGCAAGCTTTCACCTTTCCTGCAGTTCTTCCACAATGGCTCTTGAGTGCTTCAACATMTTTTTAAAATGTAAGCACCAGAACAGTATTCCTGTAGTGTCTTGAAATTTCAGTGCACTCAAAACTCAACTCTCTGTTGCCAAAGGAACACTTAAACTATAGTGCTCAAAGCCAAAAACAATAATAAAGTCCAGGTTTCTTTGAAGCATAGATAAAGTTACTTTTCAGTAACCAAAATTGAACAGAAAAATGTTAAATTCTTCACACACATACACATTGGTACTGTGAAAATTAGTTGGATAACTGAGTCTGAAGCTTATGCAGTGGTAAAATTAGTTTCTCGAGGTCATTATATTAGACATGAATAAAGAAAATAGAAAGCTAAGTTACTGATTTAAGAAAGAAAATATGAGGAGAGGAAGAATAATAACAACACAATCTCAACCACCAGTAGAAGGTAAGTTAACCATGCTCAGACTAAATACTTGTGATGAATGCAGAATTTCAACATTAAAGACCCCAAGAACAGCATCTTTAGGCCAGTGTAGAAGAAGTAAAGGGAAACACTGAGTGAAAACAGTCATATCCACCTTAACTGTGTATACAAATAGCACAGAAGGATGCCTAATAACATGATGTTCCCTGAAAGCAACAGAGCAAAGGAAGAGCTCAGGAGGATCTCCCAACTGGTGCCCAGCCTGCAGCAGAACAGGAATTTTCTGAAGAGTGATGACAAAATAATCATCTTGGATGATACTGCATTTTGCAGAAAGTAGTGTCCAATTAGSAGCTCTGTATGCACGTGCACAAACAGCAGGAGATTTTTTTTTCTCTCCCAATTGGTATTCTAGTCTATTTTTAAGTGTCTATGTTTATTATTTATTAAAGTCAGGATTAGTGTTGAATATCACAAAATCATTAACTTAGTACCAAATSCCCCCATCCACTCAAACAGGAAAATCAGGACGTAAGATGAAAACTGTATTACCAGTGTAAAAAGTCAGATGTTTCCTAACAGCATATTGCAAAGCCAAACACCATGACTGTAGGGAATTTCAAGAAATCGTTTTTGTCCTCACTGAGCAGGACTGTCCTGCATGGGAAATGTCCTTGAGGAATATGGCTGACTGCTCAAAAGCAGCATGGACAGTTCCATGGAAACACACCCTGTTCATCAAAAGTGGAGAGAAGATTTATTCTTTTTATTGTTATTACTGGTTTGCCTATGTCTTTTTCCYGTGTCTCTCTGTTTCTTTTCTTCTGTAAAGTATTTCCCATCCAGAACCAAATTCTGCTAGATTCTGAAGAGGATATGTAATTCTGAAGTTTAAAAATTAGATGGAGCAAAGACCTGTGAAGAAGTAAATGGTTTGGTCTCCTTTTATTCAGGAAGGCAGTCAGAAATAGACTTTTCTCCATATTAAAAAATATATAGTTGGGTTCCAGAGAGATTTTTGCATTTTCCAGAATACTTTAGACCTCTTTTTAATAGAGAAGGACTGGAGAGAACAGRATGAAAACTAGTGCAACTAGTGCATCCTTGGTCTGGAGAGCTGATTTCCATCCACATTTAGAATGCAGTTGTAAGCCTGAACACAATAAAAAGCAGCCTGATCTCATAGCTCAGTAATCTGTGCTTAGTGGCATACAGAGATCTCTTATGTCTGTTACACCTTGTAGATGTGTGATTTATTTTTGTCATTTTAGTAGTGTTACTGCTGATCTGAACTACTCTGCTACTGAGCGTTACTTGAGCTCTGTGCTTGAGGAGCATAAAGCAACTTTTTTGCTATGGGTAACTCTCTAWCCATTGCCTCCTTTCCCACAGGAAGTTCCCTTTAAACTGGGTGCCGTGGTTTAACTCCAGCCAGCCACTAGGCACCACACAGCCAGTTGTTCATGCCACCACTGATGGGATGGGGGAGAGAATTGAAAGGAGAGAAGAGAGAAAACTCATGGGTTGAGATAAAGGCAGTTTAATAGGGAAAGCAAAAGTCACTCACACAAACAAAGCTAAACAAGGAATTAATTCACTATTTCCCATGAGTAGGCAGATGTTCGTCACATGTAACAGTTACTAGGGAAGACAAACTYCAGAGCTCTGAACAACCCCTCTTTCTCCTTCTTCCTCCAGCTTCATATGCTGAGCATGATGCCATATGACACGGAATATCCCTTGTTCAGTGGGGGTCACCTGTCCCAGCTGTGTCTCCTCCCAGATTCCTGTGTACCCACAGCCTTCTTGCTAGTGGTCAGTATGAAAATGGAAAAGGCTGTGCTGCAGTATGAGCCCTGCTCTGCAATAACAACAACAAAAAAATCTATATTATCAATACCATTTTCAGTACAAATTCAAAACACAGACCCATGCTAGCTACTGTAAGGAAATGAMCTCTATCCCAGCCAAAACCAGCATAGTGACTCAGAAGCCTCCTGAAAGTTACATGACGTGACTGGGGTCCTTCTGCTCTTGCTGACACTGGTGGCAATTGAATATTTGTTTAATTTTTTTAAACTGTCTAGTAAGTGGAGTGAAGTCTTTGCTTTGCAATTCTTTGTTCATGGCAGGAATTCTGGAAAGRGTTCACTCCTTCATGATCAATTTGTATGGGACTGGTTTAGTGCTCAAAGGTTGGAAGCACCGGCTGAGGAAAAGGAAATTGCACTCTCTGAGCTTTTGAAAAAAAGGCTGAGTACCTTTACTAAGGCTCAGAAACTGCTATTCCTTGTATCTTAGACTTTCCCATCTTCTGAAAAAGCAGCAGCTATCAAGCACTTAAGTCCAATAAGACACTAAGCAATGAACTCTGACTTGTGAAGGTCACTGAGTACAGGGTGARCCAGGACTGTGTTTCTCCATGGGTAGAGTTGGGCACCACCTGCTTCTGAAAGCAAGTGAGCTCTCTGTGATTCTAGAGCATCTGCTGGGCTATAAGTGAGGGTGGAAAGCTTATTCCTATCAAATGTTAGGAGGTACAAGGGGCTGAAATTCCAAAAGTTTCCACAGACCTACCTGCACTTAGTTAACAACACAATCCAAATGGATCATTAACAAAGAAGTGCATACTGAAACGCTGCCAGAAGCCTTTCCTAACTCAGTGACAGSAGAATTTTCAGCATGGTAGAGTTCTGCTTCAGAAGTGATGTTTTCATCAATTGTAATTTTTAAAATGCATGGTGTGTATATACGAAGTGTATATACAAAAGTGTATATGTGTATGTGTGTATGTATGTCTGTGTGTGTGTGTATGTGTATGATGGACATGCACTGGTCGGGGCACACTCAACTTTTTCATGAAGTATCACAAAGAAGCTTGCTCTTATGCTCTTCTAGAACTGTTCTCCAAAAATAGAGGCAATCTAGTGATTTGTTTTAAYGCCTTGGCTCTGAGTTAACAAAACATATGCCCAGGGGTTCCCACTGAAACAGGGCTGAGCCTCTGCAAAGTCAATAGTTTGTTTACTAACTAAGAATAAAGCACCCGGGAAGATGTTTGAAGATGTTAGCAATGCTTTTCATTTGCTGAAGATGGCATTCAGATCTTGATCATGGTAYGCTTATTCATTATTTTCAGTGAAATTCACAGGCCAGTTTGTAGGGTGAGTGTAAAGTAACAGTGAGACCTGGTGGAGAAAAAGAAAGAGAAAAGACAGAGACTATGCATTCACTCCTTTGAAGAGGAGACAAAAAAAAATCCRAACCAAAAACTGAGATGATTTCGTGCCTTATCAAAAAACAAGTCAAAGCACTAAAAGGTGCTAAGTTTCTCTTGTGCTTAATCTGTTATCAATGATACTTGTTAAGAAGTATCTCCTAGATACAGCTTAACCATTGGTAAAGTTAACTATTTTCCTTGCTAAATGTACTAAAAATTTAGGTGTTTAATTTGTTTCTGTCAGGAAAAATTAGTATTCTCAGTCCCACCCTATCTTCTTGACAAGACTTTTGCTTTACTGTAAATCCCCATAGCCAATTGAATTGTCTCATCATTAAATACATTCTTCTTTCTACTCGGATGCATTAAATTAAGGGAACTGCTTTTCTTCGCGTTTGAACCTGACTCTTCCATCTTCTCTGCACCCTTATTGTGATTACTCACCTACAAGGGCACCTCGTTAGCCTTTGCCAGTGCCTGGGAATTGTATGTTTTTCATTCCCTGTGCTTGGTAAAAGGCAAAGCTCACAAATAGCACATTTTGCATGAAGAAAAACCTGCATCAGGTGACATTGCATCACTGCAACCTGGAACTGGGAAGGGACATCCTGTCATTACCTGGATGCATAGTAGCTGATAAAAGCAGTAATTTAAAGAAGCCCTCCTATTTTACAAAGCCTTCCTATGGCCATGTGTGGTCTCCTGGACAGGACAGCGTCCCAGAGGAGCGAGGAGCCAGTAGTGAACCCTTCCAGCTGAGATGCTGCAAACACTCGGCAAGCTGCCGGAGGGTAGATTTGTGTTGAGGAGGAGCAGTCTTCTCCCGTTGTCTTTGTTTCCTTTTCTAATGACGCTATCAGACTATTTCCACAGATTATTCTGCTGCATAGCTGGGTCGCAAAGGGTTAAAATGGAGGGCAGCATCTGTACTTTTAAAACTACATGCGACAAAGTCCATTGCTTGAAGTCTGGGTCCTTTCTCCCCCTGCCCCTCCTCAGTTTCCAGTAATCATTTATTATAAAGGGGTTTTATGATACAAATTTGATAATCTCCCATACACATTGGCACTGTTCTAATTGGAGTTGTAAGCCCATAAAATTCAAGCCCTTTGTTTTCATGAAGGCCACAAGGTTTTAAAAGATGCTATTGTACCGCCTAAAACCCATAAAATTGTCACTAGGGACTGATTAAACAGTCCTGAATTGAAACAGTGCGGATTTTGTCTAGGTCCTTTTCATGCACAACAATGCTCTTTTCAACCCCCAAGACAAAAGGAGGTTTAAGGAGCGATTCTCTGGGAGATTCTTCTAAGATAACCCCATCCATATGGGAGACAAGGTGGCCAGCAGCTGAGACGAAAAAAAAAAAAAANAAAAAAAAAAAAAAGATTTCGGATGGCAGGGGGAAAATAAAGGCAAAAAGGCGGGGAAAGACAACAACAAAAAATCAAAACCCAACGACTAAATAACGAACCAACCAAACAAACCAAACCCAGGTAACACAGAAGTTATGTTTCCCCAGGTCCTTCCAGCCGAGAGGCCTGATCTGCTCTGTGCTTCCGTTTTGGCGCATGGCTCCCTGTCCAAGCAGGGGAGGACATGCAGGTSGGAGGACTGGCGCCCCTTCGTTCTCCCCAGGCTATCCTGCACTGTGGCTGCTTCTGATCCTCCTACACTGAGGACAGACGTAACGCTGAGCCTTCCAGGTGGAGGGGGCGCAGTCCTGGGGAAGGTAAGGCCGGGAGGAGAGCGGGGCCATTCTGGCAGGGGTGCGGCCAAAATCACCCACGGGAACCGGTGTGTGCTTTTGGTCGCCTCCTCCGCGACGGCAGCCCCTCTCAACTTCGCTCTCCGTGGGCTCTCCAGAATGTGTAGCACAGCACATCCCAGGGGCACATCTCGTCCAAAGTCCCCTTCCAGAAAATAAATTTAAAAATATATAATAAAACCCCCACCCAAATATCTTCTGCGTATCCCTTTCCTTTGACAGCCTTTTCTCGGTGGCCAGGTTGTCTGCATTGGTCCCCGTGGGGTCTTTGTCCCCAAATATTCCCTCCACGTTCCTGGTCCGCAAGTGCCGTCGGAGGGATGGAACAAGCCGGTCTAGTCCATATTTCAGAGTCCTTGGTTTAGCTTTATGGGGAGTTTAGGGTTTTTCCCCCATTGGCAGTTGCCAGAAAAAAGATATTATTATTTTCTCCTCAAAGTAATAAAATCGGTAGTTGATCAAAGGGTTTCAAAACATAATTTTCTTGGCCATCCTTCCGCAGTCGAAATCTGGAACGGTTACAAGCTAACGGAAAGATTGGCTTAATTCTGGATCCTACCTTAGTGGCTCTATGGAAGATATCGCCGCTTAAAACGCGAAGACGTTTAAGCATATGGAGCGGGATTCTCCAGAGCGGGAGACTCCGGGCTCACGCTTCCCGTAGGAATTATCAYTGCGTTTACAGTGAGATGCTTGCAGCAAACTTTATTCGCCGTTTGTCGGCCCATGTGAATAAAATAAACGAACTTGAACGTCAAATTCGACTGGTCCTATCAAGAAAATTTAAACTTTTATAGCACAAGAGGCAATCCTACGAAACGGTCTCAATCATCAAAACTACACTTCTCCGCCGGGAAAAAATTATTTGCCAAAAATCTTTTATTAGTCACTGGAAGAGTCAGCTATTTTAAAATACACTAGGTCGCTAGCATGATCATTAATTTTTAACAACGAATCACTCGAACAGGAGAAGGAGCGGAGGTTTTACAAAATTCGCGCCCCACGCGGCATCCTCACCCTCGTGTGAGGCCGGCGGAGGGGAGCGCAGCCCCGGGCCAAGTTCGTTCCGGCTGCCGCCGCCCCGGAGCCGCACTCCGCCGCCCGGCCCGCCCGAACCCGGCTGGCGGTGCCCCGGCGCGCCTCGGCGCCTTCCCCGCGCTAGAGCCCGGGGCTGTGGCGGGCCGCCCCGAGCCCGTGGGATGAGTCCGGCCCCAGAGGGCTGAGTGCCGCTGTCACCATCCCCAGGAGACGACGGCGGGGTGCGCTAAGTGCTGGTACGCGGGGAAGACGCCGAGGGCGGCGGCGGGCGGGCAAGCTCGGTAACCCTGAAGGGCGAGGGCGGCCTGGGCGCTGCATCCCGCCAGGGCGCAGCCCAGCTTGGGGCGTGCGGTGGGCGGCGGGGGACTGGCGGGGCAGCCGCGGCAGGGCTCCCCGTCCCGCACCAGCACCGGCACCACCACCCGCCGCAGCAGGGCGGGCGGGCGAGACTGGGGGCTGCCGGGGCCCTCGCTCCGCGCCCGCTTCATCTTGTAGCGGTGGTTCTGGAACCAGATCTTCACCTGRGTGGGGGTGAGGCTGAGCAGCCGGGCCAGCTGCTCCCGCTCCGGCGCCGAAAGGTATCGCTGCTGCCGGAACCGCCGCTCCAGCTCCAGCGTCTGCGCCTTGGAGAAGAGCACCCGCCGCTTTTTCTTCTTCTCCTCGGCCTCCGAGCCACGGGCAGGGAGCGACCTTTGAGTGGAGTCGGGCAAGCTCATCTCCGGGCCGCTCTCGTCGGAAGCTGGGGACAGCGAGTGGGTTAGAGAGAGGGGGCAGCCGAGGCCGCGGAGCGGGGCTGGCATCGAGGAGGCCGGCGAGAGCTGAAACGCTTCTCTTAGGGAGAGCCCCGGCTGTTTACAGGGCCGGATTAATCCCAACTGTCAACAAGAGATGTGAGCTAACCCCACGAATACATTAAACCCAGCCCACGGGACGGAGCGGACTGTCCTCCCGTGGGCGAGCCGCTCTTCCCCGCCGGCAATCCCCGCAGGAGCACGGCCGCTCCGCCGCGCACAGCCCGGGGATTGTGGGCTGCCAGCCCTCGTGTTGCCCCGGTACTGAAACAGAATATGGGGCTATCCTTTCATAACTGCTTTCATAACCTATCCGGTCCTCTCATAACTGCTTTTCACCGGCCGCTCGATTACCTCAATATTTAACTTATCCCGGCGGTGTTCCCGCACCCAATTCAAAGGACGATCTCTCCTTGTGCACACACAGTAATACAATAACCGCCCTATGCACGCGGCACARTCTAAGTGTGCGGGGTGCTACCAATATGCCACACAGCTGGGTTTGGGAACGGGAGCTGCCCTCCGCGGTGGCAGGTGCGTGCATTAGGCGGTGGCGCATAGGGCGCTCCGAGGCAGGCACGGGGAAAACGGGGGTTGCTCAGCTTTCACCTGCGGAGTGTGGGGTGGCCTAAAACCCCATCCAGCACAAAAAAAGACTGGATTTCTTGCAAGAGTGAAACGGGATAAAAAAAATAATCCGGGAAGTGAGTCTAAATGATAAGCGCAGAGGTAGAGGTGGACACAACCTGAGGTTTCACTTTCTGCCACAGCTG
>NW_026623232.1:3700592-3701895 GCF_030028575.1 Malurus melanocephalus
AAAAAAAACCCCAAAAACGAAAAACCCAAACCCTCTTTTCTGTCTGAAGATCGTGGCCGGGAGATTTCTTCTGTTTCAYTGGTTCAATTCAGTAATATTTTATGAAATTCCCAGTCTGGATTCCCCCGATCCTATAGGGTAGACACACTGGCAATTCGCTGCTTCGCATCTTCCTCAGAGGAAGGGGGGAAACAAATAAAAGATAATTGTGCAGAGATGGCGAATTCTTGTCCGTTTAATACTCACAGGGATAGTGATTTCTGTCTGTTTCTATCCACCCTTGGTACGGCGAGCCGGTGTAGTTTTCTGCTGAATGGTGATGGTCAGAAGCTTGCTTTATGCTATTAGCATCCTGCTCTGGTAAATCCAAAATGCTCCTCACTGTAAAACTGATCCTGCCAGATGTGGCCATGAAGGTAGGTTGTGCACACCCCTCAAAAAATGTCACCCCAAACCGAACCCCCTTCCTTAAAAGATGCGAGGAAAGGATTGCGTCCAGTTACTGGGGAATCTCTCGGCTCAAGACGACCTTCCTTTCCATCGCCACCTAACCCCAAATATTAGTGTCGTTTACAGAGGTGTCCTGTTTATATAAACAGTCCTCCCCACTGCAAACACTGCCTGCTTTCAAACCGTCCCTGTCTATAGGATGCTAAGTACCTGAATTAGTCAAGTGCTAAAGCCCTAATGGGAGTAGGTGTAACCCCCCCTCCCGCCACCCCCATGAGAGAATAACCCGTTACCTCCCAAAGACAGCAGGAAACAGGCTTCATCATTACATATTCTGTCTGATTAGCCAAAAGTGGGGACAGATAATGGTAATTGTTAGCAGTGAATAACATCTTGGGTGGCATGTGGATGACCAACAACCACCCCCCTCCATCCGCCACCGAAGCCACCGCGTCCCTTCTATCCGCAGACAAAGTGAATCCTCCCAGGACATCCGCAGGGCCTGCCGAGAGCCCCCTCACCGCTTCTCCTCTTTATTTTCCCCCTTCTTGCCTTTCTTTAAATCTGGAAGGAATTCAAGTCGTTATTTGTTTTATTTCCCCGGGCTGTTTGCAGTGCTACCTAAATTCTCTTTCTTGTTGTTGGCCGGTTTCCTACCCTCAACGGGGCATTTTTCACACCTCGGCTGAGCCCTCGGCGGGGAAAGCTGGTGGGTGTGTGCGTTAAGGAGTAGGATCTCTGGGGTGGGTTTTTTTTGCATCTCCCGGACATGGTAGACGGAAGGTGCACCTTTTTCTCGAGAAAGATGATGGCGGAGCTTGGCATACTCGGTCCATAAGAAAGAGTCTGGGGG
>NW_026623232.1:3701965-3742204 GCF_030028575.1 Malurus melanocephalus
ACCCAGGGAATATCCCCTCGGGCGAGGTGTGTAAGTGACTGAGTGACTGAGGCAACTCCAGCTGGGGAAGGGGAGAAAAGATCAGACACGGCGCATCTAATTTATCCGAGCCGGCCCTGCCGACCGCCGCTTCTTCTGCCGAAAGAGGCAGCAAACGAGCCTGAGGAGCGGCGCCCCCGGGAGGAGGGTGCTGACACTGTGTGGGCACGGTTAGGGGACGCCCCGCGGCAGCTCCGCGGGACAAGGCACCTTCTCTCAGCCTTCGCCCCCCCTCAGCCTTTCACCAGATGGGCCCGTTCCCCCGCGAAGCTGCAGTCTGACTTGGCTCAGCCTCGGTGGCTGCCGAGGACTTGTAAGAAAATACCATACAGAAACAAGCAGTCTCGCGAGCCGTTCAAGTGCAAACCCGCAGCGACGGGGCTCGGTCCCCAGGCGCAGGGCAGCGGTACAGGTGACCGACGGGGGCGATGTTTCGCGTGGGACAAGCCGTGGGACCGCAGAGGGAGGAGGAARGACATGCTGCCCACCCGCCCTCCGCTCCGCCGGCCTTCCCCACAGCTCCCCGCCGGCTTCGCCGCAGGGACCTGCGCACGGCTAGAAAAGCAGTGGGAGGCGAGTGCGGCTGGATGGAGCAAAGTCTAGAGCGAAGGAGACAGCCAGCCTCTCCCCAGCAGATCAGCTTTCCTTTGAACGCGGGCCGAGGCGCGCTCAGCTCATCCCCGACAGGGGAACAGCGCGAAACCCTGCGGCGATGCACTGAGCGCCCGGAGAGAAACTCAGATACACGCGCGGATACTCTTCTATTCGGCCGCTTTGTCGGTTCTAATTTCCCTGTCCAAACAGGCATCTATAAGCTATTGTGTACAGATTATATCTATCCAGCCCCTCTCTCGCCCCCCAGACCCTCTGCCCGCGTGCCCCCGGCCGCCACCGCCCCTCCTCGCCCTGGTCTGGGTGTTGCTTCTGGGAGCAGTTACACTTCTCGGGGAAAATGTCAATAGAGCAATAAGGACAAGGGAGAGGTGAGATTTATATCGGTGAGATTTGTGGGCGAGATGAACGGGGCACAAGGCTCCATTTGGCCAACTTCCCGCATATTTCTTCGGGACTGGACAGGCTCCATATAAACGATTCCCAGGCCGTGATTACTGCAGCCACCTATCAAGCGTGCCTGGTGACAGTAGTTATCTCCCAGCTCCGAGCACAGCCTCCCAGCCGTCCTGGGTGGTCGGAGCTAGGGGAGCACAAATACATGCCAACTGCTAGGCCGTGAACAAAAGGGAAATGTAGCCCTATGTCCCGGACCTGTTGGAAGCATTTGTTCCAGTCAAGATTTTGCATTTGTTCAGATCTGAAATAATAGGTGATTGACGCCTTCCCACAATGTGCTTTAACTCTCCGGGATAAATCGGAGCTTGTTCCTTGTTGTCATGGTTTTCAATAGGGTTCAATGGGATTGAACCACTATCGACTCTGCTTTACGTCTCCGGCAGCCCCGTCCATACAAATTTATTAGTTACGTCTTTTTAAATGAGATTAAATTGAAACGACGTGTCCGTCCTCGGCGGAGCGGCTACTCCCGCGGCCGCCTCTGTGTCCCCTTCTGGCCCGACTGGCCGTGTCACCACCGGGGCAGCCCACGCCTGGCGGGGGGGTTGCGGGTGGGCGCYGGCCCGGCTCCTTGGCTGCCAGGTACGGCCAGACTCACCTGCCCAGAGCCGGCCGGCAGCGCCGCCGCTGCCCCTTGCTCCCGAGAGCCCCGGCTATAAAAGGCGACCGAAAAGTGCTTATTAATATCTTGACCCTGCAGGCAAATATTTGCTGAATGCCTGCGCTGGAGAGGAGTTTCGGGGGGGTCGACTAGAGGAGGGGAGGGGGCCGGGGTTCAGAGCGCCACAAACTTATACAGTATCCGAGGTGGCTCTTAAGAGGAGTTTGCCAAGGACACTCTAAAGAAAGTGCAAAAACTTCGCGAGGAAAAAAAGTCAGGATGAGAGAAAGAGAGTCTACTTCAGTGACCTCTCTTAGCCTTTTAATCTATTTAACATCCTAAGCCCACACTGATGTGTAGAAATAAGTAAATGGTACTCTTCAAGCCTTAAGAGCTCTTCAGCGCCAAATATTTGCACTTACTCTTAGAGTTTTTTTCAAATAGCGCAAGACACATTCCCCTTGGACAAGCGGAGCTGTCTAAATATACCTACGCATTGTTATCTGCGGGAAACGGTTTGCTTCAAAGGCAGAACGTAATAACCTGAAATGTTTCATCTCTTGGTTTGCTTGGGACAGACTTGGACGCTTTTCAGATCTGGCTGCCCGGCCTCATTTCGGCGTTTGACGGTTCAGMTTTCACTGTCTCCCGCCAGAGTCCTGCGTGTCTCCCCACGGGACCCTGGGCCTGCAGTTCCCCTGGGGACGGCATCCTTAGACCGAGGGATGGGTTTGCCGCTCACGTCTCTGTACAGGCCACTACGGCGGATGTTCTCGAAGTCCCACCGAGAGCCGCCTCTTCCCCGACGGTATCCGCGGGGGAGAGACGGGGCAATCATTTCTGCGCGGCTTGCTGCAAATACGCGGCCGGGCCCACGCGTGTGCTTCGCCCACAGATGCAGTGGAGACCTGTAGCAGGATCTGCCCCCTGTGAGCCCGCCTTTCTGGGGTGAGACCATGTTGGCCTCCGTGGGCCCGAAGGAGATGGCTCCGTGTTCCCAACCACCTCGTCCTTCCAGCTAAATCCACAGAAACACTTCGCTACCTCCAGCGCCCTCCCCGTTTAAATTAATTTTTACGTTTCCAAGGGGGTAAAGAAAAAAAATTTAAAATTTTTGCTTGTTTTCTCTCTGCTCTCGGTGCGCTTTCCGGCTCACTCGGCGCCGGCCACCCGTGGTTGCGGTTCATGTGAAACCGGGTAGAAGCGTGCGGAACCCGGGTCCGGCCGTGTTCCCGCAGCGGCTGAAGCCAGACCAAGCGGGGGTGCGGTGGCCGTGGGCCCCCGTATGGAGGCTCCGCCACCCGCGGCCGCCGGTGGGGGTACCTCTGCAGCGTGAACCGGGCTGCTCCCGTCCAACCGGAGCCTCAGAGAGGGACAGCGGGGTTCCCCGCACGAGAGGCGGCCCGGCCCGCTGAGGATATCCCGGGGCTGGGTCGGACCGTCCCGTCGGGGCTCCCGCCGCGCCCTTGCTCGGCACCACTCCTTACCAGCCCCCGCTGTAAAAACACCTCCGACCACCTGAGAAAATAGAATACTTTTTCTAGAATACTTTTTTTTTTCTCTTTTCTTTCTCCCCCGCCCCCCTTGAATGGGTTCATTTACTGTGCTCAGTGGAGGATTGCAAAGCAGATTGACCAAATCAATGTATGTGAGATGCAGACGTCAAGTATTTTTCTAAAGCTTAGAGAGAGGAGGAGAGAAAAAAAAAAGAAAAAGAAAATATCATCAATACAATGTCCGTCTGGCTCTGATTGGTGTAGTCCCGGCTTTAAGGAGGTGCTCTCCATAGTATGTTTGCAAGGGCGTTAAATGCAGTACTGAATTGACTGAAATGAAAACCTGCCCTCACAGATTTTAATGTGAATTTTAGGATTGATTTTAGAGCAAGCAAGATCCCATCTTTTATGTAAACCCGAATAATTCGTTACTTCATTTTTCCCAATAATGAACTTTTCCATAACTTTACACCCCTTTCTTTCATCGTCTGGAAATTGTATCTTTTACTCTCAACTACAAACCAGCTTTAGACTTTGGTAATTACTATCACCCCTTATTTGTCTTTTTGCTTTGCAGTTGATACTTATTATGATACACTTAGCATACTTTAAGACTGTATAAGGCATGGAATATTCCCTATTGGAAAACTGGTTTCTATRCATTTCTGTATATTGTATTTGTCTGTCTTTCCCGTAGAATAATGTAATTTGCTGAGCATAATTCCTCATCCATCCAAACAACCTCCACCTGCTGCAGCTCTTTTATTTCTTATTTTTTGATGACTATACATTATTTTTATGACTATACTTTAAGTACCTAAATATATCGACTTTAACCTATTAAAGACATCAATAAACAAAATTACTTCTTTCTTTTGTAGCCAAAGAAATTTGAAGATTCTTATTCTCTGGTGCACTCCCATCCCATCCAAATCATGACCCCCTTTGCTATGAGTTTAATTTTGTTGTTGTTGGGGTTTTTAGTTTGTTGGTTTGGTTTGACTTTTTTTCCAGAGCTAATTAATTTAAAATAAATAATAATTATTAAATCTGATATGTGCAGAGCATATCGTTCCACTTTTAATGAAGCCCTCTGTTTTCTATTCTGCATTTAAATAAGAAACTTTCCTCCTTGAAACAGAAATGCCCCACATCAGTGGAGGATTCAGGAGTGAGTTTTTCCTTTGCTCTCTTTGATCATCCCGAAGGAATTATTTTGCAGACTGACTGAAAGCAAAGCAGCAAGGGACAATACCCCCTTGCTTTGCCAATTGGTTTGGGAGTAGCTTGTGCAGAGCCAAAGTGGTGCAGACATGAGGGCTAGCCAGCTGCTTGTGCTTTCCTTCCTTTGGGCTCCTTGAAGCTCAGCTCTCAGGAAAGACTGAAGGGATAGGGCATTTGCTTCCCACTGGAGTTATCTGGCTGGTGAAACTGCAGCAGTTTCTCGGTTAAGAACTGGCTACAAGCTCTGTACTTCCACCACTGCAATGCCATTTTTCTCTTTGCCCAGTTTTTATCCCACGCTCTCAACATTCATGGGATGTATGGAGAGGCAGGAGCAGGTTCCAGCTGAGGGGCAAAGCATGCCCAAAATAGGACATAATCTCGGGCCCAGATTTAGTTGCTGTCTGGGGTGTGTGGCCTCTGCCCGTTCCTGTATAACACACCCGTGCAAGATGCTCAGGCTCAGGATGGAGGCGGCACATCTGGAACTCAGGGGGCAGCCAGGAACTCCAATGGCCTTGAAAGGGGCTGCTCTCAGGCAGACGCAGCAMCCCTGACCCCAATACACCTAGCATTTAGGCATCTAACCACTCTTTACTTAGAGGGAATTAAAGGCCCTTGAGAATCTGACCCCAAAACTGAAGTGGGTGGTGCTAGGAAAACGGGGTGAGTGGCATGACAGAAACAAAATCCTTAAGGAGTTTTTGAGAAACAGCAGTAGAGGACAAAAGTTTCCTTGGGGAAAGCTGTCTTTTTGACCAACGTCATCACATTGATCAGACCTTCATAAAGACAAACGACATTTTGTGCTTTGGATAGACTACAAGGATCTATACTTGATTTCAATGGGTAGTTCCTTGTTCTGCACTAAACAATATCACTTACATTTTTAGGTGGTCATTAAGTTCTGATAAATGTCCTCTATTAGGTAAATTCTATTGAATTATTCGAATAAAACAGAATTATTAGAAATAAAAGCCAAAATTGCAAAATTTTCAAATGTCCCTTTATTATTTTCATAAGGCTTGATTTTCTTCCTCTGTGACATGCCAAGTCACCAAAAGGATGGGTACACACTGATGGCCGTCACATATGGTGACTTGCAAGCAGACTGCTGCAAAGTCAAGAGCATGTTTCCTRTTAATAAACCAATAATCTGGGATTTTTCTCAAGCCACTGGTTTTCACAAAACTTCTGTGATCATAATTGGGTTTGAGACTTTTTACCATCTATCAAATTTGGTTGAGGCTCTTTTTTTCAGATTTCAGACAGAAAATAAGGTTGCGTGAATCTTGTACTTTGTGAAATTATGCTAAAAGGCACTTGTAGATCCCAACTGACACTGTTTAGGAAAAGGTATCCCATGGCTGTTTCCAGAACTCAAGATTTTTTCCTGATACTGTGGGTAAAATCAGAAATTCAATTCTGTAAATTCTGTAAAAACAGAAATTCAATTTTGAAATTGCAGTGTCTTATCACTCTCATGCTGAATTTTCCCTGTTGTTTACACACTGTTGACTACAGCAGCCCTTAAAATCCAGAGTAAAATAACTCTGCTGACCTCATGTGCATTAGCTGAATGAGGACAYGGTGGCTCAGGCATGTCCCATAGCGAGTGATAGAGAGGTTTTGRCTGTACAAAATACTGTAAGGGAGTTTACAAGGGAGTTTCTTCCAGTGCATAGCAATAAAATTGCCTTTTATATTTGACTGCACATGGGCCAAAGCCCAGATGTAAATGTCTCTATTTCCACATGTARTTAAAAATCAGATTATGTTTTTTTCTTTACTTGATACTCAGCTGGTTTTTGTTCCTGCAAATGTATTTTGTAAAGAAGGTTGTTCCAGCTTTGTGCAGCAAGAAGCTACAGTTTATTTTCACATACAACAAAGTACACACATATAATTCTTTATATGTTATATGTATACGTATAAACACTCACTTTTGATAATCATTATTTAACATGATGTTGGTCTTTTTATCCCACAGCTGATGATTCTTCTTTTCTTCTTTGATGTCTGTCTCTGCAGCTGTCTTGGTTCTCTTCTCTCAACCCACGATTTAGCTCTTTTTGCCCTAATTTTTCCTTCTCCACAGTTTATGTTTTAAAGCTTATTTGCAGTCATTTTCTGACRGTAACATGAAGTGCTGAACATACTCTACCATCAGAGGTTGTAGCAAGAAGCCAGGAGAACCTGTGATAATTTCTCTATCCTGTAGAACTTTCTTAAATGTCATTAATAATTTTCCTGGCTGTACCAGAAGCAGTGTGGTCAGCAGGACTAGGGAAGCAATCCTCCCTCTGTACGTGGCACTGGTGAGGCTCCACTTCAAATCCTGTGTTCAGTTTTGGGTTCCTCACTAAACAAGAAGGATGTTGAGGTGCTGGGSCGAGTGCATAGAAGGGCAACGAAGCTGGTGGAGGATCTGGAACACAAATCTGAGAAGCAGCAGCTGAGGGAACAGATAACCTTATCACTCTCTACAACTACCTGAGAGGAGGTCATAGTGAGCTGGAGATCAGGCTCTTCTCACAAGTAATGAGTAACAGGACAAGAGGAAATAGCCTCAAGTTGCACCAGAGGAGTTTTACACTGGATACTGGGAAAAATTACTTCACTGGAAGGCTTGTCAAGCAATGGAACAGGATGCCAGGGAAGTGTTGGAGTCACCATCCCTGGAYGTATTTAAAAGACATGTAGATATAGCACCAAGGGATATGATTTAATGGTGGACTCAGCAGAACTGGATTAATGGTTGGACTTGATGACCTTGGAGATCTTTTCTAACCTAAATGATTCTATGATTCAATTATCAAAACTGAGCTGCCAAGCTTTAGGAGCTATGGGCCTCATTTTGCTGTCATATTATATAAATGTTGCCCGCAAAGGCAGTGAGGACTCTAATGAAGCTGATCTAGTTTGAGTGAAGAAATGTAGCCATTCATTTGAAACATGAAAATCAGTTTATGCGGCTATTTTACATGTAGTGAGACTATRAATATCTCCTCAACTTATTTTCTCAAAGGTCCATTTGCACAATAATTATCAAAGTCCAACCTGAGCAATATAGTGACACGATCTAAGGGAGATCCCACATGGCTTTGTGCTTTCTTGCACTATTTCCTTGCCTTTGAAATAGGGTCATATTCTACTAAACTAGCTTTCTCCAACAACTGCGGTAGTTGTACTTAGTGTGATTGTTCAGTATCCATATAGTGCATTAACTACATAAAATGCCATAAAAAATTCTAAGAAAACACTCATATGAGTTTGTGAGGACAGGTATTTCATGGAAGCATTTGTGTTTCATTCTGGATTTGTGTGTACGCATGCTTTTATTCACTGAAGCTATTCAAATGGTTGCAGTTCTCAAGGCAGAGAAGTTATGATTCTGTGTTGAAACAGCTGCTGCAAGAACATTTCAAAAGAAAAGTTATTTGGGTGTTTTGCTCACCTGCAGACCCAGTGACATCATACTAAGTAACAGCTTCCAAAATGTGACTGCTGTAGCTCCCATTTAAAAAAACAAACCAGGAGCAATTGCTCATAAAACTTTTATCCAGACRTTAGTACTGTTAAAAACGAAAAAGTAATTTTTACTTATGGGCAGCAATTAACAGTGTTGATAAATCCAATTTGCTTTCACACCTCTTCAGTCCTGCTTCTCATCATGTCCCTCTCCCAGCACAACTTCATGGCAATGCTCAACTGCTGAGCACACAACCTGCTGCCTTGTGAAAGGTTAATTTTTATGAATACTCACAGACATATTTTTGRGGTTTTTTGACCTTGAGTGGACTTGCATGATATTTCAGAGTTGCGTTCTCCCCTTGAGACAGTGTGGACTGGAGAACAGTTTAATCCCTGTGGATGTAGAAACAGGGCAGAGTCTGAAACTGCTTCGTGCTGTACAAAAACAGCCAGCAAATCCCCTGGCAGGTTGGTCAGAGAAGCCAGCTGAGGCATCAGACAAATCCTGAACACTCAGGCTCAGTGAAACAGGACCTACAAAAAGGAAGGAGCTGAAAGAACACACAATAACAAATAGTGAATAAATGACTGCTGACCCTCCCCATCTCTGCCCTCCTTTTCAAGCTGATCCCAGAGTAAGGTTGTACATCAGCTGTTTTCTTTAGAAGTGTGCAGTCAGCTCCACACACACAATTTTAAACTCGACTGAATCATTCTGATAAGTTCTCTGGTGACTGACTGTGTGTTGATATCCTTC
The DNA here is from genome assembly GCF_030028575.1 of Malurus melanocephalus. Lineage (NCBI taxonomy): Eukaryota > Metazoa > Chordata > Aves > Passeriformes > Maluridae > Malurus > Malurus melanocephalus. The sequence goes on from NW_026623232.1 coordinate 3,710,628, forward strand.
CCAAATTAAAATATCTGGAATTATTAATGCTGGGGACCTTGTTTGTGATAATATTTTTGCTGGTCAAATATTAACCACTTTAAGTACTTAATGGTCAGTTCTGTTTGAGTTAGAGCAGTTTACTTTTTGAGTACTGCAGCTAAGTGAGAACTTCTCCTGCAGAATTATGATAGTCCCAAAATCAGATTTGTGAATATCCCTTTCTGCCTTCAGTCTTGGGCATTGGATTAATATAAAAAACATTTCCAAGATTTCTCCTCATATTGCAGTGCTTAAGCCTACTGACAGGAAGAAAGAACAGTGGATGATTAATTTTAAAACAAAACATTCCTGCCAGTCCTCTGCAGCTAAATGGAAGTTGTGGTGACTGTGGAATTTATGGAGAGTATTTCAAAGTGAGATATATTTATCCCATGACAACACTCTATTTCCATGACATTTTGTGGTATACCTTTAATAATGAGTAACCTTTGATTAACAGTTTACACATTATGGAATTTCTTACATCAGTGAAAAAAAAAAAAAGCCACTTTACTGTTTTTGGAGCAAACATACTCAATTCTAGAAAAAAAGAGTTTTTATATTTTTTTCTCCCTAATGTGTTTCCTTTCCCTGTTTTTCAACCAGTCAGCAAAAACATCTATTGATTAACAATRGAGTTGAAATTCCAGCTCACATAATCATATGTATTATGGCCAACATCAAACAGATTTACAGGACTTAAAGTAATGAGTAATAATAATGGCTTCAGAAAGCTGACTTCTTATGTGAATTCAGATCTGTTGCATTGATTTAGTAGGCATTTAAGGTTAAACAGTCAGCCTAAGATTGCATGATCCATATTTAATCTGAAAAATATTTTATGTTTCTTTACAGCAGCAGCTGGTTTATTTTATGTATTTAATCAAAGAAGTGCTCTGTAAAGCTATTCTGTGCTTTGGGCCATAATAAATGTTTTCTTTAGAGTGGGGAAAAGTTCAGCTGTGCTCACATAGTTACATTATGCATGCTTTCCTGCTGTACCACAGGGGGGAATTACATTTGCAAACAGAAAATAAAATGGAATGGCASAGGGGGAAAAGAGCAAACATTCTTTTTACTGCCTGTCTCGCAGACGCATCTCAAAACACTAAAGAGAAATGATTGAGAAAACAGTGTTAGCAATGATTCTTCAGAAATCACAGTGATTAGCATCCAGCTAAAGTCTGATGAGCCCGACTGTGTCTTGCCTGTGGRCTGACCGCAGGGAAGGTGACAGCGCTGGTACCGCCAGGAGCTGCGGGGGCCACGTGCACAATGGCTGAAAGAGCGACCACCCAAAGTGGCGCATTTCGGCATTGAGGATGCAGAGACCTGGAGCAGTTGACCTCAGCCTGTGACCAGCGGAGTAAAGAGTCACTAACTGAGAAAGGTAACATGGGCTCTGCTCTTTAATGGCTTTGTAAATCAGCATAAGCATCTTATAATGCATGCAAAAACTTTCTTGGTAACCAAGTGCAACTGAGATGGGACCGGGAGGCTGGGGCATTCCTAGGAGCAAACCTCTGGCAGCATGCAGAGCCCCAGCTGCTCTTTTTGTACAGTACTCTCTGAAGCACCATGCAGCAAACAAGCCAGGCTGCTGGGCAGTATTGCAGTGCTCAGTTTAAAAGTGAATACCTGTGCTTTCTGATTGCTTGGGTCACCAAAATCAGCAGCCTCAAGATCTGACGTCAGGAGTCTTGAAATGGAGATAGGAAACCGTGGCAGAAGTCTTATTCTTACAGTGGCAGTAAGACAGTAAGGAGATGCATTTTAATATCCACAAAATCAGTTCTTAAGCTTTCCTGAACACAGAATGGTATTTTGTGCCTCTGGGTGCTCCCAGGGTGCCCCTTTGCACTCTAAATAAGTGTTTAGCATGGGTTGCAGATAGAAGATATTGCTTCACTTAAATAATGTTACAGTTTATTGTGGTTTTTGGTCCTCAGAGTGTTTTAATTTGTTTGGATGTGACAGCTGTGTTGCAGCTGCAGGCAAAATATTCTGTCTTTCTTTAGTGTCAACAGCAACATTTTTAGAAATTTCCTGTACTGCCTCATTTGATTCTTTTATTTTTTCCAGCTTTTATTTTATGTAATTAATCTTTGTACACAGAGTGTTTAAGTTTGTGCTCTTCCTGCTCATTTTTGATCCTCATATGCTCTGTTTGGTGTTTCACTTGTGCAGTAACCACTAGAGCAACATTTTCCCTTTTCCTCTTCCAGATCCAGAAGCTCAGGCCAGAATTTGCCTGTGACTACCATGTGAAATGCATGTTACATTTTGTGTACCACATCCAGTGAAGAGGGGTCTGGCTCAGAAAATCTTCAGATTGTTCTTCTGCGTCTCTACTGCAATCATTTGAGTTACCCTAACTATAAAACATAATAGTGGAATACAGAATCAGAGTCTGGATTTTTAGTCCATTGTGAAGATGTAACATTCACTGGTGTGAGTCTTAATCTGAGATGTTCTCATTTATTCAAGGCATTTATGTTAACTCAAACACATCCAAATCAATATTGACTAACAAGCTCTCAATACTCCTTTAAATGAATATACACTCAGCAAAACAATTAAAGAGAAACAAAATACAGGTAGACCTATGAAAATCAGAGAGTACTGAGATTTTGTTTTACATAAAGCCAGATTTTCAGTGTGTCTATCTGTCCACAGCCCCATTGACTTGGTGGAGCTACCCATGTACAAACCAGTGAAGTTGCTGGCTCTAACTACTTTATTCCTTCCTCCATTGCCTTACCATTCCAGGCTCACCGAACAGACAGGAGAAATGAAGGCTTGCAACACTTGAAAATGARCTGAAATTTTGCAGTGCTGGTTAAGTGTTTAACTGCTTGTCAAGGTTAACAATGTGTTTAGTGTGCACACATGAGGCAAATCTTAAACAAGTGGATTTACAGAAACAAGTCTTTGCTAGACCAAGAGCATAGAGGTCTAGAGTTACAAGCTGGAAGATAATTGCTTGGAAATATTGCTATAAAAATAAACCATAAATCTCCACAACCAGCTTCAGATAATATCATGGGAATAGGCTGCATGCCAAGAAACAGCAGGGAAGGTAAGAGCTAATGTTTACTCCTTTGCATCCAGCAGCACTCCAGCACGGACTGTCCACTCCCAGCCCGGCTGGGTGCCCAAGTCAGGCTTGTCTGGCCAGAAAATTGCATCATACAAATAGGAATAACAGAAAAGAGAATCAGACAGCACAGCTTCCAAACTCTGCAGCATTTTAGAGAAAGGATTGCACTAGAGTTTTCCTCCAGAGTGGAGAAAGCTCTGTGTCTCTGGGTTTGAACCTCTCTTCCTCTCCAGCTTTTTTTCTGGAACATGACCTGAGATATACATTAGCCTATCAAAAAAAGAATCACTATAATTAGCCTTCAGCATCAATATTTTAGAGGAGTTACACAGTTTAAAATGTTATCTTTACATCAGAAACAATGTATTACCCTCAGTGTAAACTACTACTAGGTCACTACMCAAGTAAATATTTTTAACGATTTTCAACACAGGGTTTTTTCAGATCTAATATGAAAAAAACATGCTGCAATGTTGTCCCTAAAATGAACTAATTATAATCATATTGTAATAGACAACCCGATTCTAAGATACTTTTGAAAAATTATATACTGCATGCACAGAAGCTAGAAATTAATGTTCTTTGAAAGCTATTTCTTTTACGTTCATATGATGTCAGGACTTGGGACTTTGAAGGAAAAAATCAAGTTATGATGAATCTGTGAAACCCATTGCCCCTACAGAGGCCTCATCCCTTTGCTCTGACAATACAAAATGCCTTTCCAGGGCATCTGCATTGTGTTTGTATCTACYTTAACATACTTTGATGTTTATTGGCAGAGCAAGGGCCTTAGTTTAAATAGAAATCTGCACTTCTATCTTTTACAGCAATACTGAATCATATTGCAGTCTTGAAGAATAAACATTGTTCAGGGACCTCAAATTAAAAGGGAGTGGAGAATGAAAAATGTAGWTTAAGCCCTAAATACCATGAGGGACAGTTTTTTTTTAATGGAAATATATGGCTTTGGGAAGGAAGAAGTTGGCAGAGGTTTTCCTGCAACATAACAATTTGATGCTGTTCTAAAAGATAGAAACACAGACTGAGCTGCAAGTTGTTTTTAAGGCCTTTAAAGCCRTGTGTTGAGGAAAATATCAAGCCTTGGTAGGTCTGCAGGCTTAAACCTACAGCAGCAGCATGAAATCCTTCAGGAAATGAAACTTGGCAATCTTCTGATACTCAGTCCCATTGCAGGTGGGATGAAGGAGATCAGTCCATTGTGACAGTGATTCCAAATTGAACAGTAAACTTTTTAGATCTGCAGGAAAAAGAGTGGATGGAAACAATTCCATCCACTGTGGAGGATTAATGGCCCAGTGCATGCTGGAGCCAGCAGCTTGTATGCCACTGACTAAACTGAAGCTTGTGGAAGTGCATTGGGTTTTTATGTGCATGTTCTGTGCATGAATATTTTGTTACTGTCTTTAGGATAGGCCACCTGGCATAAACAGTAAAAAATGATGCAGATTTTAGAGGCTCACAAGTAGGGCAAGGAAGCTGGTGGGACTTGAACATGAGAAGAGAACAGTCTGTTTTCACCCTTCCTGTGTTTCCTTCTTTGTTACAACCTGAAATATTTCATGGCAGCATAAAGACAACACAGAAAGGGAATCCTAGCAATGCTTATTTTTAAAGTGTCTTTCCTTCCCACTCAGAATCCTTTAAGACTGGTAAATAAAAAGCTCTTGTCAACCCTCCACTCCATTTATTTCTCTGGTTCCACAATGTGATTTTCCTCCTGCTGCCCACTRCTAGTTCTTTGTTGTCTGAAGACTCACTAAGATTCTAGCATTTTACTTAACTTTCTCAGTGGAAAACTATMAAAATATTTCATTTCATCAGCTTGAAGTACTCTGCCTTTCTATGGTCGAAGTCAATTCAGCTGTAGTATTTTGGCTTCAGCAAAATAACAAAATAGCTTAAACTGCAAGCACTGAAGTCAATGCAAAAAGATTGAAGTTTGTTATGGGTGTCTTCTGAAGTATTTCATGTCATGAGCAATTCGGATCTTTTTATTCTCATTTTAAGTAAGATTTTTTTAATTTTTTTTAGGGGAAAGAAGTTTTCTTTAAAGTTTGAAATGGGAATTATGAATTTTGTTCTGTCCTAATGACTCATACCAGAAATATTATTACTTCCCCAAGAATTTAGTCTTTTGATTGTCACTGACCGTGATACGCAGATTGACAGGTTTCTGTGGAAGAGCTGTTCTATATAGTCAATTTACCTTTGATTTTAAACTTCATGGAAATTTACAGTTTCCTTTGTCTGACCAAACTTTYCCAAACCACAGGGAACCTCCCAGAACAAGGAGAATGTTCTCTCCCCTTAAAGCACTCATGTCATCCCAGCATTCCATATATTAGAACCAAAGCAGATACTTAATTTGGGTTTTGTCCTCAAATGAGCAAACCTACACAGATGAATCACCCAGGCCACCAGCTTTGTCTTACAGCTCAGAAAAGGCTGAACTTACATCCCCAACATTTTCCAGACATTTCTCTCTGGCAAAAAAATAAATTAGTCCAACAAGCAACTAGTAACTGAAGAGAACCTATTATCTGAAGCTGAGAGTTTGACTGCAGTCCATTCAGAAGATGAAAAATCCTTTTGCATGGGAGTGAAAAAAATGTGTATGGTTTTCCTCAGTTGTTCCACCCTCTCCTAATTGCATTATAACTCAATCCAACAAACAATATTAAAAAAGTACTTTCAAACCTTAACTGCAGTTAAAGCTTCCATGGAATCAGCAATGAAGGATCACCTTTATCTTTATTTGATTTCTGTTTACCTCAAATCACTTTTCACATTTAAAAAATTTTTAAAAGTGTGTATGATCAAAAAGCAGCAATTCTGATGTAAATCTGGGAGTACTTAGCAATGCTGTAATTATTTTGCTTCTTAGGAAGAATTTTAGCAGGCCTGGGAATTTTTGCTGTTGTTGACTGCAGTGTGTCTTCTTGGCCTTTCAAGATCACAAAAGCAAATATGAAAGGGATATTGTGAGTTTTTGTAACTTAGTTGCCATCTCATTCTTTGAGATTTTCAGCCTAACAAATTGGGATCRAGGGAGTGAATGTAGCCAAAAGTCTGCCATGATTTCTGCAAGGTAATTCAYGACCTTTGAGAGAGGAATCACTGAAGAGTCAGGTACAGAGATTAAGGACAGAAATCTTTGCGTTGTGGATAGAAATCATTGATTTGAAATGTTACTACATCCAAAACCAGGCAAAGGTACTGCACAGGTCAGAGAACTACTAAAATGAAACTCTCACTAGAAAAATAATGGACAGTTCATTGGTTCTGCTCATCTCAATGAAATCAGTATAAAGCTGTAAAACTTTCTCACTGATGCCAGAAGATCCAGTAGAAAAAAAATGAGTAGGAAGAGAATCAATAAAGGCACAAAGACATCCTGAAGAAGGAAATTTTAAATACAGATTCTCACTGACATATGTATTATGTTCGCTTCACATTCTCCTGTGAGCAGAAAGCCCTGCTTGCCAGCAATTGGACCTTGCTGTGACCGTGGAAAGGAAATAGAGGTTCATATAATCATAAAATAACAAGCTGGAAGGAGAACTCGAGCATTATCTGGTCCAGCWTTTTTTTTCAGAAGCACAATCTAGACAAGWTGGCCCAGTACTCTCTCCACCTGAATATTAAAATTGGCCAACATACAATGAGCACAGAAATTTCTTTTAAAAAGAGAGAAAAAGGAAATTACTTTTTTAAACACAAATATTGATTTTTTTTTGAAATTTAAAGTTAAATTGATGGTACTTTTGCTGCAATTCAATTCTACAAAATAGGACTAAAGAACTTAGTAATATTACATATATTATGTAATAYTGTATTTACAAGCTCACAAGGTTTAGAGATTGAGTCTAAATTTTGTTTTGCAGTGTAAGATTTTCCTCAATGTAGAGGTGTGTCAACAGAAAAAAAGTTTCTTGTACTTCTATGAGCAGTCTTTCCATGGTCCCAAGATGTTTTACATTGTGTAATATGTATTTATCTGAAAATTTTGTCTTGCAGGAGTTTCTAAATTTCAGATAAAATATACATAATCTATTTTCACTGTTGAAGAAGCAAAAAATATTCAATTCTAAATTTTAAATTATTTTCTCAATATTTCTAATTTTTTTTCCACCACAGGAAAATGTGACAATTTTTTGCAGTACCTTTAGCTTCTGGAAATCTCTAGTTTTGGATATCGCCTAGTATCACCTAGGTTGGATCTCAAGAAAATACAAGCTGGAAATATTTCCCTAAGCCAAAACACTCCTCCAAAAAATCYGCTCGTTCCACTGTCATTCCAAGGGAAGACATCTTCTTCTTCTGGAGGAATCCAGGCCCAGAATGTGAATGATGCTTGTGCTGTGCTTTGGGGGCTCCTGGGTCCTGCACTTCCAGGGTGGAGCAGCCCCAAATGGAGCAGCCGGTGCATCCCAGGCCAGCACATTGCCAATACATCCAGCTCAGCACACGGGCACAGGCCAAGGCACAGCAGAGGTGCGCAGCATCTGCAGACACCTCTGTATGGTCTGTGCCGTTAATGTACACACGAGGGTTGTCTGGAAACATCTGGAAACTCCAAGTTAATGGCTACATTCCTTTTCCATCTGGAGATCATTTATACGGAATATCCACACTAACTTTCATTCCGCTATCTCTTAAATGACAGGCAGGAATGAGAAGGGCGAGACGAATTACTTATATTCATTACTTTTATTTATATTCCGTATATTTACAGTATTTTGCATTACTAATGCTCCGGTTTTCTGTGGAACCAGGGGAAAGACATTTCCATGGGAGCAACCTGTCCTCTGCTTACAGCAAACCAAATTTTGATCTCAAAACTTCCCTCCCAGGGTGCCCATGAGGCAAGCAGGCACACTTAGGTCTTAACCCATTTTTTTTGCCTTGTCCTCCCGGGCGTGACAGGAGAGCCCGTGATGGGTTCAGGCCCTCTCAGTGTCACAGAGAAGGAGGGCTCTGCAGACAGCACAGCAGCAAGTGTAAGTGAGCAGGTTGTGTGCACAACTCGTGCCCTGTTCAGCTCTGCCCGGTTTCGCAGCCTGCGGTGGCGCTTCAAGTGACGCCGCAGTCCCCATCTGGTGTCACAGCAAGGGTTGCTAAAGGCTTCTCACAGGYCAGCGCCTCCAGCTCCAGCGACAGGGACATTTTCCATGTGTTTCAGTGGTATTTTCAGGGATTTTCGGCAGTAAACGCTGCAGGGAGGATGCAGCAGCTCGGCCTGCAGCAGAACACGGGTATCTAGCGCCCTCTAGAGGCAGCAGCGCGGAGCTCCGGCTCCCTGGGCAAAGTGCGGGCAATCGCGGCCGCGGCTCCGGCTCTGCTGGCGGCCGCACCGCTGCTATGCAKAACAACTCAGGCTGTATTTCTTGCTGCAGCGCCTGAATGCTCACATGTCCAGCGTTTACCATCTGTAGAAACTCTGTGTGCCTGTCTAAAGTGGGTAAAAGCCCACCAGGGGTTCAGTGAGATTGTGAATTACAGACCTCTGCTCAGGYGTAAAAAATGGTGAAAGGTAGCAGAGAAATCAATTTTCTGACTCAGGAAAAAGAAAATCCAGCACATATCTTAAGTATTTCTTAATTTCTTTGATCCAGTCTAAATCACAGTCATTGCTTGAGTCTCAATTTCCTTGAGTCTCAAAGAAACAATTGTATTTGGGGTTTTTGCATGCTACTCTCAAGACTGCAAAGTTTTGTTGAGCCCTTGAGAAAGGCAGCACATATACATATATATATGTATATATATTACAATACACACACACACGTATATGTGCAGAGCCCCTGTATCTGACCTGCTCTGAGCTCTGCCCTTCCAAAGAGAATCAACATCTCGTAGAACCCCGGACTGACACAGAAACCTGCAGTTATTGCAATTATTATGCACAGACATGTCACATTTRCCAGTGCAGATGTGGAAATACATTGCATGACTGGTGCAAACCAATCTGGCTCACCTGAAGGTGGTGGGCTGGAAAATATGACAGGCACAAGAAACTGTAAATGTATCATCCTTTAAACATGTAATAATGCAATGCAGCTGTCATACTATTGTATTAAAACTGATAGAGCAAAAAGACACCATGGTCTTGAATTTAGGCCTTCAGGGTTTAAGTTTTTCAAAAGGTTCTTCTGCTGCAGCCCTTAAGCCCTCAGAAGYCAAGGTGAGCTTTTCTTTATGTTCAGAGCAGGATAAGAAGTAAATAAGCACAGTTATGATGTTAAGGCATATTATTTTGGTGGACACAGGCATGGATGTCCTGACTGGAAGGACAAAAAGGCTTTAAAAGAAAAGAAGGTGTGTCATCTGTAAACTTGATTCTCAAAGTACAAGTATGCAATCACAAATGTACACTTCCTTTGAACAGCTTCTGGTGCAACTTTTCAGTTACATCATACTTATTCTTCATGGAATTCTTCATGGATGTGAAATCAAAATGTGTAGGTCTGTGAGCATAGGTCAGACAGCTTTACCCTCCCTGTTCTCATGAGGGTCAGAAAGTTTGACATGAATAGGGAGAAAGTAATAAACTTCCAGTACGTGTCCCATATTTTAGTTCTTTTATTTTGCRAGGCTACAGAAATACAGATTGGTTGATGTCGAAAGGCACATCTGGAGGTGATCTAGTCCAAATCTAGGCCACTCCCTCCCCTCAAAGCAGGGTCACCCACAGCAAGTTGCTCAGGTCAGTGTCTGTCTGGGGTTTGGATATCTCCATTATGAAGAAACCACACTCTCTCCAGGCAATTTGTTCCCATTTTTTACTACATTCCAAGTATTTTCTTTTTCCTTGTGTTTAAATGGAATTTCCCATTGCAGTGTTAAGATGAAACAGAAGATGCTGATATTACTTTTACCTCTATGAGACATTTTTGGAGGCAAAGTACTGCAAGGAAAAAGGTGTATCCAGAGAAAAGGGAGGATCTGACATATTATCACATCTCTCTTCTGGGCTAACACTGTTTATGTTAGCTAGGAGTTCACTGTGYCTTAGGGAGGAGTCCTTCATGCTGCTGTTTCTGCAGAAGCTATCTGTAAATGTCCATGTCTTTGTTAATCTCTGGGTTTAAACACAGGGACTCTTGTTATGATTACTGATAATCATTRTTATCAATGCTTGCAGAAGAACCTCCCTAGGTGAGCACCCTTGGGTTACTTCCTCTGAATCCCTGGTCTAAGATTTCCTAGCAGTCCAGGAAGAGATGCTTCTAGGCTTTGAATCACACTTTTTGTGGGAAAATGTGAATGTGGACACAAATCCCAGAGAAAAGAGGGGRAAATTTCATTAGGCTTGGTGAGTTCTCTGGGATTACACATTCCAGCAAATACTGTGTGTCTTCCTAGTAGATTTCTGTGCTTTTATTTCATAAAACTTCAGAACCCTGGGGTAACAGGAGTTACTGCTATATCACCCGCTAGAAGGGAATTCTCAGTTTGCAGCTCAAGGCTGAGCTACATCTGTAACATCTCACACTCACCATTAAGAGAAATTTCAGCTAGAGTTGGAGCCAAGTAATTCAGTGACTTTGTCAACATCTATTACTCAAGTGATGGAAGAAGAAACAAATTTGTTTTGATTAGGTCAATCTGTAGGAGTATTTCTATGCCTCATTTAGTAGTGTATTTCTTCTGTAATGCAGAATAGTTTGAGTCTTTTCCTAAACCATTTTTCCAGAGCAGAGATGAAACTTGGTACAAGTTCATGGTCAGATTAGGGGTATGGAATGTCATATTGGCCACAAAATTTGATTTTATATGCAGATGCTGGAGTGGGGGCTTCTCCATAAAAAGAAGGAAAAGAAAAAATATTTCCTTCAAGTTACTTCAGCAAATGTGTTACAAATACACCTGCAAGCCTTYATTAATATGAATGACATAGGAAAACATTCACACTTACACACATACCCACCATAAAGACTTTCACAAGAAAAGCTTGAGTGCTTGGTTCCAAAAGGAAAAACAAGAACTTTAATTGATTATGACTTGTGGTGCTAGTTTAGCCAAAGGCAAAATTGTAGTTGGGCAGGAAACAGATTGCACAAAACCACACTTTTTCCAAGTTGATCACATGTTCCAATCAGGAAAATCACTTGGCTTTTGGCAAAACTGCTATGATTTCTATGGATCTACAAAAATCAGTAATGTCTTACTTATGCAAAGACCTCTCCATCAACAATTTCTTACTTACTGTCTCCTTTATAAATCATGTTGCACAAAATGTTAAATAAATTTAGATGTGTCCATATTAAAAARAAAAAAAAAAAAACCACTAAAACAACAGCCAGAAGCCAAACTTCATAAAAAAAATAGAAAGCAAATTATTTGGTCTTGTTAATATAAAACTGAAAAATGCATTTAAAAGGTCAGATTGCATTAGATAGGAAAATAAAAATTTCTTACAAAATAAATCGAATTTGAGTTCCTGTATGATGAATCATGATTCGCAAAACCAAAATTCTGTTGCTAGGGACCTGCCTTGTGTTGTGGACAATTCTCCACTTACAGCCAGACAACTCTCTGGCTTCTTCTCTTACACCCTTCCCGTGGAGCTCTGACCCCACTAGATTTATAGGTATAAATAACATTTTACAGCTGTGTGTGTGCAGATGACATTCATTGAAGSCAGTGGAAGCAGAGCAAACTTGAACTTGAACCACAGATTAGAATTTCAAAGCAAAATTCTTCTTGGTGTCCTTTTATAGTGGAATRGATCCTTGCTGTAATTCCTTTTGGTCTTTAGGACTGAGCCCATCATGGATGATCAGTCTGTAACTTCAAACCCAGTGAAAAGTAGCTTAGGGCTGGCTCCAGCCATGTCTRACACATCTGCCTGGTAAAACAGGAAAACAGAGTAGCAGGAGCACTGCATCTTTATTTTACATGGTACATTCCCAGAGTGCATGAGGACGAAAGAGTTATCCGTGCAGAGACACCAGAGTTTAATGAGCTTCAGAWGGAAGGTGAATTTATTTTAGGTGTATTAAAACTGTTTTGTGATTAAAGCAGTTAGAAAAGCCAAGGCAAACATTGTGTGATGTTTTATAAATCTAGCTTGTAATTGTTAACATATGAAGCATGCTTATTTTACTGCAACTTGAATTGCACAGTAAAAACTTGATTCATGAAGGCATTATGCAATAATTAAGTGGGTTTTCTGTGAACTTAACCAATAAAAAAGTGCAGAAAGGACATGTCTGGAAGTCTCACTGGTCACTAAAAGTTCAGAAGCTGGCAACACACAGGTGTTCTTGAGGTATCAGCCTGTGCCTGCTTGCAGCAGGGACCTGTTTTASTGTTAGAAGTGTTTCTGAAGAGGTGTTTTCGACATAACATTACTCATTACTTCATGTAGCTATGGTGCTTCAGGCAAATTAGGGCAAATATTGTAAGTATCAGGCTTTGCTCTAAAGTAACATAGGGAATAACAAAGGGATTACTGATAATCATGTGGCATGAGCCCTCTTTGATCACTTTCTGTATATTTAAATAGATTGTCTTCATCAAGAAGTTTCTCTTGGTGTGTTGGTCGAATATCTTACATAGGTGTTGGGAGCACTGAAATATGACCAAGTTAGGAGTGGCTGCATTGCCCCAAGCTTGGATAATTTTTCCTAGGAAATAACTAACCCAACATTGCTAGTTCTGTAACTCGGTTAAGCCACTTAACCAAAGAGCCAATTATAGCTCTTTAACTGAAAAAAAGTCCTTAAAATAATTGTACCTGTGGGTGAGGAGCAAGTGGGATATGTTATACAACCTTACTTTTCTCTAGATCTGCACAGTAAATAAATACCATCATAATTCAATTAGTGAATTAGTCACAAATTAGCCATCTCCTTGTAAGTACAAATCTCCTCTCTCTAAGGCAGGGAAGAAGGATGTAAGAATATCTGGCTCTTTGCTGCTGAAGCCCTGAACACATTMATGAGAGTGCTTTAATACCAATACACCATCCCTTGCACGTGGAGCATGTTAAGAGCACTCCTACTCTCAGCTACAGCAGCCCAGCTGAGGGGATGTCACTTGTTATCCAGTATTTTAATCTGTAAACTACCTATAATCCAAACTGCTTGTAAATCTGACCTACTGTGTCTCCTCTTTTGGAGAGACTGAAAAAAAGGAGGCAAAAGCCTCTTTGTCCTGACAGTCACAGGTGCACAKGGTAGATACCATAACCTGGATGTGAAATATGTTTGGCTCAAGTTGTACCAGTTCACCACAGCCCTGCACATGCTGGGCTCATCATGCCACAATATCTCCCTGGCTCTGGGCTGCKTTGGGCAGTAAAGGTCAGAGAGTGGAAGGGGCTGCAGGACTGGGCTACCATGCTGGGCCCTATGGCCAGTGGAGTGGGACCAGCTGTTTAGGAATATAAGGAGTGTAAGCCTTCTAAATGTCACCAGAGAGGCAGCAGAACTCCCGATCACTGATTCTCTTGGTCCTGTTGTGAAATACTCTGAATGCATTCTTGCAGTGATTCATTCTTTTGCTAACTGCATGGGATTTATCCGGACACCACATCACACATTGTGTGTCTGCTCCTGTWCTATTTACTCTGGGCATAATCTCAGCTATTGTCTGTTGGTTAGGAAATGGATATAAATTGCATAATTGCTGAGCAAAACATGCTGTAGTGTCCTACACCCATTGGTCCTAGAGGAATCGATGCCGCTAGTTAAAATGTTCCCCAGAATGTTGGAGGCATTAATACATATCAGGATAGGAGTGTCTTATGAAAAATTATCCCAGAACAGATTCATATTTAATATTAGCTATGTGGAACAGAACTTACTAGAGGCTGARAGTGTGTAAGTGCATTTCTGCCCATGTGAGCTCCTGTCCGGCAGCCCATAGCAGTGACTTTCACATCACCCTGCTCCTCAGAGATGGTACCAGACCCTGAGGGAACCCCTTCTGCTGCACACCCACACTTCTTGATGGGCATGTGAGGAGCAGGGGAAATCTTTTCTGTCAGGAAGCAGCTTCCATGTAAGTCTCATGGGATTCACAGGACAAAAATGCTTTCACCTGTCTTTCCTGCCATCTCTGACCTATTTCAGGCAACATTATTGTTCCTAGGGCTGCTGATTTCAGGGACTCTTCATTAATGCTGAACTTATTTTAAATACTTTTCAAGACTGAACCAGTTTGATTGTTTTGAAACTATTCTTCATGTCACTCATAAGCCATACCTTTTGAAGCAAATATGAAACATATTCTCTAAAATTTATTAAACTCTTCCTTTGTGACCTGTGATGGTTTCTCACAGCTTATATTTCAGTGTAATTTTTTCTGTTGATTGCTGGTGTCAGAGCCAGAGAGGTGTCTCCACAGAGAAAAAGGCAGGGTGCCCATTTGCCTTGCCCCTGCTGCTTTTGGGTAATAGGACACTGCAAGGTTTGGCCTGCACTTCCCACAGACAAGCTCAAATGTGATTGTCTCTAGCTCAGCCTTAAACACTTYCATGGACAAAGAATTTGTAACTTTTCTGAGTAATGACTTTCAGTACTGCRCTACTCTCCTAAGAAAGAATTTCTATCTAAAACAGGATCTGAACAAAATATCTATATTTTTTTTTCTACTGAATAATTGAAAATACTTTCAGAAAATGTAATATCAGYATGGTATGTCTGTAACATTTTTTAAGTTTTACTTGGTTGGAGTTTTTGCCCCAGAGTAGTCTAAGAAGTTCATCCCACACAATTCCTAGTGTGTACATGAGAATGGGGATTAATAAAATCACTTAATAATAATAGGTGCTAAGTCACACTTAGAATAATCACAGAATCACAGAATCACAGAATCACAGAATTGTTTATGTTGGAAAATAGCTCTAAAATCGTCTCAAAGATGACCTTTGAGCGAACTCCACCTTATCAAAGACACCACATCACCAAATGTCTGGTCCAGTCATTACTTGAACAGCTCCAGGGATGATGATTGAGATTCTGGAGCACTTCTCTGGGCAGTCCTTTGGAACGCCTTTAACAATCTTTTCTGTGAAGAAATTCTGCAGCTTGGGGCTATTGTCCTCTCATTCTGTCACCAGTTGTCTGGGAGTAGAGAATGACCCCACCAGGGTACGTCCTCCTTTCAGACACTTACAGAGAGCAATAAAGTCTCGAGCCCTGAGCCTCCTTTTCTCCAGACTAAACCCCAGCCCCCTCAGCCACTCCTCCTATCATTTACTCTCTCAACCCTTCACCATGTCCATTGGCCTTCTCTGGATGCACACCAGGACCTCAAAGTCTTTCTTGTAGTGAGTGGCCCAGAAGTGGACACAAGTACAGAGGGACATCCACTGCCCTGGTCCTGTTGGTCACATTATTTTTGTTACAAAAACAGTAAAAAATACAGTTCAACTGCCTAACCTCCCTTGTTTGTCACACTCTCCCTTCTTCATTCCCTTCCTCCTGTGAATGTAGTTGAGGCATCCCCTTTGGTCCTTTCTACACTCTCAGTGGGTATTGTGTAAAATCCCTGGAGCTCCTGCATCTGAAACTGCTTTCTAGTATTCCTCTGCTTCAACTAAATTCAACCTTTACTATGAGTAAATGTCTTCTCAGTTGTCATCACTTTCTAATTTCTGTTTTCTTCTGCATTTACTTTTTGCTAAACTAACAGTGCCTGATAACTCTGCAAAAGCATTTTGGGATGCCGTATGTATGAAAGCTGTGATCCCACACATAATCATGCCTTTGGGCTGACATGTTCTTGAAATTTCTGTCYTCAGTTCATAAATATTGGAGAAGTCGGGTGTAACTATTCTATTTCTAATGGAGGGCCACCTGCCATGTGAACCAGTCATAAGAAATTTATCGGAGGTGGTTTTCATGGTTTTTTTTCTGTCAGATGGAGGTAACATGAACCCATTTGGAGATTCTCTTGTGAAGTGCCCAGCATAGCACATATTTTCCCTTCATTACATACAAGTAGCTCTTGGTGATGCTGATGGAAATTACAGGTGTGTGCACTTCAAGGAGAATGTAGATCTATACTGTGCAAATTACTTCAGAAAACAAACTCRGTTTATGGACATGGACTGTGCAGAGCTGAGCACCAGTACATTTCAAGCAATGTTCCCTGCATATCACATAGTAAAGGGAAAAGGGGGCTGGGGAGTGGGGGAGAGCAGAGGTCTGGATTGTAGAACTACTTTTAATAACAACCATGGAGGATAAAAACTCCAGAGTCTTGACTAGCTTCAAAATCACTTCTCACCTCTGGTTTTGAAATCTCCAGCCCAATTATTTGTTTACTTGATGGTGCTAAAGTCTTATTCTCCATCATTATTTGCTTGCTAGTAAAGAGCCAAAAAATCCCCAGCAGTCCAAAGGTAACTGCACAACTAAATCACTTCCAGATGATAAGTCACACTCTGATGGTGAAAGCAGACTTTACAGTTTCAGTGGGTCAGGTAATATATGGCAGTCATCCAGTTGCTATTAGTTTTTTGTAACAGCATATACACATACTGTTTGGTTTGGTTTTTGTTTGTTTGGCTGGGGKTTTTTTGGCTGGATTCAGGTTGGCTAATACCACATACATGCAATATTTAGCTTGATCTCAATCAGAAAATATCSCAAAAGGAAAGACAATTCTAAAGCATCGATTATCCCTAATCTCACTTCCACATAAATCATATTAATAATTTTATTGTTAATTAATTGCACTGCTGTTTGACTTGAGAGCATTAGGAGTCTGTATAAACTCTCTTCATACACGTTTGTGATGCCATCTTTACATATGTGACCATTTCATGCCTTTCCCACACAATCCCTGKCTCATTCACTGCTCAGGATGGGTGTAATTCATTTATTGAAAAGCCATTAGATATCTTGCTTTCTMTGTGTGTTTAACATGTGGCTTAAATCCCTATTTACTGTAGACCAGTTGGTCTTGATCTTAAGAAAGAGTTTTAATTYAATTTGAGATGTTTTCCCCGATCTTGATGACTGTAGTCTCTAAGCAGTTYACATTCACAAATGTGTATTAATTTTCAGATCACCCTTATTATTCTCATTTTACAGCTGGAAAATAGAAGACCAGAGAAGTGCAGTGATTTTTTCCTAATTTGTCAGGGTGCTTGTCATGATGTAATTTTTTTAGGTATTCAGAGCAGAGCTGCCACTGAGTCCTGCTGCAGCTGTGAGCGCTCAGCTCTTTTCCAAACAGGCAGTATCAAGACAGGTATGGAATTAGTGACTTTGGTGAAAAATTTGGTGTAAGAACTTACTGATGTTGTATAASAGATAGGTGGCACAAGCAGGCAAGGATGCATCCAGTTCTACAGACTGGCATTCAACAGTTTTAATCAAGAGAGTGTTCATTGTTTTCCCCAATCCCTGAACTTCATTCAAAACACACCATTCCCTCTGAAACRAATGAGTAAGGGGCTGAGCATCTCTCCTTACACAGTTCTTACTCTTGACTTTTTCTGAGCAGCCTGAATGCCGGCTGACACATTCTTTGTGGAAAAAGTGTATGGCTTCTCCTATTCCCAGTGCAAAATGTGTAAAAGGGGAAAAATCCCCTTTTACTTCAGCTCTGGCACTTGCTAACTTTGCATATTTGCTTTGGCAGCCACAGACTTCTCTTAAGAGAGTGTTTGTAGGTAATTTCCTAGGTTCTTAATGAAGCAAAGTGGAAAAACAAAAATCCTATTATGTGGCATCATATTAACACCTCTGTGCCTCGTGCTGTTGGGGTTAATTCTTAGCTTCTCCATGTGGACTTCTGCCCTCTGAGTTAACAGGGTAATTTGTAGCAATAATGAGTYGCCAGCTTCTCTGTGGACCAGAGGACACCTTGTCTAGGTGACCAGGGTCAGCACCATGACCCAGGGTTCTCATGCTCCATTTTCTGCCTTGCAATGACCTTGAAGAGGCTATAGTGTCTAGCAAATATTTCCTCCTCTAGCTCTGTCCTACTCCCCTCTAACCGCCAGTATTCCATTCCTGTTCGTTCCTCATATCGAGYTCCTTGGTTCAGCCATTGCTGTTCCTGTCTCCCAGCCCATCTCAATTCCTCATTCATTCTCTCTGTCAGCCTGGTAACTGAAGGTGACAATTCAAAGCCCAATCTGGGTTTTAAGTCCCAATGCACCTGGGTCCCACCCAACACTCATCTTTCCACCTTCTGAATTCTGCTTCTTAGCTCCAGGTTATTGACCATGTGTAAGGTTTCAAGATCTTATCCCATTTCCTTGGTCCTTTTGATATCTGGTCTTTATTCCTCTCTCATCAGCCTCTCCTACTTTAGCTCTCCTGCAGCCACAAAGCCCCCCAAGAAGTCCTGAAGTAAATTACCTTCCACTGGGATAAAACCACCTGTCATCATCTAGCATGCCTCTCCTCCTTAATACAGCTGCCTTTTTTTGCAAACTACATCCCTTCAGGATGTCCACTTACACTTTTACTATAAATAAGTGAGACATTTTTCATCCTTATAGCTATGCTGCTCTTTATGGAAGCAGTCTGTCAGATTAATGTGACTCAACCCTGTAGAAGCTAGCAATCATTTTTTTAGGGAACATAATTTTCTCTGCCTGAATAAATGCGTATGTGTGCAGTGTTAACATTGACACTGTGATTCAGTGTTTTGTAGCTTTTTACTGGGCTTTCAGCAGAGGATTGCAGTAGAGGGCTGAGAGGTGGGGTCACTGCCTAGATTTCTTTTTGAGCAACCTCTGAAGAACACAAGGCTCTACTAAGCCAGAGATTGATGAAAATAAATGGAAATAAGGGTATGTGGAGAAAATACATGCTGCTGTTTATGGGGCTCAGCTTTTAAAAGTAATGCTTTGATGTTTGGGTACAGCAAAAAGCTTTTATCTTCGACACAAGAGGTAAGTAAGTATGCATTTCTATTATGTATTTATGTATATATCTATACAGAGACACTGATAAAGAAACAGACACAGCTCATCCTATGGGCCTTGTGCTTCATAATCTCTGTGCTTTCAAGTTTAGACAGTAAACCCTTGAAGTAAGGGGAAGATTTGCACTTAACTGAGGAAGACCTTCATGTCAGCTTTACAGTTTGGTCTGTACTGAGCAATGGACAGGGTGTACAACTGAACATGAGTACAATTTTATCTCACCTTTGTAGTTTTCCTATCACAAGCGCAGGGAAAGCAGGGTGGTGTAAAAATCTTCTGTTTTAAAATGGTATCCTGTGTGTGTGGCTCCAACCCTTCATGTGCATGCATGTTCATAAATAAAGTCAAATATTAAAAAAAAAAAAAGCTGACTAGTAACAAGGTAATTAGTCAACCAAATGTTCCAGAACTGCCATAAGGAGAAAGAAATAGTGATCTCGAGTTACTTCAACTCACCATCAAGATCAGCTCTGAGTGTGAATACAAAGCTAAACTATTTCATATGCTGCACATATGAAAATGGAGATGGAAAGTGATGAGCTCTTTATATGCCCCTTTCCAAATAAATTTGGAGAAGAGCTTAGGTGGTTGAGCAAGTCCCAAATGGTTTCTGCTGCTGAAATAGTCTATTGATGCTTTATTTTTCCCTTTAGGTTTTCCACTACATTAAATATTTTAAACTACCAAATATTTCTTTCTAAAGGGGAATGGAATGAAAAGATGTCTTACATGATTTATTGTAAATTCAGAGGGAAATACTCCCCTTGTAAATAGTTCTAAAAAAATAGCATCATCAATTTAAATGTTGACATGCTTAATATTAAAGGGTCATACTGTACCGAAGGTCTTTAAGGGGAACTTCCCATCCAAAGGAGTTGATTTCAGTGGAAATTGATTGAAGTAGGGCTTTTGCTTTCAGGTAGTTGATCACTCTCTGAGGTTAATTTTGTGATTTCCAGTGCAGCTTGCACCTAAATCTTGTTTTTTGTGGATCAAAACTTTCCACTCCCTGTTTCATCCTGCAGGCTCTCGTGCCACAGCCACCCTTACGCTGCAGGCACCTGGGCTGGAACCTCACCAAGTGCATGCTCATGTTTGGGGACACACGGGTGCCACTGCACACAGGGGCACATTGGAAGTCTGAGCCCTGGCAAGACTTTTAACTGGTGCTTACCTCGTTCCCAGCACATGCTATTCCTGCTCAGGGGGGTTGCAACAGTGAGTGTAAACAAGCACAAAGCCAGATCAAATCATCAGTCACTACGGCACAGCCTCCCTAAGGTTCTTTGCCCTCACAGCCCAGTTTGCCTYTGGCAGCTCACACAGACTGTGAATGTCAGCTCTTGCAGAGGAGACTGTGTCTATTGTCTGCCTCCACACCCAGGCCAGTCCAGCAGCTCCCCAAAGGGGCAGAGTGATGTGCATTCCCCGAGCTGCAGGGTGTTCAATATTTAACACATCAAAATTGTAGAGCAKCTCTTATCATAAGCACCGGCTGGATTTCCATTGGGAAAAAACCTCCACACTATTTTGAGTTTTATGTTCTATTTATATATTTGTGATTCTAAAGTTCAAGTATATTCAGGGAGTTTTTTTACCATTAAACTCAGTGTTCTGGAAAAAAACTCAATTTAGAGAAAAYGCTCAGCCTTCTTCTGTCTTTCAGTTATTATTCAATATGAAAAGGATATTGTAAGTGCATATTCAGCTGAATATGCGGTTTGGCAGCGAGCGGCTATTCAGCTGCCCTGCTTCTGCCTCAGAGTTTATTCAGGTCATAAACAAGACATATAAGCATTTGAGTTAAGATTTATAGTTACATTAACTGTATCAGAAGCTTTTTGTACTTAATATAAAACACACTCTAGGAGCCCAACATTGCTTTATTCCACAATACACTCAATATTAGACATGCTACCTCCTGTAATTACTGACATTAATAGCCTCAGGAATAATGGAAAGTGAATTAAACACCAGTGTGGTGGATGTAAGTGGGACTTTATAGTACATGTAATTTGGAAATATTGTATGAGTCATTAAATTTGTACTTAATATTTCTTCATTTAGCAATTAAGCAATAACCCAGCAAAACAATGTCCTCACTTTAACACATAGGTCAGATTTTCTTATAAAGTCAGTGAAGTGTTTGCAAAGGATTTAATTTAAATCCCATGMAAGATTCAACCCAGTCCTGACACACCAAAAGTGAACCTCTTGCAGACAATTTTTAGGAGAAAGTGGGGACCAGGATTTGTACAGACCCCTCCAACACCTCCTAGTGATTCACATGAGACTTTAACCAGCAGTGCAGAGGATAATTTTCTTCTGGAAAGGAGGCAGGAAATCTTATGTGTATGTCTTCACGCCACCCAACACTTGCTAATTTGGAGATGTTATTTTTACCCCAGCTCCCTCAAAGTATAATTTTATAAGTTCATTGTTTGTTCATTTGCAAGGAGGTCTCCATTCTAAGCCTTTGTGCAGAAGCAGCCCACGAGTGTCTCACAAAGGTCTTGAAGGTCTGGGAAAGTACAGCAAACAAGTCCAAGTATAAGCGAACAGCACCTCCAGAATGAAGGTACTGTCTGAAATGTTTGAGATGATGAATATAGCTGTATTCCATACTTTCTCTACAGTCTTTTACTTCTGTGTATTGATTAAGCAAACATCCAAGTGCACACAGTAAATGTATTAGCATTCAGATGATCCTTTTTTAGCTTGATGCTAAAAAGCAGGTTAAGGCAAATAAAGAAAATAGAACCCATATTTACCTATAACCCTGGTCTATCTAAAGATTCCAAGGCTTTTATGTTGATAATAAAAACACCAATAAATCCTCATCTCTTTGCTTTTTAAGCCTGACAGATAGTCTTTGAAGCACTATTGCATTTATTTCTTCCAACCAGATGTGCAATTTATATTTTATTTGAAAGAAAATTTTAACATTATAGAAGACACTTGTGCTAAAGTAATAACACAAATATATTTGCCATCATTGAGTAAAACCTTCTCAGGGAGGTCTCTGTCCCCTTGCCATATTCCAGTGCCTTGCTGATATTCTTGGAACAGCTTGTTTTATACTGGTAAGTCACATCACTCATTTCACAGAGATCTCAATGGAGTCCATCTGAAAACAGAATGAATACAGTAGGTTTATCAGGGAAACAACTAAGACCCCAGCTGCGTTTACAAGGAACATGCCATAAGGAGAATGTTTAAGTACTAGTTTAAAAAAAAAACAAACAAACAAACAAAAACCCTGCAATTTGTTTCCTTTAAAAAATACTCAGAGGATCACACATGTGATTTTTTTCTATCTGTGCAAGAAATGTTATACCTCTGTGTACATTGGAAATGTGCAAATGGAATATTCTTCTTTTGTWCTCTTACATCTTTATTAGTGTAGCTTGGACCCCTCATATGTCACMGAATTGAAAAGTAAATGCTTCAGGGATTCTGAAGACTTTATCTGTAGTTTCTGTATCAGAAAAAAAGGCAGAACAATCTACTGGACTTCCCAAGTCYCTTATGGCTGGTGAAGGTGACCCAGCAAGGGCTCCCGATGCTGATATCAACTCTAGGGTCAGCTACCCACGCAGGTCCAGCTCACAAAAGGAAATGTCCCTTAACCATCACTGTGAATCAGTGCGACAGCAGATCTTCCCTCCACTCTCTGAATGGTATAGCAGATGCCTTGAGGCTCTCAGACATTGCGTGTGCTTTGCCAGGTGAGAGATACTGACACCTACCTGTACTTCCAGCAAATGGCATTGTCACCCATCTGCCACAAGCCTTCAGGATTTTACAGGCTGGGAAGAGTGATTAGTGTTGCCTGAGGAAAAAATGCTAACCAGAAGTGGATTATTATGAGGAACGAGTTATGGACCTTTACCCCTGCACCCAGAAGCAGACACGCAGCATTACTCACCTCAGAGGGACACTACAGTCCAAGAGGTAAAATAGGAGTCTGAGCTGTGGCTGTATCCTCTAAGGACATGCCCACATGGACTTTTGGGCTTCCTGAAGGAATATTGAGGTGACAGTAAGGTAAATGCCCTTCCAAAGACAGTCTCCCTCATTACTCACCTTTTTTTCCTGTGTGTTCCAGCCTGGAGTAGGGTTATACTGTTCCATTTTCAGTACTTTAAATTTACATCTGTGCTTTCCTTAGGGATGAACTGTGGAACTCAAGTGATAAGTCACCCTCCCACTCCTGACTCGCCATAATGTTTTCATTGACAATTGTTTCTACTGAAGGTGAAGAATTAGGTAGCATCATGCCCAGTTGTGCTCACAATTGTACAAAACACAGAGGAAGATACAGAAACATTTCACAAAATGTTGTCCTACATAGATTATATATGTAATGTGGTAATTAGAGTTACTGTCCTCTTGGTGGCAGGATCAAATCTATAAAAATAGCATACTGAGAAACAAAAAGACCACAGTAATTTGCATCAGTTTTACCTTCTGATCTATTTGAAAAGTCTTTACTAAAAAGATAAATGGCAGTAGCAAAAATGCTGCCCTGGGAGCAGTTCAGATGGATGCTAATTGCAAACAGCTCTGCACATTCATTACGTATCGTATGGCTCCTCCTAGTGAAACCCTGCAGAAACAGTTCTGGACAAATTTTCCTCCCTTCCAGTATTTCCATCACATCCTAAACTGCAGTTACTTAAGAGACAGAGCAGCAGGGGGATGCTGGGACATTGCGGGAAGGGGTGGGGGTGGTTGGGGAGGAGTATTATTTGCAGTTTTACTTCACAAACAAAATTCTGCCTTCAGATTCCTGTGTTTGGCTGCTGCTGGCTTCTGTGGCTTCTTTGCATGTACGTGTTTGCCAGTTACCAAATGGGCCTTCATAAATCAAATTACTGTCTCAAGGAACTTCAGAGTGAAAGCAGAAGCTGTGAGTGTTTGAGCTTACAATGCAACTGTAACTTGGCCCAACCACTTCTAAAATATTGCACTTYGCATTCATACGGAGAAACAGTGCAGTTTAGAAAAAAATGGACAAAATTCCTTACACACAGGATGCTGTTTATAGCAAAATTTAGTCCTGTCCTGAAGCTGGGATAAGCCTCTGTGACTAGMTCTCTCCTGTACCCTAAATCTGACAGCATATCTTCCCCCAGCTAATAGGCTAGAAGTTGCAAAAACCCAAAAGGGCTGCAGGCACAATGCTCACACAGTAAGAAGGTAAAGCTAATGTCAGTCCCACTGGGAGGGAATGTCTTCCACTGGCACGGAGACCAGGACTACACCAGTTATCTATTAATGTTTCATGAACAGATCCTGAAACAATTGATAAATTAAAACCTGGACTAGAGTAGACCCCAAGGACTTCCCTGCATCTTTGTCTGACTCTGCTGTTTCATTGTATTACCTGTGATGGATGCAAAACTCCAAYTGATGAACAGTTTTTCTTCCCTTACAAATAGGTATAAATCTGTTATGGAAATCCTACTGGTTATTTCTCATCTTTCTTGAAATGACTCTCTAAACACAGCTGCCTCACAGTCATGGTAAACATTCTTCACAAAGGGCAGTTTGCTCTACAGGCCCCAAGGAATGTGACAGCTTGATACCTGGATAAGCCTGGGCTCAGTTTCTGTTTCTACAGAAAAGCTGGAGTCTCCAGTGGATGTTGGTAAACAAACCCTGGAGCCATTGCTTGATAGAGATCATAAGCTGTTACTCAGCACCTTGCAATATGAAATTGGATGTGACCTAAATGGGAGAGAATAAAAAGTCAGAAAAGTATTTCAGAAATACCTGAGGTGAATCATTGCACACAAAGCTGCTACCCAGGTGTTGTGCCCAGTTATTCAGCTGTTAGTGCGTGGCCAGACCTGGCTCACCATGCACCAGGCTGAGGTTCTCAAGTATTTGTAGCTGTTGATAGGAACACAATCTCTTCCCCAATGTCCATGTACGTCCAGACTTAAGTGCGGGAATGAAGGAAGGGTAATAGGGAGGGAGAGTGGGATGTTGAATCAAGAACTGCAACCCACTCCTGTTATCAAACATAAGGACTTTTTAGTCAAGAAGATGAAGTCATTTTAATCTCTGGTCTCTGAAAGCAGAGGCTAGGTAGATTCATGTTGAAAGTACCATGCACAGAAGTCAGTACTGTATCMAGGTAAGTATGTTTAAAAAGTGTTTAGTTCTCCTTTGAATAGAGAATTATGTCTTCCCAGGAGTCCAACACTACAAAAGATATGTTATAGCCTGGAGGTCTTAGAGCAAACACCACTTGGTAAGATTCAAATTGGTGAGGACSAGATCTCTCTGAACTTGTTGCTGCTTTCTGGGAGCTTCTGTTTGGTTTTTCAGTGGGGAAGCCATGGTAGGGGTGTTGAAAAGGATGCAGATAAAAAGCTATTATTGTTGTTGTTGTTGGACCAATTCCATTTCCATGACTAAGACTGAGTGAAATTCACAGGTGAGTAAGATATGACTCAGTCTGGTACATGGTGGTAGAATTAAGCCCAGAAAGAACAAAGCTGGAAACCTGGCTTGACTGTGCAAGTRTTAGGCACCGTGCATGAAATGCCAGGCATGCCAAGGCCAGGCGCCTTCGACACTCACTTGGCAGCCCAGGGAAGGCTGTGCTCTGCCCTCAGCTGGGCACAGCAGATCACCTTGGTGGCTTTAAAACACTAGTTTGTCTGAGGGGATTTGTTCTTTCCACGTGTTGTGACCAACTTGAAGGGACTGTTGCCCTGTGGATCAGTGGGAAGGTTTTCAGTTTTGCATCCTTGCAGGCAGACAAACAAAATGACCTGAAAGAAGACCAGAAAAAAAATCAGAGATGATCTCCTAAGTGCTTCAAGAGGGGACTCACTGTATCTCAGGGAGGATACAGGATCCTTCAATACAGGATAGTATTGTAGTGCTGGTAAAGTAACAATGGACTTCAAGGACAGAGCCTATTAGCAGAGAAGCCCTTGTTTGGTTGTAAGTGATCTCATTCAAGTSGAATATTGATACCAGAAAAAGAAGGAAATCACCAAGTTAAAACTATGATGCTAGGATTGGCAGAGCGAAGGATGAAAAAAGGAAACCTGCTGTCAGCAAGAGCTAACCTGTTACTCAAAAGTGTATTTATCTTGCCTCCTCTGSTCTTGCGTTATAGCAAATAAGGGAATCATCATCATCACTACCAACATCATTTTTGCCTTCTTTCAAGCAGATGGCACCATAGGCTTGAATCTGTCTGCAATAACTTATTAGCTATTTTCAAATATTGTGTGATTGACTCAAATGTGCAAGGGAGTCAGATGTGACTTCAGAGTCAGAGGGGAGATAGGACAGGAGCGAGTGAGAGAGAACCCCTTAGTATACGAATACTCTCTGAATTACAGTGCCTGCAGCCTTGCTCTGACCTGACAGTCTCATTCTCTGTCACTGCCATGTCCCGTCCCAAATGCTGCAGATGAATTTAATCACTCAGAGGCCTGAAATACTGTCCAAGGAAAAAAAAAAACCAAACCAGTTTTTGTCACTGAAATGGAAGTGGAAAATTCTCAGCACAGTTAAGCTCAGAGACTTTCCTCCACYCCAACTATTCACCAAGCAAGGGTTATTCTAACCACAGCTCACAGCAATTTGAGAGAAGCTGCCGGGATGCTTCTTGATTTTAAACGCGAAGCCGCAGTTTATGGGGATGGCCGGCAGGCAGAGGGGAAATTCGACAGCCGTTGTTGCGGGAGCAGTAGGTATCCAGCGGTCTAAACGAGACGACGGGATCACCCTTTGTCTCAGCTCTAGGCAGGACCCGATCCTGCCTGCTGGGCCAAAGGTTTGCAGCATGACAGTTTGGATGGGGCAGGCACATTGTAGTCCAATGCCTGGAGAAGGAGCTTCCATTACCTGTTTTCTTCTCCCCGAGGAGTGCTTTCCCAAGACCTGCGAAAAAACCCCAAAACCCCAGCAGCTGGGGGTCACATCTCCACTCTGGGGCTGCCCGGGGAGCATCGAGCTCGGACCCTGAGCCCCTTCCGGGCTCCGCAGTGTCAGACGCGCACACCGGACGCTTTGGAGGGTGGCGGCTGCTCCCAGAGGGATCTGTGACAAACAGGAAGAGACGAGTATTGCTACAAATCATTAATCACTCTTATCAACCTGGCAAGAGAATAAAATTAGGTTTCCCCAAGAAACAAAGATGCAATGCTCCTGCCTCCTCTCYCTGCAAATTCAGACAGCCCCGAAGACCGCGGGTGCGGGCAGAGTTATTTCTCTCGCAGACCACTTTTTCCTACCGGGCACTGTGTAGAAATATTCTAGAAGAAGCTCAACAGTCTCTCCAGGCAAACAATACCCTGGCAAACCGGAGGAGCGGAGTTGTCCCTCGAGCYGGCCGGGGCTGCGCCCACCCCGGCGCGGAGCTGGGAGGGCTCCCCGCAGCCGGGCCCGGCAGCCTCCGCCCACTCCTGCCCGGATTTCAGGCTCTTACCGGGAGAAGTGTCACTCGCCAGATTCAAGAAAATGTGTTCGCTCGCCCGCTCTGTCTGCCTTGTCGTGGCCTCTACCCCCATCCGCCTCCAAGATTCAAGGAGAGATGGAAAAAACAGACAGAAGTGACTGCGTTTGCWACGTTTGCTTCTGACGCCAGAAGGGATTTAGGTGTATTACCGGCAGCTTATTTAGAGAGCCCAAAAGCATACCAAGAGCAAAATAAACGAGCAGGAAAAAACACATCGGGTTTAAGGACGCAGTCGGAGAGCACCAGTTAGGAGCCGGGGCAAAGGCTGCGCAAATTTCCCGGGAAAGGAATCACRTCCCGCTCTCAGAAAACGTCTTGGTTCGTGTAAGACACAACTGATGTTGAAAACACAAACACACATACACATGTATTTATACATCCAATTCTCTCTATTGTATTTATACACAACTATTTATGGAYAGTGCAATGGGAAAGGGCTGTCGCACACCGATCTCCTTGCCGCCGGGAAAGAAAGCGGGGACATTTCTCAGCGCGGAGGCTCTCCCTGCTCCCCGGCAGCCGGGGCCAGGGCTCTCTTCTCCCGCGGAGCCGAGCAAAACACCACGCGCAGCATCCGCAGCATATGCGTGTCAAGCAGGACGGGTCCGATGCTGCACCCTCGCTGCTCCTCTCTTTCCGAGGGGTGCTCCAACTGGAGGTGGCGGTTGGGGTGGGCAGCCTGAGGCTACCTGCTGTACAGCTTCCCTTTCAAAAAGCTGGCTCTTCCGAAGTGATAAAACCCGGAGTGATGACGAATTTTACCCCGTTCACAGCCGATACGGCTTCACTGCGTCCCCTTCCTCCTGGCGCGGGTCACAGAAAGCCGGGGCTGCGGCCCCGCGGGGACCGGGTATCATCCCCAGGGCTGGGAGAAGGGAAAGAGCCGCTGGCAAAACGGGGCAGAAGGGACAGGTTCACGTAGTTTTCTTGTGATCTCTGAGCTGGCGTTAGGCGGGTGTCACCTGGGGAGACTGACGAGCGATGCTCTCGCGGGGAAGAGCCCGCGGGGTCCTTCGGTGTCACGACGGGAGCCCAATCTCACCACACAGCCGAGCGCTTGAAGCAAGCGTCTTTCACTCACGGCGCTCGGCCTTTCCGCGCCGACCCACAGCCCAGAGCCTGTAAATTCCTTTCCCCACTGCCAATGAATTTTCAGGTCCTAACAGCCTAACAACACCTTTCCCTCAGCCTAACGGGCAGTGGGCAGTTGCATGCATCGAGCCAGATACATTTACCTGAAGAAGATGAAATTCATTGTGCACCGGTACATTCAAAGAAAATACTAACCGGACAATACAAGCACAAAAACTGTATCTGACTTTTAACAAAAGCATTCCTGAAGACAAATTAAAATAAWTTTTTATTATTTAAATTACAGGGTCCCAATACAATTCTACGTCATTCGTATTTTTTTCTCCCAAGAGAATGATCAGATTTATTTGTAAACGAGATGCTGTATTTTATGCATATAAACATAGAAATACTGAGGGTAATAGTCAGAGAAATTTTAAACTTGAAGAAAACATCCACCATTTTTGAAAAGAAAGTTGTAAGGTTATTTACATAGGATGTAAGGTTATTAATATAGGAAGCTGGTTTTGATAACATATTTTATATCTTCTACAGTGCTGTAACAATGCAAATATAAAATGATTGCAAATTTGCAATACCAATAAATTAATATTCAACTGTGATAATTTGATTATTTTTTTTTTCATTCAGAACGTTGCAATTATTTGGTTTTGCAACTGTTTTGAGCAGGAGTGGGATTTACCATACATAAATTATTATTTTATTTAATAGTCACACTKTACTAGTGAAAGATTTAGGTTGAAAAATACAAGGTAGAGAAGGCACCCTATTTAAATCGTATGGAAGTCCCCATCTTCATACTAAATTGAGTGCATACAAAGAACAAACTACTCCTTCAAAAGTGCAGAACAACTGCATGCTGTTGGGTTTTGGTTTTCTTTTTTTCTTGAAGTGACATTTCATTTTACTATAAGCAGAGGGTGTTCGTATATGTGTGAAGAGAAAGGCAGAAGCTATGTGGCTCAYACTGTGCTATGCAGAGACTAAGAGGCTGCTCACAAAATTCTGGAAGATGTAAGAGAGACATCAGACAAAGATATGCATATTATGACAATGAAGCTGAGAAGAATTTCTGAAACTGATGAGCAGKTGCTGTGTTCTGAGATATGGTAACTAATCGATGAATCTGCACCCAAGCCCCACTTTGGACACTACATGCTGTCTCAGCCAAGTGACAAGCAAGGTCTTTGCAGCTCAAGGGTCCTTCACTGGGTTAGGCCTTGGTTCCAGGGAACCAAGAGAGATTCAGTAGATGTTGCATTGACCTGGGGCAGGGGGGAGATTTCAGCTCAGCCTCCTGCCGAGGGCACCTGTGATTTCCCTGATTTAGGGTAAGATTCGACCTTTACTTACGGCCGCAGCGAAGGAGAGCCYCGCTGGCAGCCCCTAATGCAGGGGCATGGAAAGTCACCATGCAGCAGCTCCAGCAAGGCTACATGGGGTCCTTTGCAGCATTTATTTGAACTCTTGGCCACAAATTTTCTCTGGAGGCTTCGGCATCACCCTCTTCTCCATCACAAAGGTCACCTACAAGTATATAGATCAAAAGCATACAGGCCATCTACAAGAGGGAGGAAAAGTCCACTCTTCCCTTCCCTCTTCCACTTAGCCCTTATGTTCCCCTGCCCCATTGCTGAACACTTTCTGCCTTATTGGGTGCTTTGATGACCTAAGAAGCCCCGAGGACATATGTCCCACTCGGGGGTATTTCAAATCTCATCCCTGTGGAGGAGGAAAATTGTCAAAAGAAACGCGAGCAAGATCAGGGCAGTGGCGGGGCAGGTGGTCAGCAGCAGGGGCCGTGGCATGGTCCCTGTGCCAGGGCTGGACACCTGCAGGCTCTGGGACAAGGACACCAGCTCTCGCAGGAAAAGGGGTGTGTGGACAGGGCCAGACCACGACGGGAAAGCCGAAAATGTCCATCAGCGCCACGACTGGCGCCGCATCGTCCCTGCGTTACTCGTTATCGCTGCATTTGGCAGAAAACCCATGGAGAAGCCACTCCGAAATGTCGTTTTCTGACTCTGCCTGAATCCCKAGAGGAAAAGCCGTCAGCGCCGAGCGATAGCTGCTCTTCCCCGGAGGGGAGTCCCGGTCAGGCGGGCAGTGCCGAGGGGCAGCAGTCTTCTCGGAACAGCGTTCTTCTCCAAAGGAAATAAAAATTGTGTATTTATAGCACTATTCTGCATTAAATTTTGCGGCGCCTCAAGGTTGCAAATGAGCTTGGTGGGTTTTACCCTCTCCTTACTACACCGCAGCTGCAGGAAAGAACCGTTTTGCTAACGAAACCTGCACAGCAAAACCCGTCCCCTTGTRCCCTGCCAGCCCGGGCGCAGCGGCGGTTCGGGGACAGCGGGCTGTCCCACCCCGTCCCCCCCGGTGCCGCCGAGGGGCTTCTGGCGGAGGAGCGGCGGCGCGGGCTGCGGGGATGGCTGCATTATGGCACTTTCCTAGTTCGCAGCAGTGGGGAGGATTTTCATTTCCACGCCGGGTGTAAGCGGGCGGATTTAGCCCCCGAATCCACCGTGTACAAAACCCACTGAGTTTCACCGCAGAAACTTTGAGCCGGAGAGGAAGAAACTTTCATTTACTTTATGAACCCCAGCTACTGATAGTGAACTCCACGCCCGATTACGTCTTTGCTATTTCATGTCGCAAATGATTTATTTTCACGCGCATCACGGTCCCTCTGGGGGAGTGATTTATTTTCAGGCTGAGGCTCCCCTGAGGACCCACGCAAGGCAGAAGGGGATGGTATGGGGAGAAAGGGCAGCTCGGGCCTCTTTTTGCGTCTTCTTTTGTTATTGCTGCTGTTGGGGGGTTTCGTTCCCTTTTTATTCTCTCAACGAAAGTAAATCCTCAGGAAGGGAACGACCGAGTTTTCTACAGCCAGTAAAACATTTAAATGACCACAAACCATTCAGCGTAGGCCAAAAAGCTAGCGAGCTTGCTCT
>NW_026623232.1:3742424-3748286 GCF_030028575.1 Malurus melanocephalus
TCCTCATTTCCTACCCTATCAGAAGTAAAAAACTCCAAAACCCGAACACTTCGGTGTTTTGTGACTATGTAATGCAGGGAAAGACAAGGTTTTGAAGGGAAATGGTAGCTGCCCTTTTTGACCCGGACCAGGAGCCGCGTTCTGTGTGCTGCATGACCTATGTYCCACCTGCAGAAGAGCCTCAGGTCGTCTCGGAGGTCCACAGCAACAGGGCGTCAGCGAACCTTGGGGATAGGATGAAGGTATCCGTGCGCACATTTTTGAATAAAGTGTTTTTGCACAAATAAAGCGATAGGAACTGGAAACACTTAAAGATAAGGAATCGAGAGAAAGAAAAGATGCATTTCCAAGCCTGGTCAGGAAGGATAGTCAYCGCCCTTAGGTGCCGAAGACAAATATTTAGGGGGTCGGGTTAACCGTGGGAAAGGATTAGTGGACACAAATTCAAACAAGGAAACGTCCTCCCCGACTGYCACCTGCGGAAGCGCAGCCCGTGCCGCTGCTCGCCGTCCCTCTCCCCAGCACCCCCCACCCCCTTCAGCCTCACTCGGTGGGACTCCACGGCCGCAGCGAAGGAGAGCCCCGCTGGCAGCCAAGGCCTCCTCCAYCGAACAGACGAGGTGGGGGGGAATAATTATCCTTCCACTGTAAGATATTCGTCATTAGAAATGGTCAAGCGAGTAGGGCCGCGAGGAGCACCCCAAGAGCCGCGCTTGGTTTACAGCCGCATTTCGTAACAGCACAGCCAGGAGACAAACCGGCATTGATTTACGTCGCCGCGCAGGAAAGCTCCTGAGTTTCCCGTATCCTTAGGTGTGCTGGGCTCCGTCAGCGCAAGCGGGAGCTGTCGGGCGGCCGCCCACGCTCTGCTCGGCCTCCTCCCCGGCACCGAGCGCGGCATCACCAGCGGCGCCCGAAACGCTTCTTGGTGTAAGCAGACGGTGCTGCCCCTCACCTTCGCTGGGTCCCCGCGGGAAAGGCTCCGTCCCTCTCACTGCACAGAGCAGCGAACCTGCATCATCTCAAGCGAAGGCCACGAAGAAAAACAACTCCTTTAGAAGTCGGATTTGCTGCTGTGCGTCTAGTAATACTACAGAGCTACCAGGACTCTCGAACGCTTCTGGTTACTTGAAAGCAGCTCGAAAAATGCCATTATTCCTGTAGGTGGCACTGGTACTAGGTGTTGTAGAAGGGAAGGCAGAAACGGAGAAAATTGCCTAGGAATTCCCAATTGGTTCCTATAATTTAAGGCAGAACAATAGAGTTATTTTTTTCATTTACTCTAAATTAATATAATATATGACAAATGAAAACCCGATTGCTGTATTGGAACAAAATACGCTTTTAAAATCTGTCCCTCTATAACTTTACGRTCTGGTCCACGAGAATTGTCTATTCCCCTATATGTCATTAAACAAATCCTAATGCAAATAGAAATTAACTCAACACGGCTCATTCAAGTCAAATACCTGCACCAGGAAAGCCCTAATGAGACACTGTCTGGTTTCCAGAGGGGTTGCTAAGAGCGATTGGCGGCAAAGTTATTAAATCTGTCCAAGCAGCTAACACATCATTAAGACACCCCACCTAACCCTCCCAACCTCGGTCTAAATATTCAAGCGAGGGTGAAAAGGCTATGACAATGGCACCTATGCCATGGGAGCGGGACTGGGACAGCTCCGGCTCYCGGCAGCGGCGGGAGGCGCGGAGGGGTTTGACGGGGAAACTCGGTCCGCGGGGACGTCCTTAACCCCCGGCCTTTCTCCCGGTTTAGCACTGCTGTGCTTTTGTTTCACCTGTTCATCCGTCTTCAGCGCCTTCCAGTGAAGTGCAGGCACACGCTCTTGCCTTCACTGCAGAGGGTCTGTACGGACCTGAGACGGCGGGGTCAACCGCGACAGGGTAACCGGTCTGTCATATCCTTTCTCCCAAGAATGGGTCAAATGCCCGTAGTCACTCTCCACGGGTCGTCTGAGTTTCTACAGACCCGGAATTTCTCCCACCAGGCCGGGGGACGGCTGCCCGCGGTGTCGTGGGGACTGAGAGCCCCAGTCGGCCAGGGAACGAGCCGTCTCCGAGCGGCGGGAGAAACTGCWAGAGAACGAGCGGGGGGCTTGCGTTCCAGCTCAACCCCCGACACAGCCCGACACCGCGTGGGCATTTCCTACCCGCTGAAGCTGGGCTTCCCCGCTTCTGCATGCCAGGGAGGAGAGCTTTGCTAGAGGTTGCCTCCTTATCCCAACAGCAGGACACTTAAAAACCTCGTGTCTTGACTTCTTGCTATGCTCCGTTTTCCTCAGATTTTTTTTTTTTTTTTTGTCTGTGACAGCCGAAGTGACTCCAAGATCCGACTGTATTTTACCCACTACTGCTTCGAAAATATGCAGGAAGTGTTCAGACATGGCTCGTTTGTACCTGATGATACTTTGTTTAAAAAAGGTCATCCTATTATATTTTCATTCTGTCTTGTCCCTGACGTTAAAACAATTTCTTAAAATTTAA
The DNA here is from genome assembly GCF_030028575.1 of Malurus melanocephalus. NCBI lineage: Eukaryota > Metazoa > Chordata > Aves > Passeriformes > Maluridae > Malurus > Malurus melanocephalus. The sequence continues at coordinate 3,744,927 of NW_026623232.1, forward strand.
ATCACACACTTTCGCAYGGCACAGCTCCCTCTCCACCTTCCAGCTTGTGAGAGTTTCGGAGGTGCTGCGGTTTCCGTGCAGGTTTTGGATATCGTATTAATTTCCGTGCAGGTTTGAATATCGTATTAATTAAATTAAGGTAAAAATATCCTCCCCGGAATAACAAGTAATCGAACGCAAGCAGTTTATTCAAACACAAATGCATAAGGCGGTGGTTTTAGAGACCTAAAATAAGGTAGCAGACAGCTACCAACGACGGAGAGGCAATTGGTGCCAGGATGATTCTCAAAAATCCCTTTTTCCCTGAATAGGGGAGGGCAAGTGGAGAACAAGGCCGGCTCCTGCAGAAGGGCAGGAACCGGGGGTCGCCAAGGGCTTTGGGAGCTGGCGGGGGCAGCGGTCCCTATCTGCAGCCGAGCGCCGGCTGGAAAGGCCATCTCCCTGTGAAAATCCCCCTTCTGTTTCGCACAAGCGTTTGCCGATGCATGTGTTCTTGTCCCAGGCGACTGGGGGGTGCYGGGGGGATGTCAGCACACCTGAGAGCTGGGGGTCAGGTCAGGTATTTTCAGGCTCGCAGGCTCGGGTGGGGAGCGATGAGGTCAGCGAGCAGTCCCGCACCCTCTCCCTCAGCCTGCTCCGGCACGGTGCCCTCGCGAACTTCTATGCGAACTTCCCAGCTATTCTGTGGCATAAGGAAATGCACATGGCAGCCAGTGATGCGTGAAGGCCCCTTCATCCTGCGTTTAGCTCTTCGCAGAAAATGGGAATGAYCCCTGGAGATTCCGTGGGATTTTATACCCCCACGTGTGGGAGTAACTGTGCAAAATGAAGAAAGCTCCACGGGTCTCATCTGTCTCCATACTACACAGCACCTTCCCTCCGGACATAAGATTGCCGCTGGGTTGTTGCTAAACTTCTACCTGCCTCTGCCTGCTTTCCCCTCCTGCTTTTCCGAGGAGTCCAAAATCTCCCCCCACACTCCCACCGCGTTGTCCCCTCACCCCTGCTCCCGCTCCGAGATGCTCTTTGCCCACCAAATTGTCTACATCGCTTTCGGGGGTGGATTTSGCGGCTTTGAGCCTCATGGCAGCAGCTGGGGGCGGAGAACACAGGGCAGCCGTGACAGTCTCTCTGGCCGCAGCACCACGTCCGCCCCCGGACCTTCCTCTCGCCACCTCGGAAACACACGGCCACCCGACTGCATTCATGGGGCTTTCTCCTTCGAGAAGGATCGGGGGAACTTCTGCTTACAAAATGCGTTACCATGTAAACATCCTTCTGCCTTAACAGCCCCTCMGCAGCCCCCTTCCCTCGAGGAAGGAGAGGGTTTTATCTTCCCTCCTTAAAAAAATACAACAACAACAACAACAAAAAAAACCACAATAAAAATCTGCAACTTCAAAGAGGGGCTGGTGGTGTGCCGCGTTGGATTTGCCTGGTTTCTTCCTACAAGGGGAGAGCGGAGGCATCTGGGGAGCAGAGCGAGGCACAGAAAGGCCTCATGAAGGCGGCTCTGAGAGGCAGGAGCAGGACACGCCGAGGTGAGCACGGCGGCGGAACGGAGCCCTGCCGGAGCGGGATACCGCAGCGTCGGGACTCTGCTCTCAGCTGCGGGAGCCTGGGCACTGTCTGGAGGCCTGCCCGGTCCCGGAAAGCGCCGGAGAAAGCCTTCATGGGCGGCAGGAGCCAGGGGCTGCCAACCGCCGGTATCGACCGCGCACGGGGGCTGCTGCCGTCGTACACGCGATTTACTGCGCGGACCTCACGGCGAGTTTTGTGAAGAGAGGGCGACAGATCAGGGTTTGAGGGAAAGAGAGGAAGGGGAGCGCCTCTGGTTTCCTCTGCGACGCAGCAGTGTCGGGAGAAGGCAGGCAAAGGCAATGACCCACGAGAGACACCGGCTGCCGGTACCCGGGCTCCGGCCGCGCTGTGCGTGACGGCACCGCTCAGTCACTGTCTCGGCTCGGAGAGAAAGCAATGGGAGGGGAARCCGGCTCCTGTTTGGCCCTAGCCCGAATCTCTTACAACTCTCCCCCCGCTCCCTCTCTGCGTTGCCCAGCCGGGGGACCCCGCGGTGAGGGCGCGGGTGCGTGCCGGGGCTGCCGCCGGCGGAGAGGCCGAGCCCCCTGCCCAGGCACGCGTGCCCTTCCCYGGCTGGAGAAACCCCTGCCCCGCGCCCCCCGCCCTCCTCTCCCTGCTGCCTTTSCCCTCCGATTCTTCAATGATTTCCTACCTGAAAAAATTAATCTTTTTGCCAGGCAGGTCAGAAGCGATCAACAGGCTGTTGTATATTATGTTTTCATATTCCTCTCGTCTCCCCCTGCCCTCTACCGACTCACTGTAGATGTGACCTTTGGTATTTCAGCCCACACTCAGCAGTTGAATGGAAACAAGTTGAGCACGTTCACTTCTGATAAACATTATCCTTAAACCACTGGAGACCCGAGCAGAGTAAACGAGCTTTTCCGACAGGGCCACATCAGGAACACACATTGAGAAAGGGAAAGAAACCAAATATCCAGGAGATCAGAGGCGGGCTCGGGGGTGGAGGGGTGGGAGAGGGAAGGAGGGGGAACAGACAGGTTGGAGGACACGGCGAGGGGGGAGAGAAGGACACAACTGTGAACACAATAGGCACAGATGGGAAGAGAAGCTGCCCGGGCAGCGTGGGAGAGCAGCCTAGGGTCACGCCCGAGCATCCCAGCAGCCCTGAGGGAGCTTTAGGGGCGCSGAGCGGATCCAGGAGCAGTGGGGTCGAGCTTACACCACCCGTGCACCCGGAGACGGCCCCCAGCCACACACCMCTGGATCGGACTAAAGCAACAGCAGTCCCGCGTGTTGAGCGCGGCCGGGGCAGCCCAGGCCCCGTCGGGTGGGGACACCCGCCTGTGGCGGACAGCCTTGTCGGGGACCCCGGCAAAAGCTTTGCTCCACAAGAAATACCCTCTCAAGGTTTACTCTCAGAAGGTTTATGAACACGCACCCCCTTTCGTTGTTTAATTACATAAATAACTTAATTAAAGGCTGGTTCCGGGTCCCGCTAGTTCAATGGCTTCTGCCTTCAAAATAGCTAAAGGAGGTCAGCTCACAACACAGAACGGAGTTCTAGCTTCAGCAAACGCCCGCTAGCACTGCCGGCGCAGAATGCCAGCGCTTTCGGACGGTGGCATTTGTGCGGGTGAGAGGAGTGTTCCTTTTATCAGAGGCAATTTCATCTAGGTTGAGGAAGCACCAAGATTTACAGGTGTGATATTCTGAAAGGGCAACTCGCATTTTTGAAGTAACCACAAAACTGCCATATAAAAGCTGCTGTTGTGGTGTTTTGGTTTTGTTAGGTTTTTGTTTTGTTTTGTTTTGTTT
>NW_026623232.1:3748426-3752792 GCF_030028575.1 Malurus melanocephalus
AAAATCAGGTACCTGCCGATATTCTGATCAAATAGAGGTACCTACAAAGGAACCACGATTACCCTCTTTTCATCTACAACGCGCCACTGTTTTCTGGGAGATCTTCTACATCTTATTTCTTCATAGTTAGGAATGTTATATTACATTATGTTCAGGTTCTGAAATCTCGCTCAATTATCTTTTTTTTTTTTTCCTGAAAATATCTTGCAACATTTCAATTCAAATAATATCGATACAATTAAATACTAGCTACATAAATTTTGTGGTGTACTTGGTGTTTTTTCGTGCACTACAATCACCACCTTATTTCTTTTCATGTTTTATTTAATTTACAGAGTCTGAGACTCTGAGAAAAAAAAAAAAAAAAAAAAAAAAAAGCAACAAACCACAAAGAAGAAACTCGGGAGAATAACACAGAAGAAAATTATGACAAATTCTTAGCTGGAGCTGAGAGCCCGTGATCTCTGTGTGCAATATGATGTAACGGAGGGCGTATGTAAGACGCACACACACAAGTTCAGATCAGGATCCGCACACGCCAAACCAAACATTTCTTTTTCATAGACGTTGTGACCCATACATTCTCTAATTCCTACCATCTTTGTTTCTCTTTTGATTTCTAATATGTAGCAGTGCCTTTGATAAGTTGCGAGGCGTTGACTTTTAAACGCGGCTCAATAGTTAGTGTGGGGATGGAAACAAAACTGGGGTCAGTCGGCAGCGAGCACCAGCATCCCGATGCCGGTCTGCGGCTGCAGGAGAAAGCAGCATCCCAATGTCGGGCGCTACAAGCCCCGTCCCGTCTCCTCCCAAGGCAAAGGAAAATGCAGCTCCTTTCCTGACCGATTCGTGATTTCCACCAAAAATGACTCAACTCTCATCGCTCACGGTCTTCTCGTACACCTCCCGCGAACCATTCGTTAGCGAAAAGGTGCTTTATTATAACGAGGCGATCAAACCCGCGAAGAACTTCCCTCCTGCATCCGCAAACGCAACGCAGGGAAACCGTGTGTGTGTCAAGACATTGCTCTGGTTCATTCGAGGAAAGGGGGAACCTCTCTGCCGGGCTCGAAGCCCCCTCTCCTGCTGCTCGCCCCGGGATAAGGGCCAGAACGGGCGATGCCGCGCTGCCCGCCGAGCGTGCCCCGGCCCCGCGGAGCTGCCTGCCAGCCCCCCGGCCCCCGCCGGCCGAGCAGCGCTCTGCCGCGGCTGCAGCCCCGCTCAGCACCGCCCCGACGCCGGCGGCGCTTTCCGCGCAACTCACCGCCGCAGGTGCGGAGCCGCCGGCCCGGCGCGGCGGGCCCAGGTGCCGAGCGCGCTGCGCGGGAGCGGAAGGGCCGCCGCCGCCGCGCTGTCCGTCATCTCCCCTGGCCACTGGGAGGGCGGCTGAGCGTGGGGCCGCCCCGGGGGCGGGCTCGGGGGGGCGGTGGGCTGCGGGCCCGGCCCAGCCCGGCCCTGCCCACGCTGCCCTGAGGTTGAAATGCAGAAGTCAAGGCTCTCTCGTCGGGATGCAGATTTTCTTGTAGTTCTTTTCTTYCTCGCGCTACCGTTCCCTCCTCAGCGGAGATCAGAGAGGCTCGGGGCCAGTGCGGCCAGGAGCGCAGGAGGCCGGGAGTCGGTTCCCGGGCATAGGGATCCATTGGGATTTAGGGCCGCCCTCGAGGTGCCCCGCTCAGAGGAATGGGTAAGTGGCCGGGAGCCGCAGGAGGGTTCAAGTGCTGTCAAGAAAGGGGGAGCACCCGTGCGCCGTCATCTGCCACCGCCGCGGCTCCCTTATTGACTTTGCTCGTGTTTCTACAAGTTGTAAGAACATGTTGAGGGTCAGGAGCAGGGGAGAGAGAGAGAGCGCTAATGACTATTCGGCTTGTTATTAGTGTTATTAGGCGAGTGCGAGGCAGGATCGCAGCCGAGCGGATGGCTGGAGCCCGTGACACGTTGTATATTATTCCTGACACCGATCGGAGCAGTTAACATTTTAACACGTTTGTTTTACAGCCCAGTGTAATCGTGCTGTTAAGCGAAAGGCGCTAACAGCACCAGGAACGGTCTTTAAAATGTTAGTCCCTACTCAGAAGCACCGCTCTGCCCTTGTCTCTCCCAAGATGTAAAAGAATTTCCTCAACTACTTTTCCTTCCTTCCCCTCCCCCACGCCTTCGAAGATGTTTTTCTTTCCTTTTTGTTTTCTTCGCGTTCCTTTTCCTGTGGCAATGAAGCTGACTTGTCTGTTGGGGCCATCTCGTTTTTCATCTCTGGAATGTGCTTTCTTTTTGGGAATATGCTTGATGTGCTTGATGCACAGTCCGGAGAGCTCCGACATTTGTTGCCACGGGTTTTCTTCCTTTATGTCTTTTCTCTCTATTTCTCTTATTTCTGTTTCGTTCTCTCTCTCTCTTCTCTCCCTCCTTCGCCTCTCCTTCCTTCAGTCCCGGGGACATCCTGCTGTTCTAAAGAAGCGTTCGTGGAGTGACCGGGGAGTCCCTGTCTGTGACATCTGTCTGTGATGAGGAGCGGCTCAGACGCCCCCTTTTGTCCCGTCCTCCGTGTCCGACGGCTGTGTTTGTTCATTTGCTTGCAGAACCTGCCTTCGGGGAAGTGAACCAGCTCGGCGGGGTGTTTGTCAACGGGAGACCCCTTCCCAATGCCATCAGGCTGCGGATTGTGGAACTGGCGCAACTGGGTATCAGGCCGTGTGACATCAGCCGGCAGCTCCGCGTTTCCCACGGCTGCGTCAGCAAAATCCTGGCTCGCTACAACGAGACCGGCTCCATCCTACCGGGGGCTATCGGAGGCAGCAAGCCTCGGGTCACCACTCCCACGGTGGTAAAACATATCCGGACCTACAAACAAAGGGATCCGGGCATCTTCGCTTGGGAGATCCGGGATCGCCTGCTGGCCGATGGCGTGTGTGACAAGTACAACGTGCCGTCGGTCAGCTCCATCAGCCGCATCCTCCGGAACAAAATCGGGAACCTGTCTCAGCAGAGTCACTATGAGTCTTACAAGCAGCACCAGCCRCCCCCACAGCCTGCTCTGCCCTACAATCACATCTACCCCTACCCCAGCCCCATCGCTGCTGCAGGAGCCAAGGTGTCCACCCCTCCCGGGGTGCCGGCGATCCCCAGCACCATGGCCATGCCCAGGACGTGGCCGTCSTCTCACTCGGTGACGGATATCCTGGGGATCCGCTCCATCACAGACCAAGGTGAGGAGTCGGGGGGAGCCGGGGCCACAAAGACACCAGACAGGGCCGGGGGGGGCTCGGTCCCCTGCTCCTGGGTTCTTTCCGAGGGTCGGAAAGTGRTTTCTTTGTTTGATTCGGGAAACTCCTCACGTTTACCCCAGCACGGGCCGGGCACTGAGCTTACCGGAGGATGTGTCTCGGACCGTGGGCGGACCGAAGGGCCTGGGTGGGCTGCAGGCGGACCAGCCAACAGGACACATCGGCTGTCACCTCCGCGCCTCTGACCAGGGAAGTGGCGATCCTGGCTGGAGGGAACGGCCCGGGGCGCGGCGGCAGCAGGGCGCACTCGGTCCCGGTCCCGGTCCCGGTCCCGACRGAGCAGAGGCTCGCCRCYGCACTCAGTCACGGGCGCTGCCTCGGCATTATTGAGAAGTCAATTTTCTGTAGTTTTCACAATCAGGCCAAATTTGCTTCAGCAGGAAGTTCAAATGTCATCTAATTGCTTTCATTCTGATGTATTTTCCTCCAAAGCTGTGGTCTAGGAAAACCAATGATTTGCCTTTTTTACCCCTATCACATTCTTTCTGTTTCGCCGCCTGGAAACTGCGTCGCGTCTCCCGGCTGCTCACTGAAAGGGACGTTTTTTCCATTTCGATCTCTGCCAGTGAACTAACAGTGAAAGCGTTACTGAAAGCAGCAATCCAAAATAACCTTCGCCTACACCGATCTCTGTGTCCCACTCTTGTCTTAGTATTAGCGGAGAGGTGGTAGCTGTGATCTCTGTTTTCATTGCCTTTTAAACAGCAACAATCCAGTTTCAGCAGCATTTCAAATGCAAAATGATCCTTTAGGCATTGCAGAATAATTTTCTTCTTATTTCCTCAGAAAGGTGGTATGYTTTTCAAGCAACACATACGCATGCACAAGTATGTTTTATTTATACACATACATGCAGAAAATATAAATTTCTTCTTCTTTGCCCTCAGTCCACACTGGAACAAAAAATACGCTTGTTTCTGAGTCAAATTTAACAAATATTCTCCTGGCAATCTCTGCTCTTTGCTGGGGAGAGGTAGTGTTGGCAATGTACATTAAAAAGAATGAGAACATTACAATAACATGAGAAATTTAGGTGGTTTTTGTTTGTTTTGTTTTGTTTGGGGTTTTTTTTTGGTTTTTTTTTT
>NW_026623232.1:3753747-3761548 GCF_030028575.1 Malurus melanocephalus
TTTTTTTTTTTTTTTTTTTTTTTTTTTTTTTTTTTTGCGAGTTCCTCTTCTATTAACACCACATTGGCAGGCAGGCCTCTGACGGTGCTCCCGGGTGCCTCTGTATTTGCCCCGTCTCCCTGAGCCCCCGCAGAGGCACACATCTTTCTGCAGTGTGAAATCTCCCCCCTCCCCTTCCCATCAGAGGGTCGGGGCTGCGGAGTGGCCGGTGCCGCAGATGGGGGCTGTTCGCCCTTGATTTATAGGGTAAACTGACCTTGCTGACACGGAAAGGAAGCCCCTATTCATGGGAAAGTGTGAGATCAGCAGAAAAGGGCTCTCACCGAGGGAGCTCAATTTCTTAAGACAACTTCAGATTTGTGCCTTTCCCCAGCACGGCGAGGGGCCGAGCGAGGTGGTGTCGCAGGAAAGCCCCCTCCCACGGCGGCTCCCATGCGGTCGGGAGCGGGGCTCGGGGGAGGGCTCCCGCTCACCCTCCCCTGGCTCCCGGTGCGGGAGTTTGGCCGTTCAAGGAATGTGTCCGCCTGCACAACATCCCGGTGTGCCCATGGCGGGGCTGCTACGCCTGTAAATAATAGGGCTGTTGTCTCTTTTCCTCCCCGCATTCTTATCCTCCTCTTATTTCCCTATTTAAAAAACCTTATATTTATTTTATTTATTTAGTTTTGGTTTTTGTTTTCTTGTTCTCCCGAAAAGTGTTCGGAGCCCAGCTCATCTGCAGCCGTGCCAGGACTGTTTCTWACACGGGGTACTATTCCTCCTCTGACTCTCACACAAATACCCACGAGGCAGCTGCCATAAATACCCCTTAGGAGAGCCCAGGGCAAGTGCCGGGCGGCATCTCCGTCCCGCCGGTGCGGGGACACGGGGCCAAGCGAGCCAGCCGGCTCTGGGCTCTGCTGGTGATCTCTGCCACAGGTTTCACGGGGGGATCCGACTCACTTCTGCCCACGAATCACYCTCTCAAGGGCTTCCGGGAGGCTCAGCGAGGTGTTGGGGGCGAGGGACCGGCTTCCCCTATAGCTCTGCCCCACAGACTGAGCCCCATGGGGAGAGGGAGCCGTCTCCATCCCGAAGCAAAGACATCTCCATCTCCGAATCCCAGCTTCTGCTTCTAACTCCCTGTCCTCGCCTTGTTTTCCAGCAGTGAATGACACTTCGCCCTACCCCAGCCCCAAGGTGGAGGAATGGAGCAGYCTGGGCCGAAACAGCTTCCACCCGCCGGCCCAGCACGCCGTGAACGGGCTGGAGAAGAGCTCCCTTGAGCAGGAGGCCAAGTACAGCCAGGTAAAGAGAGAGCGGGGGGCGGGCGGTGATGCACAGGGCTCCTGAGCTCGCCCTCGGGCTGCCGCCCTCCGTTTGGAGCCGGTGCCGGACTTCCCTTGGTTTTGGTTTGCAAAGACGGGCGACGTCGGGAAAAAGCCTGGCTCTCTTCCTCGCTCCTCTCTCCGCTCCCTCCCCCGGGCCGGCCGCCGCGGCGCCCAGCACCCCCATCCCGCCTTGCTGCCGGCGGGCGGGGGGCTGGCGGGGCTGCGGCCATCGCATCCCGGCCCCCGGGGCTGCGGCCATCGCATCCCGGCTCCCGGCTGCGGCCATCGCATCCCGGCCCCCGGGCTGCCCCCTCCCCGCCCGCCCAGCGGGCGCTCCAGAGCCGCCGCCAGCGACCCCCGCCCCGGCCGGGCCAGTGGGCATGTCCCGCCGCCGCCTCCTTACAGCCGCGTTTTACTCTGTCCGCAGCGTGCTCTGTAGTCAGGGGAATAATTTGAAAATGAGGTGTAATTGCTTCCTACATTAAGCATTTTTAAACGCTTAAGTAGACGGCGAATTTCCTACGTTTTAATTACAACACAATATAACTGTTACTTAATAAATCTCTGTCTAAATCTTTGTACTTGCTAATCAAGTCCCATGCCAGCAGAAAAGCTATAAAAGGCTCAACTGTTACTCGTTGGGAAAGCACAGGTTTTGAAAACGTTTTTTTTCGTATGATGGAAACATTTCAAAATGCATCAGAGGTCTCTCAGACACGCTGACTTTCCAGCCACGCATTTGTTGTGCTTAGAACTAAGTCGAAGAAAACCCACGATCGCTGTTTAGCATTTTCCCCATTCAAAGACAGAGGTTTTGGACATACTTTCCGAGTTCTGTGTCTGGTTTTAGACCCATCTAGAGGAGAGTTTTGTAGCTTGTGTTTGGTGGAGAGGGTAGCTGAATGAGATCCTTTCACATTCAAGATGCGGAACACAAACTGCGGGAACGCTTGCAAAGAGGTGACCTAGGCAGAGCAGGAAATACTGTAGACCCCAAAAGTGAGCAGCCACTTCATTRCATATGTTGTCTTACAAACAATACACCACCCTTAATGCTGTCCTATTTGTTTTTCTATTTTCCCATTATTATTACGCTCATTTCATATCACAAATAATGTGCACTGYGGCATAGTCATGACTGTATGGTTAAAGATAGTTAGATTTAGAGTAAATTCTCCTTCTACAATTTTCTTTAAAGACTAAAGTGTTAACAGTCTTACTAAAAATAATAGATATAGCTTGTCACTATTGTGTAGGAGCAGCTGTACTGTGGCTTCATTGTCTTAGGTTCCAGGCTGGGCCTTCTGCACACAATCCTGCTGAAATATTCACAGGATCTTGCTCATGGGCTGTAAACCATGGCCTCTGATGGATCTCATTTACTTCAACAGATGTATTGAGAAACAATGTTTTATAAATTGGGTTATTTTCAACGTTGGTTTGGAAACTATTTTTTATATTTTCTTTTTTTMTTTTTTACTCTTTCAATATTTATGATTTCATCTTCATAATATATCACTGTTCTATTGTCAATACCAAACAGGTTTTGAAAACTTTTTTTTTCGTATGATGGAAACATTTCAAAATGCATCAGAGGTCTCTCAGACACGCTGACTTTCTTTAAAGAAAAGAAACACGCTAACTTTACTTTAAAGTTTTCTTCAATCTGAAAGATCACCTGACAAATGTAATTTAAACATACTCACTATTTAAAAATTGAGAAAATTTCTGTTAATAAAATGGAATTCACGTATCAAAATATATTGTTGAGAGAGTTTAAAAGGGTAGAAAACCATATTCAGAATCCTGCTCTCTAAAAAATATGTAGATGAGGTTCTTCCCAGCTTCTTCCCTGAAATAATATGGGTAAACAGAATTCGGCTTTTGAAAGTTCCAACATATAGACCAGTCTATTCATGTAGGATTCAGAATTGTTTTCCAGAGAATTAAATCAAATGTGCATTAATTGCGTTGTCCATCACAAGTCCACTCCCTTGATAATTTAGAATGTGTTTTTTAAAAAAATCATGCTAAATAAGCATGGRAAAATGTGATTTTTTTTTWATTTTAATTTTTTTACCACATTCCTTTTGCCAAAATATTTRTTTCAGACAGTGTGAAGTTTCTGAACCAAATTCTTGCTGCACATAGCACTGACTCTACTGTCCATTTGCTGAAGTGCAGTGAGTGACAGTCTGGGATGGTAAAGACTTACAAAGTTCTCTGACATCCTTGGATCCATGGTCTCTTGCATGTTTTGGGTGTAAACAGATGAGCAGGGGACATGAGAGAATGTTGGTTCATTTGTGAGTCTAGCAGGGGGGTATCTGGAATGGTGGAAAAATGGGGAAGTCACAGACATAATTTTTATGGCAGGAGGACTACAGTGAAATAACATTTGCCCTGAAGTACAAAGACAAAACCTATTTCCTTATCTCTTTTGGGCAAAGCTTGTTACAAAAGATCTTCAGTGTCTTAAGGAGGCAGACATCAGATTTCCCCCAGAGAGGTGTACAGGTCTGTAATATTGGTTTTATGTTTGTGTTACCAGTTTCAGAGGGGTCTACAAGAGGAGGGAATCAAGTGTGGATGTTTAACTTAGGCTTTCCAATTTCACAGCAGGGGCAGAGAAAATGTGCTCTGAAACACATTAACAATGGTCTTTGKGTGAGTGATAGGTAATTCTGCTTTTCCCAACAAATATCATCTACACATTTAGGCATCACCAGTGTCCAAAGTTCGCCTGCCCATAGTTTGCAAGTAGCTCTGTAACTACTAAACAAGTGAAAGACTTGGTCTCCAGCCTTAGTCATGGAAGATAATATTTTGCTTCTCAAGAGATTCCCTGGAAAGTCCCTCTGCATGACAAAGACCAAAAAATTGAGACCAAAGAACAAGGTCTTCTATTCTTTTACAGTATATTTATTTGATGGCTTCTTTTAAATAACATACATTTGTTTTAAACATGTGATACTGGAGGCTTTTTTTAGGCAAAACTCTTACTGACATCCCAGGCTTGTCAGGCAGCAGCCAAGTCTGACCTCTCCAGTTGGTCCCAATGGCTACATTTCAGCCCTTGTCCCACACACCCACCAGTGGGAATTCACCCACAAAAGAGGCAGGAAGACATCTGCCTTGCCAATATGCATTCACACTATTTTAACATGAAACTGAACCTCTGGATGTGGAACATTTTTCATTTTATGTATTATGAATTTCCTGATGTCTCCAGGGCTTTTGTTTGCAATGTTCTTCAGTATTTGGGTTTTGGGAGTTGAAAGCTCAGCCTGGCAGACTGTGATTCTGTACAAAACATTCCACAGGAAATCACAAAGGTGCCTCGTCAAGTTTCTATTCAGGTTTAATTACCTGATGTCCCAGTTTGTCATTTGTACGTAAGCAATTGCATAATTGTCCTGGTGTATCACACTCACGAATTTGTCAAATGGCTTTGCAMACAGGGTGACTGTGAATCAAAAAAACTGAAAAGGAAAATAGATTTTTCTGAGAGCTTGTCAGTTTTAGGCCATACACATTTCATACAGAGCTCAGTTACCTTGCAGTATTGATGCAGAGAGGCACATTCAGTGTGGTGTTTAGAGGCTTCTACATGTGATTATGCTACGGATACAAAGGATGAATATTCTGAATATTCTTTTTTTTCTTTTTTTTTTTTTTCATTGCACAGCTTATACTGACAGCTGCATTAAGAAAAAAATTAGTTGAAATAACTGCAATATGAACACATTTGTAACCTGCATTGGAAATCAAAACACTTAATAAACATGTATCATATTTAAAATGCTGTTCTCAGACATCTGATGCTTTTGACTTGCTGGACTAACATCATGGATGTTCAAACCAAAAAAATTGCTGTCTGTATTCACACATGTATGAGAACACAGAAGATCTGACATATGTTTCTATGATTTCCTGAGAGGCAAAGAGCTTGGAAATAATTTCTTTTCAGAACGACTTTCTGTGTGCATCGCAGGAAGCAGATGTGCATRTTGCCAARRGGAGCTGATACTCATTAATGGGAAAAGCTTGTAACTGGGGGGTCTAAGAGCAAGCTCACTCCCAGGAATGGTACACTCTTTGCAGACCTCATCCCAAACCTACTGGAGCTGCAAAAAACACCCCTAATTCAGAGGGGCTTGTGAGCATGGTTTGAGTGAAAACTTTCTCTGACATGCTGGCCAAACCACTAAGCARCAGCTACCTCAGGTCTGTCTCAGCTGAGCTTCATCAGCTGTTAAGGGYTTGAGTTTTCGGCATTGCTGGGATGTCGCTCCCTGTCCTTTGGCTGCATTGAGCACCATGGGCTCCGTGGGCTGCAAGCGCATAAAGGGAAGGCTCCATTTTAGGACAAATGATTGCAAACAATTTTAGGTGCAATTCTAGACAATTACTTAYGCAGAAAATGTAGGTGATGTAAACATTTGTAAACATTGATCTTTCTTTGTAGATGAACAATGAACTGTATATTTGGTGGTGCATCTGTACCCATATCTGCAGGGCTTAGAACCCACAACATAGGGTAACTTCTTCGGGGAGAACATTACAATGTAACCTTAAATGTTATGGCCAATTACACGAGCCTCCTACACTGATTATTTACTGTAAAAACTAATTAGWAACTTACTAATTTGGCATTCTATAATACAGCTCAGCATCCAGGCAGCTGGATTCTTGCAATGGGTCTGTGCAAAACCCATCAATGACAAAGGTCCAGAGCTACAGCTCTTCAGCCATAGCAGCCAGGAGGGTGCTATGAAGGAGAGGTGGTAATTTCTTTCTTGTCATAGTACCCAGCAGTGCTGTTAGCTGGTGCAGGGGTTCAGACCTTGGCATGGAGACTGCCTGGTTCTGTGTCACTCTCGCTAGGATCTCCAGAGCAGGCCTGCTGTTAAAATATTGCCACTGAGACGCTTGGTGAGCTAGGATTGCTCAAGGACTAGGCATCCTTGTCATTGCATGTTGTGGGTGAGGGGATGAGCTGATCCCACTACATGCACCCGATTCCTTCCCAGGTGATCTGGATGGCACCCAATTCGAACCCCATTTGTGAGACCTGCCTCTTACTGGCCACCTGCTTCCACGGCCAAAACACAGTGCCCTGTCCACCAACCCACATGGCTTCAGGGCACTCCACCCGGATGAAACTAATAAAGAAAGTCAGAGAGGTGAGTGAATGGTATGATGACACTCAAACTGCACTCTAAGCACCTTCTGCCCARAGGACCCAGACCCACCAGGACATCTGCATGACAAACAGGGCCAGGGACAGTAAAGCCAAGGAGCAGAGTGCCAGAAGCAGGGGTATTAGATGTGATTTGTTCTGTTCAGTTGTGGTTCTTGCAGTAGACTGGCAAGTATATGAGACTGTWTAGCGTGTTTGAATTTGTCTTTGTGGCAATTTATCAGCTTTTAGGAACTGCCTACATACCTACTCATAATAACCATAGGCATTCAATATTTGATGGGCTGTGGTTTCACCCTCCTTGGTGTACCAGCTTTCTCAACAACTGCCTCTGCAGCATCAGAGATTTGTTAGGCATAGGAGACTGCTGTTTTAGCTATCCCTGAAGAGAAAAAGGACACCATATGTGACACCACATTTGCCTAGCTTCTAGACATCAAGAATCCACTGGAAGTGTCTGTGGCCATAAGSCACCTTCCTCAGTTTCTTTTAAATAACACCATATTGAAATTACAATATATTGCTAAATATGTCATATTAAGAAGATATTTTTCTTAKAACCTTTTGATAATGCATTATGGTGTTAACCAACAGAATACAAAAGAGCAAATGTTTACTCCTTTCAGTGTATTTGCTTGTTCAGTGTTCATGTGTGCCCTGCCCAATTCCAGATTTTGCCAGAACACCAAAGGGGAATTATTGTGCAAATCTGTTCTAAAACTATGARAATCTGTTGTTAATTCCTTCTCAAAGAAGTTTGCTTATATGACATGATTTTTWCTCTGTGCTTTCCAATTATCCTCATAAGCACAGTGTATCTGCCTAAGGAAGACCTAAGTTGTGTCTTTTTCATCAGAATCAAGCTTTGTGCTTACAGCAAYCAGAATTTGTTTCCACTCCACTTTGGCATAGTCTGGTTGTGAAGTTTGTTAAATAACAGAACATACCCCAAGATCCAGCATCCTCATGGAAAGGCAGTGACTTTGATTCATATCATCCTTCTTAACCTGGAGCATGAAAGGAAAGCAACYGTTCAATGATAGTGCAGAACTTGAACAAAAATCTACATTTGGAGACATTTAGCTGGACATATTAGTGCGTGCTTGGAGTGCCGTGRTAGATCTCACTTCACTGTGAAAGCYGCCTAAACCCATCCCGCTTCTGACGAAGCATTGGAAACCCTTGCTCCCTGCTTTTCCCTCTGAATGTGCTTAGGTTTTACAACAACTTCTGTCTGCCTTTTATCCACCATGCCTTTTTCTCCTATCTGTCTTTTACTCTGTTGTTT
>NW_026623232.1:3761588-3935249 GCF_030028575.1 Malurus melanocephalus
TTTTGTTTCTGCTGTAGTTTGCTTTGGAAAAGACATAAAATGCCCCTGGGTCCTTCAGGAAAGGATTGGTGATGGTGTGTAAATTCAAGTTACTATTTCCAAAACTGGGATTTTATTTCCCCGAAGAGTCTGATTTAAAACTGGATAAGAAAATATAATTTAGAGTGATTTTGATGCATGTCCCAACTATAGTTAAAACACAATTGATATTATCTGGTTCCTGCGTTATTCAGTGCAGCTGGGGATGGCTGTAAGTAAAGGAAACAACTTTAAGTTAATAGAAAGGCACGTTAAACATGGGGAATGGGATCGGCTCATTATGAAAGGACTGAACTTTATTTTAGATGGAAGTAGTGTGAYTTTCTTATGCAGTACATTGTCATGCATTGAATTTAATAATAGAAGAAATAGCTGTAATGAAAATGGCATCTTTTTGAGAGATCCTATACAGGATCGGGGAGCTGACTATATTTGAAATCTTAGAGCACTCCAGCACGTGAATGAGTCTGCTTTAATTGTAACTTCAACTAGAATATCAGCACTGCTTTGCACAACCTGCAGTGAAAGAGAAATAGTGTATTTCTCTATTCCTGYAAGGTCTCTTTTTCAAAGCTCAGGCTTCTGGAAATCAACCCATTTCAGCTGAGCAGTAGAGCAGCTGYAACCTCCTTGCCTATGTGTTATTTTTAAAAGCTCCTCAATTCCAATGTGTTATCACTGTTCACTCTTCTTGAAAATAAACAAAAATATTATATTATATAATATTATACCAAATTAAGATCCTATGTGCAAAATATTGACTTTTTTTTTTTTTTTTTTTTTTTTTTTTTTTTTTTTTTTTTTTTTTTTTTTTTTTAAAAATTATTTAATGGCAGGGTCCTAGCTTTTTGGAGTCTGTTTTATTCTCTGCTGATTGCAGTGAAATTAATAGAAACTCAAATTGGGAATACATTCAATAAAATAAGTAAATTCATCTAAAAATATGGAAGTTTAGTCTAATATGAAAATATTTTTGCCACAATTTTTTCCAGCACTATAAAAAAAAAAACAAACCCTGATTCGCAGTGTTAACTCTGGCTAGGTTATGCAGATACACCTTAACAATTTTATCTAATTTTTGCTTAAAAATATTTTTAATAAAAACTGTTATCATAAACTGGGGAAATTTACTCAGTGCTTATGTTTGTAACCCTCCTTTAGGTAATTTGGGCTCACCTATGTAGGAACATTAATTTTAGTGGAACACTGATRTGAATGAAAATTTGTGGTATAATGTAATTTTTCCTGTTGATGCTGTAGCACTGAATTGCAGCTTCGGGATTGAACTCTAATTTAATAACTACAATTTCTGCAGAAAATATTACTTAAGGTTATTAATTTTAAAACCTTWAAAATCCCCATTTTTATTACTTAGATCTTTTAGTAATGTCATTTTTCTAAATGATACTTCTATTACACGCCTGTTGCTGCCGTTTTACTTGGAAAATTTGTTTACTCTTCCCTTGGGATCCCATATGTTGGCTTAGTTTATAAATCATATTTAACCTCCAATTAAAAAGGGAGATTTAGCATGTTTGCTTCCTTGATGTTTGCAGTTTRTGTTTGACTGCTCCTAGTCTTGTCATCATAATCTTTTTGACTGATAATCCGCACGTCACTAAAAACACGAGATATCCTCTGTTTTTTGTGCTAATTTGCTCTTCTGATTGAAGGATTAGATATTTTGCTGCCTGCTATGCTTTTCTCTTGCTGTRGAAAAAATTACTTCTGCAGTAGCTACTTCATGACCGCGTTTTCAGGACATTCGGAAAAGATCCAGAATTTCCAGGAAATGTTKGAAGGTTTTCATTCTGAAAACCGGCAGCGAGAGGGTGTCAGTGTGCGGCAGCGTCCGTGCGGGGAAAGCCACGGCCAGCGCTCCCCGGGCCGGGCAGGGCTGCTCCCGGCGGGGCCGTGCCGCCTCTGCACAGGGGYTTCCTTTGCTGCCGGGGAAACGCTGCGCTGCAGGATCAAAGCAATGCCCTGAGCTTGCTGATCCAAGGACGGGAAGGGTTCAAGCCATCCAAGCCAGTGTTAGGACTGAGAGGTGCAAACGAAACCAGCAACTTTATTCATCAGAGGTGTGTCCCTTAAGCCATGACACAGATTGAACTGATGGCTGCAGCAGGGGACTTTTGGGTCACTGAGTCACTGTCCAAGCTCAGTAGAGCTGGTGAATCAGGTAACTCGAACTCGAACCTATGCTGTTTCTCCAGAAACATTTTTTTTTAAAAAAAAAATTTCTAAGTTTACTTTTTTCTAAGTAATTTAGAATACTTCTGCAAAACCTGCATTCTTACTCCATGCAATACACAAACTATGCAATGAAATATTGYAGCCATTATATTACAATGGGCAAGCCATTTAAATAATTGTTAATAATAACTTTACAGTATGGAGAATTGTTTACATTCACTTTAGAGTTAGATTATAAAATTGAGGTGACATCCACCTGTTGCATCAAACCTCTTGTTGTTTGTATTTGCATTAACCCGAAARGAGATCCTTCACATTATTGCCATTAATGATAGCCAATATAAATACAGGTCTGTTATTCTGAATGTTACAATTCTGGGTCATTTTCTGAAACRTTTAGAAGCCACATGGGAAGAAAACATAGGAGATGGTCTAATTTTGATACKGAGAGAACACATGTCTAGCAAGAACAAATCAGAGAAGGAAAAGTAGGGAAAGGAATGAAACAAAATAATACCAATTCACTACAATATACGATTTGAATTTATACCAATGAGGACCAAAAGTTAAATCTATCTTGTATGTTTCTGTGATTCCTCTGTGATCAAGGCATTAAAAGGCAGTCAGTTTGTCTGACAYTGATTGGGAAGTTTGTCCAGAAAACTTGTACCCTTGTGTCTTCTTACTGTGAAGGAGAGAGGAGGCTGAAGCRCTGCAACACATTATACAAGCACAACCTTCAAAACAGATATTAAGGTGTGTGTGGGGGTTACCTCTAGTTTGGGGAGGAACTGTTCTGAATTTTAGGAGTCCAAGCAGCTAAGGGAAATTACTTATTCCAAAGACATTCCCGCATGAGCTTGGTTCTAGACTTGCTTTTCATCCACCCACTCCATGTTGCAAAYCACAAACAGACTGAAAACAATGACAAAAAAAATTGTCTCTAGTTACTATTGTATCTTAAGTGACTAAAACTTAAGCCTCCCTCTGTTAAAACTACTCAACCACCTCCTTTACTGGTGAAAATATGTGCAATCTGCTTTTTTCAACAGTAGCATTTTGTGTGACCTAAAGCAAGGCTTTATGTCCACTCTGGCTTTGATTTCCTGCCTGGATATTCCTTTTACTGTCACTGCAGCAACTTGGCAGAAAGACASCAGACCCAACTTGTCATCTTGGTTTGCTGATATATTTGCAAGAATATGTTTAAATGAATTGCTGAACGGGTGGGATGTCATGTGTTCTAGGTTTCAAACACAGCTCTAAAATTTGGAAATACTTATCCCATCAGTTGTCTCAAAACATTGATAGAAGAAGCAATTAAGAGCAAAAGTTTCTCTCTGATCTTTGCGGAAGCCAGAAAGTAGGCACTTTCAAACTGGAACCCTTATCTCTTGCACAGCAGAGGTTCTTGTTCAGCTAGAACTACATATTTGTTTGTTTGCTTAAAAAATTAGATTTCCCTTGAAAAACGATGGTTTAAATTAAGAAAAAAAAATATTTATAAAACTTAAAAACCAAGTTCAAGAACCTCTGCACTTAAAACAAATTCTTAGGKTTTTAAAAATCCATAAACACCATAGGGTTCTTGCACTCCTAATTATGAGTGTTTAGATTTTGGTGTTCATTTCCTCTGACTGAAATACTGCAGGATGAATTATTCATCCAGTATATACAGGGTCATGGAACTTAATCCCCTCCATTTATTTTAAGTGAATGTCATGTTTGTAAAAAGTGCCAGATTGACAGACAAGATTCAACCCTTCTGATAACCTACACTTTGTATCTAAAGCGGTTTGGAGGTAAAAACTCTCCTGTTAAGATTATTAGGTTAAGTCTTTCACAGAAGAAAGTCAGAGATGAAAATCAGGGGGTTTTCTTTTTCTTTAATTTTTTTTATTTATTTTTTTTTTAGTAGCATAGTTTTAAATCACATAAAGTGAGATTTTCTCTATCCTCTCATCTTTAAATTCAGGTCAGAGGAAGCCTCTGACTGCTTTGCGGGTATGGCTCAAACCTCCCCTGAGGCAGAATTGCACTCTGGGCTGGGCCAGTTCCTACCCATCCCAGCGCCGCCTGCTTGGCTGAGGGCATCTGTGGCATCCACACAATCCTGGTTTGGAGTGGTACAGCTTTGTAGCAATGCAACAGAAATTAAAACAATTCTCCAGTTCAGTGAGGCAGTGATGACAGACAGCATTGGTGGCCTCTGACAGGCTGCAACTGGCGGTCTCCACACAACTGCCTCCACATCCTGCACTCAGTATTTGGGGCAAGATCTTTCTCACATTCAGAACAGACACTATAAAAACAGGAGTTTTCACAGCTCTATTTTGCATAAGTGTGTGTGTGTGTGTGTGTGTGTGTGTGTGTGTATGTCTGTGTAAAAGGGTTGTTCTGGCTGCTATAAATCAGTATAGGCATCCTTTTAAATTAAGCTTTTACAAAAACTGGCGAATCTTCAGTCAATTCCCATCTGTTTGATCAACAACAATCCAAGTGGCACCTACAGTACAATCCAGTAGGAAACCTGAGCTTCTCCATTAATTGTAGTTCAAAGACTTTCATTTTACTTTGTGCCATAAGGCCACAGTACTTACGTGTGATTGGATGAAATATTTATCAACAATCCTGTTGATAAAACATATATCAACAATCTCTGCATTAATATGAACTGTCCAGGAGCTCAGATTTGCCTCAGATCATGCAAAGTGATCGGTTTATGGTTGCTGAGGAACCCCTGGTTGCCTTGTTTGTAGGAGCTGCAGGAGGCCGGGATGTAGAGGTGCTCATTCTTGTTTCATGTCAGCACATCGGAAGTGCATTAGTGCAAATCACACTTCTTACTTTGCAGTAAAATCAATGAAATAATTTTCCATGTGTTTCAAGAATTSTGCTGTTTTGCAGTGCAATTATTTGCAGGTTTGAATTAATTAATACTGTTGCAAACACTGATACCTAAAGCTGAGGCTAAAGTGTAATTCTGAGTCACAGTAGGTGGCACGTAATTGGAGTAACAGGCCAGATCACATACTTGGATTTTCAAAAGGATAAGGCAAGTTMAGCTCAACAAAGTATTTATGGATATGGAATGACAATTATGCTGCTGCTGCAGCTGTATGTTTTGTATTAATTAATATTGCTATTGGAAGTTTGTGGCTGGGATCCTATTGCTGTCTCCTGCTGCTTTAGATTGATGAACAGGTTTATATGGATGGAATCCTGAAGAATTACTGAATTACATTTATTTCCCAAATGACAATGAGAGGACAGTCTAGACAGTGGAGCTGTGAGCTACATGGATAGGAAACTCAATGAGCCTGAAAACAGGCCAGTGACCCTTGTGAAGGTAAATACTGAAAATCAGGCAGGTGCAATTCGGGCAGAAACTGAGCAAGTGAAATGTTAGCATCATGTGAACTTTTAGCAGAAACCAAAGTTTGTTTCATTCCTTAACTTCACACTATTCACGTTGSGTCCAGTTGTACCATGTGATGATGCTACAGGATTTGCTGAACCAATACTCTTCTTTCATTCCAGATAGGAAACATTTTTGAAAAAAAATGCCACCCCAAATCCTAAAACAAACACTACACAAATTGAAACTTAAGCAAGATAAACGATCTTGGCTTGTACCTGTTGCACTGAAGAAACATTTATGGGTGTGAAATAAACCACCAAACACTTTTTAGTCAAATAAGGAGTCATGAATTGTGAAATCATACCATGGCTGACTGAAGGACTCTCCCTTCTTTATTTAAATAGAAACCCTCCTTCCCAGCCTACAGAAGGACCTAGGAAAATAGCTTGCAGGGAAGGACCCAGCCCTGCAATTGTTTTGTGCATAGAAGCCCTATTGAAACCAGGAGAAGTTATGAGCAAAGAACATTTGCAAGATTTTTTATCCCAAGTATCTAGAAAACAGATTTTTAAAAGACACCATCACTAATACTACAATTAGAGTTGTGACTCATGCTCTGAACAGTTTCCAAAGAGTTTAAGATGYCCCCCCCTCCCCCAGCCGCTCTTGCCTCTTCAGTGTGGGGAGTGGTGCGTTCAGATTTGTGCCCTCACCTGCCCACGGCAGCTCAGGGCTGAGCCCCCCCTCCTTCGGGGCCAGGAGAGGTGAGACACAGGGACAGATCTGTCCCTGCTGCTGCTGGGATGGCTGTGGTCACTGCACACCCAGCTTAGGCTGCCACAGCACCACCCAGCAGGGCTTGCCACAGCGATCAACACCCTCTGCAAAATTGGGGAAGGTGGATAAATGTTGCRGGTCATTTACGCCAAACTGTGGAAGTCACTGCTGAGTGCATTAAGGTGCTCAGTGAAAAAGAAGGAAGAAACTCAATACAAATCCTTCCAGCAGCTCTCAAGTGTAATGATGAGATGCAACCATGGTCTTTTAGGAGTCTGTGAACAACAGCTTACAGGAAGGCAGGCAGATGTGCAGGGGGCTCAGCAGTTCCTGCCCCACTCTTGTGTGTTTCCTAAACATTGCTGCTGGTCCCTGTCTGGCGCAGTTTGCTGTGAGAGGTGTGAAGCTCTGATCACAGTAGGGTAACTGGTCTTAAAGCAAAGCAAAAGGGGCCACTGAGCCCCTGAAATTCAGGGGAATGATTATGGGTTTCTCTCTTAGCGTCCCCGCTGCCTCTAGTTTTGGTACAAAGCCCCAGCAGCATCTGAGGGCATTTTATATCACACCATATAAAATGTGTGTTAATCTCTTGGCAATGCCTTCCCTTCCCTCTCCTTTCAGGCACCCAATGGCCTCCCAGCCGTCAGCAGTTTTGTGTCAGCACCAGCCATGCCTCCCTACGCCACGCCAGCCCAAGTGTCACCCTACATGACGTACAGCGCCACTCCGTCCAGCTACATGGCGAGCCACGGCTGGCAGCACGCCGGGGGCACCCCGCTGTCCCCCCACAGCTGTGACATCCCCGCCTCGCTGGCCTTCAAGGGCATGCAGACAGCCAGGGAGGGCGGCCACTCCGTCACGGCCTCGGCTCTCTGATGCAGGAGATGGTCCAGGAGCACCACGGGCTCGCTGGCTCCTCAGCCCAGMTCACGGGCTGCTCTCCTCATGCTGGTGGCACTTGGCATTTCTCCTCGTCACTTGCCTCCCGCAAGGCTTTTGGCATTGAAAGAGCTGAAGACGACATCAGAAACTGAGAGAAGCGTGGTGTTGTGCTCTTAAAGACTTTGTGTCCCTCAAAGGGCTCGTGGAGCCTCGTTCCACTCTCTCCTGGTCAAACCACATATATTTATTCTTAATCATCACAAACTTTCTAAATGTGCAATTGTTACTAAGATTTATGCAAAAATCAATAAAGAAAGATGACCACAGAAAATTCTGCTATGCCTTGAATCAGCAAAGGTGGCTGAATGGGAAGTGTTTTTGCCAATTGCCTAAAGAACAATCCTTTCATCGATGAAATTATATAATCCACTGTAATGAAAACTTTTTTGTTGTTTTATTGGGTTTTGGTGATCAAATATGGAATGAAGGCAATAGGTGGCTTTCAGACTCTTCTGGCATGTCACCATCATCATGCAGTAGTAAGATCTCTGTGATTTTATCCATTTGTAAATACAGGCTTTTGACACCCTTTGTTTTCACCTTCCAGTACATTTCTTACCTTTTTTTTAAGTTAAAAAGATGATTTCTAGTTATTCTCTATGTCTTTGCATGGTGGGGTGATAGCCTCAGGTGATGAGGTTTAGGTAGGGCTTTTTGTCATGTTTTTGTGCCTACAGTGGAGGCTTCAACATCTCATGAAATAATTATCTCTTTGGCAGAAGAGTCAAAAGCAGAAATCCAGCTAAGTAACTCTCCACAGTTATACAGAGCTTCCCAGATTCCTGAAACACCACATTCATATGAAGTGTACAAACAGAAATGGGTGGAAAATATCTGAACAAAAGTGAAAACTGTAGAGGAAAATGCTGTTAGTGTGCAACCGGTGCAGAGATGCTTACAAAGCCATGTCAGTCGACTGAGCTGCCCCACTGAGAAAGAGAATTGTACCATCATTCTCAGCTCACTTGCGTCCAGCCCTAAGATTATGTTGTAATTATTTTAAGAGGAAATTGTCTTTAATTTCTACTTTAATGAATGTAAAGTATGGCTCTTGATAAAGTTTACATTGTTGTTCTGAAACATTTTTTTTCCCTTAYAGGTATATTGGTGGTGGTGCTACAAACAGAGATATTATTTAATATTAGCAAATTTCCTTTYTACATTTCTGTATGCAGTGGCAAGTACTCCATGCCAGTTATTTTGCTTTAAACTTTAATCCCAAGAGAGCTAACATTCTGGTCTTTGAAAATTTACCTGTTTTCCTTGGGCAATAATAAAATTCTGACTGTAATTATGCTTTCCCCATGCTCTAGGTATGTTCAGAATATGAATGTGGAAAAAAAAAGCCTGGTGTGACAATTTCATATCCTTCATGGACTATTAACATACAGTGTATTTTTATAAATGTTTTGCAATAACTTAAATCACCGTAGACATAGGTAAAGCAAAGGACAAAATATCATTCTTCATATATTGTTCATCTGCATCCCATATTAAACATAAATTCAGTGGAAAAGTAAAATACAGTCCCCTCTTAAAATACAGTTCTCTCTGTGGATTTCCAGCTTTCATCACCAAGACAGCTGTGGGTAAATTTTCATAACAATCTAAACAATCAGTACTTGTGTCGTGTTCAGTACGTCTGCTGAAATACAGATGGACTCTGCTGGTGGCTGCAGCCACCTTTGCTTCTTGCACTAAAAAATAGTTAACAAAACTGCATTTCTATAAAGAACACAGGTATTGTATTCCGGCCCCAAGGAAAGAAAGATCTGATCTCAGATGTGATTCATGTTCTTCAACCTCAAAGGCATTCAACAGCTGTTTAGTTTTAATGAGATGCTGAAACATTTTCTATTCCGTAGAACACCTTTTCTTTGAAAACACCAAAGTGCACACAAGAGCATTTCCACTCTGACACACTGTCAGTGACATAACGGATGTTAATCTGCCTTTATGCTGTTATTGCTGAAATAGGATGAGCCTTAACTTCATGAAAAAGAAAATTTAATTCTAGACAAGCACTTCACTAAGGACAAAATGGAATAAAAAATATAAAAATAGATCGTAAGTAGATAAGTGATTAAGTTAGCAAGAGGATTTTAAGTTTTAACTTTGTTGTCCTACTGGATTATAGAATTATTGAGTAAGTCTACCTATTGTTTTCCATAGAACTCAAACAAGGAACATCAAATGGAAAAGAAAACCAAAGAAAAAAAAAAGAAGAGAAACCTTTCAAAGCACTGCATTTTTGAGTTTCAAGACTTCACAAACCTGTAACAAAGTGTGCTTGTGTTAAAAGTTTCCTGACATTTCAATGAGGAATTAGTGTGTTTTGGGAGACAGAGACACATCCTTAGCTTGTTTCAGTTATTTGCATTATCTTCTCTTCAGCTAAATCAGGATAATTTATAAAGCAAGGACAGGACATTAGGTTAATTATTCCCCCTATGGGATACACCATCATAAACCATTTTTGTTTTGTGTTTGTCTAGGTACAGCTCTCTGTGCATCTGCCTGCTGTACATGATCCCTTACCCTGAACAGGAAGTCAGTGGGGCTGCATACAGAAAGTATTGCTCAGAGTGAGCAAAAGTGCCTGATCCTGGTTCTTGGTGAACTGCCAAGATGGATTTTTGGTGTGAATTTTCACCAATTTTTTTTTTTTAAATGTAAACCTATGATGTAGAATACTTCTTTGCCCAAGAACTATTTCACTGCTTACACTCATGGTTAAATGAAAACAGCAACATTAGCTTACTAACCACACAACTTCAAACCATTTTAAATTAAATTAAAAAGAAAAAGAGAATTCTTTTTTGTTTAGAAATAATAAATAAGGGTTAACTACTGTCAAGTGCAAAGGTATGAGTCTGGAGGGAACCCCCTGAGGTGAACAGATGCATTTAGGAAATATACAGCGTATGTGGGTGCAGAATTAAAGTTTTTAGTCTGAAAAGTCTACACTTCATTCCCAGAGTGTCAAATGTTCCCAAAGAAATCAGTGAAGCCTAATAAGACCCTCTTCAGCCGAACTGTGTTTGCATAGTCCCAGTTCAGAAGATCTTCAGTGTAAAACTGAACTTCAGCCCATATTACACCAGGAGTAATGGGAGATTGGGCTGACCCACTCATACGTTTGTTTTCCCATACCATGCCATTTTCTGTTTTTGAATTATTCTCCTTTCATGAAAGATCAGGCTGAGCTATGAACTAAAAAAATCATGTTGGAAAGGATGTAAAACCGAAGGCTATATATGTATATACAGTATGTTTAAAGCATTTTATTTTTATATTTTGAATGCTCTAAATTAATAAAAGACAAATTATAAAGCATTTTGCTTTAGTTTTTGAAATTATCTTACTAGTGTCTTCTCTTTGGCCAAGTACCAATAACAAAATGCAACAACGAGGAACACTTGCCTTAAAACCATAAACTTTAACAGAGCTAATTTTATTGATTTTATCTATGCGATAGCATAGGTCTGAAAAGCCACTGTTGTCAAATTCAGTCTAAAGAGAAACTTATTGAACATGTCAATATAGGCAAACTTGAAAGCGCTGAGAACACATTTCTATTTTAACTTTTTGTTACTTCTGCAATGCATTGAAAACACTCGTGAGACGAGACTTCACATGTGAACTGTCCTTTTCAAGTAACAATGCAGAAAGAGGATTGATAAGGAAAAGGGTTGTACCTCCTTAAGAGGAAGAACATTTAACACTAAMAGTGTGAACGTAGCATGGGGGGACACTGAAACTTTCAGCAACTGCAAGATACGAGTTCATTTGGCAACAAACCAAGTTAGATAATGGAGACATTTTTATAAGAGAATAAGGTGTGATTTTAAATTATTTAAAGAGTTCTTTAAAAAGAAATTTAGAATGGCACAACTGCATGAACAGAAACAGGCAGAACGGCAGAATTGACTGTATTTCACAGAGAGTGAGAATGGCTAGTCAGAACATGAAATATTTATATTTACAGTGACTGGGAAAAGCAAAAATTTTAGCTTCAGAGCAACATCTTTTTATCTATAGAAAGGTGCATTTCCTCAAGGACTATGGCCAGCTAATTACAACTGCATATGCACTATTATAACCTTGTTTCACTGTTCCATGGTGGAAATGAAAGGGTAAAGGGGGCACTGAGCATTTTTATCACAGGACAGCTCTTTTCAGAATAGTGTATCAAGGTGGATAAATTTTTTTTCTGGATTTGCAGAAAAGTCTCATACACCTAAAATTACTTTTTTTTCTGTTAATTTATTTACTCTTTTCTTCTATGAATCCCATGTTGATTTGTATTTTTATGTAACTTGAAGCAGACTAACTATTTTCAGTATCTTCTGTGATCTGAATGAGATTTATATTATATATATGGCTAAGAAGAAGTAGGACATTTAACAGTATGCATGTTTTTAAGGTTCTGGCTACTTGTGCTGTCCTTTTCTATCCAAACTCCCAGGAACTTGAAAAGTTCTCCTACAAATGCTGAAATCATACTGGGTTGAATTGAAAATGGACCCAAGACTGACTCAAAAATTGCAGAGCATGGGTCAGTTTCTTAACGTGGAGTCAATGGAGCTGTCAGTTCACAATAGTTTTGTATCTGGCCCCTCAGGATTATTAAATTTTGTTCTTGAAAATGCCCTGAATTTTTTTTTATTTTGTCATTTCACCTGAAACCTTTCAAAAAGTGCATGACTACATAGGATGATCCCAAAATTTCAGTTTGTCCTTTATAAAGAACTGGTTCCTATGTTTCCTGTGTATTATTTCTCTTGCTCCAGCAAAGCAATTACAAATGCCAAGTGCWATCTAATTATGCACTTACAGAAAAGCATGTGCATAAATGTTTTCTTGGATCAGGACATAAAGACCATATTTGTTTTGAGCTGTATTAACATCAGTGCAATTTGAGGGTATTCAACACTATAAAGGATAAGMATCACTTTTACTTTATTATAGAGTATTTTGGAATTAATATAATTTTAAAGAGTACAATTTCCAGAAGTGCTACTTGTGATTAACTGTGTCCTGAAGCCATGCATAGACATATTCATAAACCAAAAGCATCACCGCACCACCTGGAAGAAAAGATACTATTTTACTATACAGAAAATCCAGTATTTCCAGAATTCTATAGAGCATTTCTAGGGTGCTTTATAAACCAGCATATGGCAAAGCCTTATTTGCAAAATGGATAACTCTACTCATTTCTTAGTTCACAAAAAATTCACAAATTCATAAAACATAACAATTTTACTTAATATTAGGCAACAAAGTTGGTGCAAATACCTTGTATATTAAATAAAACTCCCCCCATGTGATATTTCCTAATACTTTTTCAAGATTAATATTTTTCTTTGTTTTACAAGTGGAATTTTAATCTGAATATGTGTATATTTGTGTGCCTGTTTAGTTAGATTTGGCCATGAAAGAGCAACTTTACTGGTGGAATGGCAAAAATTTATCACCAGGATGATGAAAATGCTTCCAGGTAAGAATCAAGAAAGGTTTTCACCTGTTTGTTTACCATGGCTAAAGCAGAAAATCACATTATTTAAATGAGTGTAATCTTTCCTGGGTACAAATCCACAGGCAAAGTTTTGATCTAATGAAATGACATTATTTGCTAGAGTTGATAACAGTATAAAATCCCATCTTGAAAGCCATAAAATAACTTTACTGTTAGTGAAGCCAGACTGCAACTGGGCTGTGAGTACTGAATGAGATAAAAAAAGGGAACATTTCAGAAGGTGCCCATAGAACCAAACACAGCGAGAAGCTTCTTGTTGAACATGAATAAGGACAACCAGGCTGCATGAGTAAAAAGTTATCACTTATGGGTGCCAGCAGTGGGGCACAAATATTTCCTTTGCCTTTGCCTGTTGGCTCTTTGGGGGCTTGGAGGGGCACCTCTAACAAACAAATCTTGTGCCGAACTGGGCTCACCTTTCTAGGGAAAGGCTCAGACAACCAGGCACACAGAACTACCATGAGTTTCTCCAAGTCATTTATCCTAAGGAACCATCATCAGACTTGAAATCCTCTATGAACAGGAACTCAAGCCAGCTAGACAGAGCAGAAGTTTACAAAAGGCTTTGACCAACAAACAAATCACAGACACAATGTCTGAGATGTGATTTGAACTCAAATCAAAGCTGATTCCAAATCTCAAACTGTGTGATCTGTTTATGTCTCTTTTCCTGTAAACATTCACATGTTGAAAGAAGGAATTACCTTTCCAGTCACAATAAAGATTGTATTATTGTTTCATCAGAAAGTCAACRCTATATATTAGCTAGTCAATGGAACTACAAAAGTATTTAGAATGAAGTTCACATTTAACTGACTTGCTGGACCTGGGCCAAAATGCACAGTCATTTGTAAGATGGAAAATTGTATTCCAAAATCTAATGTGCTAAGAGGTACTGGGAAAGCTAAACACTGCCTTCTCTTTGTCCTGTATGTAATCTAGTATCTTTGGAGCCTGTGAGAAAAGGCTTTTAGCTCTAGAGCTCCTTGTTTTCCCTCCCCACCTTCTTCCTCCCCCTGCACAATGACCAGGCAKGGTCTAGCACTTAGCCAGATGGATTGGATATGCAAACATTTACAGACAAACCTAATGCCTCCTTTATTGTGCAGAACAGGCTCTGTACCTGCTTGCTTTTACCTTTGTGTGTTATTGCATATTAAACAACCAGCCTGAACAACTCAAAACACCATTTCTTGGGAATGGGATACTGTTCAAATTGGGGCTTCTGCTCTTTTTGATGCAGACTGCCTCTGTGGCCTGGCCAAGTCTGAGGGCCCAGTGCTTTGCTTTCATGATTAATCAAAACCAGTCAGGGAAAAAYAGTCTAAAAGTCAAGGAAGATAGAGTTCTCAACCACTGTGCTCCCACATTTGGAGTAACAAGCAGTGAGAAGGTGTTAAACAATAAACCCAGCTTTAAAACATCCTTGTTCTCTTAGTTTTCCAGGGTCATACAAGTTTCTTCCCAATTCTGCTATCAGCTTTTCGGTGTCTGCCCCCATATTAGCACAGGAGAAGAAAGTAACTGGACTTTGATATTCTTGGGCTGTGCTTTGACTAGTTGTGAATGCATTTTATGGAGAAATTCTATTTAGGCATTTTAGGCTGACTTCACATAGGTATGGAATGGTCTTAGTGAACTCAAAAGATCACCTTAAAAGAAATAGGAAACTTTAAGAAACTTCCAAAAGTTTTACAGTTCTGTCATTTGCATTGATGTACTTTGGTTCATTCTTAAATAAAGCAATTGCACAAATCAGCATTTACTTGGATCTGCAATTCTCCAATGTATATGTGTAAAGATTTTTTTAGCCACATATTTAGCCAAATCCATCTGTGATACTATAATGATGATGATGCTATTTTAAAATGAAATCATTCAGAGTGAAAGATATTTTGATACATTTATTTGACTGATATCTACTACGTTTTTCCAAGAAACTGAAAAATGGGAAGAGAAAGCAAGAACAAAAGCACAATAAAAATGACAGGAAGAAAATTACCTGGACCAAGCCTCATGATCTTGGGAAGCAAGCCTTTGTACAGAGCCAGAAATCTGTAGCAGAAGAATAACAAACAAAACATTTCAAACAATATTCTTGCTTTAAAAGAAGAACAGAATTGTAGCATATGTTTGTTAAAATGCTGGCAGAGCACTTAGAGGCAATTATTTGAAATTACACATGTTCAATAGCAGGCTGTATCTGGATTTTAACATTTTACAGAGGCAGATCAGATGAAGAGAAAAAGTTAATCAATGTTCAGTCACAAAAGCAATGTTGTGAGCCTAGCCAATCAGAAATACGACTTTAATCAGTGAGATGGGTTKACTTTCAAGACAAGTCTGTTAACAACAGCTGCATACAGGGACAAAATGACTGATATAATTGAATATCAAAGCTACAACTCAGTCACCACTTGCGAAATATTTTTAAAAGTTGGAAAATGTTATTACCACAAGGATCTGTCCTCAGTTTTATTGTTTCAGCAATAATTTTAAAGGCACAGAGGACTGTATAATTATAATTAGATTGAATTGAGAAATATTCTATTTTCTGTTCATATTTTCCTTTTACAAAATGAAGAGTTGAAAAAATAACACGTTGAGATATATGAAGCATTTACTTGTGGAACATAAATTTTGACAAGCCAATAATCATCTTTTAAGTCCCTTGTAAATGTTCACATGTAGGAAGATATCTTCTTGTAATTCTGAAATAAATTTTCAAAATGCTACATTGGGCTCTTTTGCTATGTGAGTTCAGGGTGGCTTAATGGGGCTTGTCAAATCTGAAATATAACAACATGGTTTTATGGGCCCATATGAACTAAAACAGAGGTCTGGACATTTATTAAAATAAGAATGTTTTACCCTTCCTCTTTATAGACTGTTGCCATAGTTTTAAAACAGGTTCTGTACTTGATCTCTCCAGGAACTGGCTGTGGTCCTTGAATCCTACTTTTTGCAACATCAAAAGGAATGTTAATAATTGAGGCTATTGTTCCTGAGACTAGCCCAATTCCAAATTTCCTCAAAAACTCCAAATTTGGATCCTACAAAAAAAAGAGGAAAGAAAGAATAAAAAGGGAAACGGAAAGACCTGTGCAGGTTAAGCACTATAAAGTAATAAGCATTTAATCAGAAAACTCACACAACACACTCGTGTTATTTTAGCGGAACACATTAGGATTTCCTATGCTGGAACTTGTTTTCTTGACAATCCTATTGGCTATGTTTTTACACATGGTCTAAATTGCTGAAGTACACATTTCCTCACACAGGATTTATAAACACAGTTCATAAAGAAAGACTGGTATGGCATATGGGGATGATTTGTATAATTGGGCTTCACAATGTACTTAGTATTACTGTATCAAAACAGGAGAAATCCAAGCACACTATTAGCTAATTGGCCAGAATATTTTACAAATGACAGCAACTTCCACCATGAAGCCTACTAAAACACTCATTTGTGTGTTGGACCCCCAAATGCTAAATTAAATAAAGACTAATCTCAGTCTGCTGCCATTCCCCTCCAGGTTTTTTACATTTATTTTCACATGTAGCTGATCCACTGTACTGAGAAGTGCTAGCTTCCTGTTATTAACAATCCAACTCGGCACAACGGCAAGAGAGCCTCCACGTTCTGTGCATTATAAACGGTGGTAATTCACTCAGCTAATTGGCTGAAGAATTTACAACAGATTGTTTCTGAGCCCTACGATATGCACACGGTAAAAGTTAGAAGTAGGTTAGAAGCACATCTAAAAACTTCTTTGCTCACTCGCAGTTCACAGTTCAACTGGATTTTATTTGATCTTTTAGAAAGACCTCCTACCTTGGCATTTCTATGACATCAAAGAACCCAGAGTTTATCTGGGAGCCAAAGTCCCTTGAAGCAGCTTTAATCCTATTTCTCTAAGTAGTGGAAGTCACTGGGCAGTGTGTTCCAGGACATTTCCTATGCATGTAGTTTTGTTTTGCTATTGGTTTTCACAGGCAAGGTACTTTTTTTGCTAAATCAGACTCTAAATATGCAGCTCATGTCTGTCATGAAGGTACTTTAATTACAGAAAATCATCATAAAAATAACAAATAACCTTGCTGTGTTATGACATCAGCACAATGTTAAAATAAGACAGATTTTTGGTTCCTAAACCTGTATATTTTGAATGAAAAACAAAACAAGAAAAAAGTTTTCCTTTCCAGATTAGCAACAAGAAAAATAAATTAAAATTTCCATAACATGCACAGGATGCAGTTCATACAGGTTTTTAGAAGGAGCAACAGGTAGTGCCCCTTGGATGCAACCCGCTTTGATGATGASAACCCGGGCTGAAGTCTTTAAAGAGCACAGGCTGTCATTTCAACAGCCACAGGACACCTCACAGTGGAGAGTCCTGAACAGTGCGTGACTTGCACTGTTGTGATAGATACAGAACATCCATTTTAAATTTTWAATCCTGAAACCTGAGTTTGGATGGTAGCTCTGAGGTTATTCCATTCCCCATTCTGACCCAGCCTTCTCCTAAATCACCTTGGCTTACTATTTCTTCAAGCCCACTGCACAGCATCCACTTTTCACTTTCTACTGCTACATAGAACTTCTATGTTGGCACGGACCTGAAAGCTACCGAAACAAAATTACTGTCTGCTATCTTACTTACKGAGCAGAACAGCCCATTTTGGTCTCCCATCTCTTCTTTGCCTTTAGAAGTTCAGAGCCCCTTTCTCTCACAAGACAACGTCCTGCTCAGCACCCATGGTCTGGTGCAGCAGCCCTACCCCCTGTGTAACAGAGGGACATCTGTGGGACTGSGGCTGGCACTGCCTGACTTGAAATTTCGAGTTTTGCAGTTGGCCACACTTCAAAGAGGGCTCTTAACAACTGTGAGGAAATTTCACATGGTTAAGAGATATGGAAGCCACTTGGAGGTGGTAGTGAGCAAAGGTTTTGATGAAACTAATGCTTAAAACCAAAGATAATTATGATAAAAAATTGAAAAACGAAAGCTGCTGGACACCTATGAAATGCACTACAAAAGCAGGTGCCATTTACAAACTAATTTCATTGCTAGGGCAGATGCAATAGCTGCTAGTTCTCTGGGGCTGATACGTTAGTGGCAATTGAAAGAAATGTCYTACTCCATTTTCAGTAAACAGAGCACAAAGTTGGCTGTAAATGGTCTGTTTAGCAGAATAGACTGAAATATGAAAAATTATTCATTATGGACATTTACAAACTCCACATGTCATTGATATCATTTGACCACTCAACCTACAAGATTTATTGGTTTTGGCAAAACAGGCTGCAAACATCCCTAATTGGGATGCAAATTTAATGCACAGTTTAGCAGACAGCTAAAAGGCTCATTCRGAGATTTTAATACATTTTCCACTTATGTTACAGATGGTGAACAGCAAATACATAGTAAACAGTCAAAATTATTTCACAAGTGTATTATTCTCATTTCACAATTTTTTATATATAATAATTTTTAGATATTTGTTGCTATTGAAAGACTGGCTTTAAGACTTTCTTTTCTTAAAATATATAAAAATTTAACAAACTAGATTTTGTAATGAAATCAAGTATGTGAGAAATCTTGACAAGTTAACAACTGCTTGCTGTTTTTCTGGCTCACTGCGAACCAGCTTCTACCAAATTCCTTGTCCAGGTTTGATAACTCTCAGGCTCTATACCTGCCCACTGACAGAAGAGGTTTAAGTTACAGATCACAAATTATTGTTAAATACTTCYGTTCAGCAGCCACTGAAGGGAAATTCAATGCATGTAAGTACCTGAGACATAATGTYGGCTAGCACAAACCAGATGAGGCCTGATCTATGTCTTCTTAAATTCAGGGTAAGGTTTGCATTGGTTTTAGTGGGAGTTTGATCAGAATTATTTGTGATATCTGTCTGTTCAGAGTGTCTATGACACTGATGCTAGCTGTCCTAGACCTATTAACTTTATTAGCAATATTGAATGCTATTACCATTCCAAACTGCATGAAACCACCCATTAGGAAGAGTTCCTTGTCTTCACGAGCTCCTAAGCCACACCCAGGAACTGTGTGGKCTGGCCAGGGCTAAAGC
The DNA here is from genome assembly GCF_030028575.1 of Malurus melanocephalus. Taxonomy (NCBI): domain Eukaryota; kingdom Metazoa; phylum Chordata; class Aves; order Passeriformes; family Maluridae; genus Malurus; species Malurus melanocephalus. The sequence goes on from NW_026623232.1 coordinate 3,780,545, forward strand.
TGTGCCAGGGAATGTTTAACAGTACAGATGGCTGAGTTTCAGTGCTGCTACTCAATTTACCAGCACAGATGTAGCCACTCTGCAAGCCACCATACAAGGCACTTTGCCCTGGTCAAGCACAAGAAAAACCTCTCCACTTATCTGCAGTTAATCCTACATTGATTAAACTGCCTTTTGATTTTCCTAGTRTTTGAGGACATTGAAGTAATTTCTTTTTATTTTCTACATATATTTAAACCTATGTTGTGGATGTTGAAATTTTTSTGCATAATACAAAATCTGTTTAAAGTACTAATTTCCTTTGGATCATAAAGCTCTGAATCTTTCTAATTATGTAATAATTGTTTCCTCATTTTTAMAATCTGAAAGGCCAGGAAAGCATGCTTATGCCAAATACTATTCAATTGCCATGCAAGAGCATTTCAGGATTCCCATGGAAGCTGCACACTAGTCTCTGTCCTTACCAGCATATTATTCTGAATTTTCTGCATAGTGATTATAATTTTCCATCTTCTGATCAACACAAATGTGTTTACTCCTATCTTAGTATCAAGCTATGCTTGTGCTTTTTTACAATGTGTGACTAAAGTACACTGCAAAGTATGCTTAAATACACTACAAGAAACTTGTAGAAACTTGTGGGTCAGCTGCTTTTGAACAATTCAATTTACTGTAATGATCTGCAAATAAGAAGTGGAGCTTTTCTCCATTTTCACAATGCTGCCAACAAAAATACCAGGCTGCTCAGAAGTGCAGAAAAAAAAGAAGTGTTACTTCATCTGGGAATAGCAACTGATCCCTTTTGATGTGAATTGCACCTTCTTACATGTACATCACTACATATTACACCTGTGACTGTTTAACTGTCATCATCCAAAAATCACATTAGTGAAAGCACACTTCAGTAAGTAGCGTACTGGAATCATTAATAAACCATTAGTTGTTCCTCACACAGTAATTTAGAAAGTTGCTGATATTACCACATTTTCATTAGTAAAATTCCCTTTTGTTGTAAAGGGAAATACTTCCTTTGTTATTCAAAGGAATTAAGGACTATCAAATTTTCTTTAAGTGAAATCATAGCAATAATGATTCTTTTTTAAAAAACTATAAATGATATTAAGTCTCTGTGCATGACCCTTTACATCCCATTTTGGGCTGTCTCTCTCCCATATAGATGAATCTGTCATCCTTCAAAACTAGGTTGAATTCTCTTTTGAGTAAATAGGTGAGTGCCAGTCCAGAACAGCCTACACAGTGCAGCTCAGCCTCCTGCACAAGCTTAGCCCCTTGTGAGCACTGACAGAAGTTCTAGAAACTCATTTTCCTCTTCTAAGCCAGTTTGCCACAAAAGAAGTSCATGCATTCCCAACATAAGCACTATATATCTGTATCTAAATTGCTGCATTTTCGCACTGGTACCATGCTATTAAGGGAAATTCATAAAAATGATAATTCAAATATGACTATACTCATCTTTGCTTAAAAAGTGAGTTAAAGTCCTTAATTTGCTTCCAATAAAATGCTAGGGATTTCTGCAAAACAGAGCTTTACCAGAAAAACCACATCTTTGCACAGAAAAATACAGTGTGAATTCAAATGTCAAACTTCTTATCTGATTGTCTATCGCATTGTATGAAGAACTTACTTTATTGACTGGAAGAATGTTTTTCACATTGAAGTAGAATCCAAAGTAAACCATGTTAAAAACTCCSTGACGGCCCAGTGTTGCAGTAAGGCCTTTGTTGAGTCCTTGGGAGCCCAGACCACCGGTTTTAATGATCTGCTGAGCTTGAACAAAGCTAGATGGTTGCTACACAAGTTAAACAAAAGAAGGAAGAGATATCTTTRCACAAGAGAAGGAAGAGATCATCTTTACAAAAAGAAAACAATAAACATAGTATCATTTCCATCCTGTTGACAAACACAGTGTTGCCAATTCTTGTAATTYTAAGTATCACCGTATTTATTTTCCCTTTCTTGCGACCATTTAAACATCACAGCTTTAATTAAAAGGATTCCTCGTTTTTCTGATTGCAGAATAAGAAGAAAGAATTACTTGAGTACTGTAAAAGAGTAGTAATGTAATAGATGACAATTTAATAAAAGACGAAAAGGAAAAAAGTGCCCCATATCAGACAGCATCTGCCTGACTATATGCACTTTGTTCATCTTTTGAATATACCATGATATTAAGAATTAGCTACTCCCTTCTGAATATTTTACTTTTTGTTTTAGCCGCATTATAGAAAAGTTACTTTCAAAAAGTTGTTCAATCAAGTGTGGYTGTCTCCAAAGCATAAAGCCAGCACTGGATAACCAAACATGTAATTAGAAAGGCAAAACATGACTTCCACTAGGAGGTTCAAACATGAAAATATAGAAGAATTTTGACTACACTACTGTGACCACCACTAATTTCAATACATTTATTTGGTTAATAGCTTTCCATTTCAAAATATTCCTGTGGTAGATCAACAGCATCAGCCAAATGATGCCTACTATATCTGACACAGCATAAGGTTGATTATTTAGGTGACTGACAAGTTTAATCTTTAATAAAAGTTTCATTCTGTTTTTTCATATTTCATAACTAACATTATCCTGTTAATGCTCCGCATACATTTTACTGTAGTTTACTTTTCTAACTACCCCCAAGAAATCAAGTCAGAATCCATTCTAAAATGGCGATACCCAACATACACCAGCAATAATGTCCTTTTTCATGTTCCAAAAATGGAGATTAGATCATTAAGAAATAACTAGTGGTCCTGATTTAAGCTGAATACAGCAACCTTCAACAGTACGGTGTTCCTTGGTGTCCCTTTTCTTGAATATGGATTTACTCATGACTCAGAGGGGAAGCCTGTGACTTGCTGAACACCTAAGATGGGATTCATAAATCCAAATGTAGATACCTGCAATGCTTACACCTGACTTCCCTTTTCAGTCCTTCAGTAATAAAGAGGTCTCCCTTACACCAAAGTAGGTGTCATCGTGTCAACTGATCAGGCCATAGAAGGTCTGTGGTTCATCAGTGATGATGGGAGGACGACAGATAGAGGAATTTATTGTACAAACATCTGGAGTTACTGCACTTCACACAGCTGTTGACTTTTACTAAATGCAGACCTACTCACGGGAACCTGGAGTCTTCTCATCATAAAGCAGAGAAATGTATTTTATTTGTTTAATTAATCATAAATCTTAAGTCAGGTGAGAAGATTTTAATCATTGCACCAGCTTCCATTGCCAGTGAGTTATGCAGGGTTACAGAGAGATGAAAAAAAAAAAAAAAAAAGAAAACAAACAACATGGTGTTGGGACTTCTTGCAGTTTACTTTAACAAAATGTGAGCATTATTTTTACCCATAGCAATCCACATTACAAAAGGGCTGATACGTGATTTATAGTGGCCTTCCTCTTTAAATCTATCAACCCTGGAAAGATGATCTAGCACCGCAGAACAATTCAGCTGTCACCGCAGGGTGTGAATATTTGCTTTGGGGGTGTGCAGGAGACTGGGTGTGAGCGTATGTGTTCATGCTCTTCCTTGTTCCTTTTAAACAAGATATATTTATTATTTCTATACAATAGTCAAAGAAATATGTGAACTGCATTAGGTTTCATCATGTAGTATGAAAGCTCCACAATRGGATAGGTACACACTTTACTTAAACCTTTTAGAAAAACAGTGCCTGGTAATACCTTGTGCTGYATAATATAACCCCTGGACATGCTTCTTCCAATAGGTTTGAGTTTACACGCTTTAGTGTGGAATGCTCTTTAACATATTCTCAATGAGAACTTGATGTGAATATATAAAGACACTGGAGTTTTTTCTGATTAACAGCAAATCTTGAAATTCTAACATTTTTAAAGATATATTAAAAATTAATATGTCTGTGATACAATTTTCTTTGTGATTTAGGAACTTAATTTCCCTTGGATTTTTTTCCCCTAGAGAAATAGTTAGTATTTTTAAGTAAACTAGGTTTCCAGTAAAGTCCAAATACCATTCTATTGAAATTTTATTTGTACGACAATATATTATTATTTGGGTTTTGTGGAATTTTGCATTTAAATTAAATTAAAGAATATTCTGAACAAAACAATTCAGAATGCTTTTAGACAGCTGCTGTTTGATTATTGTGGTATTCTGAAGGTCACCAAGGAAGGGATGCTGTAACTAAAGTAAGTAATTGCATAAAATTTACAAACTAAACCATTCCAGACTTTGTTCTGAATTTTGCAGTAAAGAAAAAAATTAAAATATATGAAGYGAAAGTGTACATTGGTCTTTCGCAACTTTACAAGGAATAGTTTGTTCAAAATATCACTGGTTTGATAATACTTAAAAGTAGAGGGTGTTTTTAARACAGGTTAATTACATCTCCGTAACTGTGAAGCAGAAAATCCCAAATATCTCCTTATTTTACTACTGCTGCAGCAGTAGTAGCCCATAATTTTTATCACATCACCTTCTTGAGAGAGAACTCTTTTCAAACATTGCTTTTTCCTGCTTTCAGCCTCTCTCCTTCCAGGATCCTAAACATTTTACTCCTGTACTGCATTATTTATCTGTTTCAGTGGCTTTGGTGCCCAAGGTTAAAAAACATCTAGACTGGAGACTTCCAGCAAACGAACACATCTTTCATATGCATTGAGAATCGAACAAAAATTTACCAAACATTTTATAATTTATTCTGGAAGAAAATGCTTTTCGGAATGAGTTATGGAGTAGGCACCAGCTCTACCACATTTGGAAATCAGTGGCAGTATTTTTGCAGAGTGTACCTCATGAGGTTCTGTAAATGGCCAGGTCATAAATCTCTTTACTGTGCATCCCCCAAAAAGGGTCCAATTTGTGCAGATGAGTGCTACGAGGCATKTCAGTATTAGCTCAGTCAAAACTTAACAGTAGAATATGGAAAAATCATGCCCCACCAGGGATTCAGCCAACCTTTTCATGTGATGCTTATGTGATTTAGCACTTCTACCATGGTACAACTGATTTCTCAAAAGATTTTGAAAAAGATGATTTGGCAATTGTTATTTTTATTCAATGAGAAAAGAAGAAAGGAATTGTAAAGCCTGGAATATTTTCTGCACTAAAATTAATAAATGCTAGTGCATTTCTAGGAACATTTGATTTTCATGAATCACTGTTYTCCAGTTCAAACTTTTTCCCCTTCCAGCAATACCCAGAACCGTGGACAATGTTTTGCACAATGACTTCTTTGGACAAAACAAAATTTGAATTAAGAAACTCTGAAGCGAAGCAAGAATTTAAATTATCAATATGCTTGTTATATAACAATTTTCCAGTTTGTGCTAATAAAAATGAAGTCTTMTAAGTAATTTTATCCAAGAAACACAGCATAAAATACAGCAGCTGGACTCTGTCTAGGGCACAAAGCTGCRGTGTTTTGTGTTAACCTTTGGTTAACTGTCTATTGGGTCTCTTCCATTTCTGTAAACTTGGGGGAAAATCATTTCCATCGACCCCATTTCTTGTAGACATTCTGCTCTAAATACGAACCTTGAAGTGCATTATGCCCAATAAAGCGGAAAAAGGAGAATGAGGCAACTTTCCTACCTCAGTGAAGGCKTTCTGATTGGTCTGTAAGGTAACCTTTACCACTTCAAAAGGGTTAACCACAACTGCCTCTGTCAACCCAGATCCCAAGCCAGCAACTGCAAATGCCTAGGGAAGTTAAAATGGAAGTTAAATATTAAGGAGTAATACTTCCTGAACATCAGATTGTGAAACTGAGCGATACAATGCAAACTGCAAGACTATAGTAATGCAGCAGTGTTCTATTACAAACAACTTTAGCCCTTGATTAGATGTTGACAGCTCATGAAGACAATATGACAATAGCTATAAACCATATTCCAAAACAATCAAAATAAAATGCCATAGCACTCCATGTCCATGAATTCTCTTTTCAGCTGGAAGGAAAAATGTGGTACCAAATTATTGCGCAAACATGGAAAAAAATGGAAAAAGAATGTYCTTATGTTATTTTTGGGTGGAGTAACACAAATATAAGTGTAGTTATGCAGCACTGGAAAAAATAAAATCTCTGAACTGCGCATGAAGCATATAATACTAACATATTAACTTAAAAATAAATGTAAAAAACTAAAATAGTTCAGTACTTCAGCAAATTGCACAAGTAGAACCTTCACTGTGTTGGTATCAATCCTAGAAAGGTTTATATGAGAATGAGTGGTATATAGGGAAATGTCAGCATTCATTGCAAGGATGAAATAACTGAGTTTACTTAGAAGCTGGTGATACATTTCAGTCATAGATATAGAGATACTCACTGCTTTGCTTTCCATCATGGCACAGCATTTTAAGATACCTTAATTTGTTTTTAAGAAAAATAGTATTAAAATGTTTAGGTCAATAGAGAAAATTCATAGGGGTTAAATTTAATGATCAGTTTACACATTTTTTGCCTCCACTTAACATCCCCGAACTTTCCAGGTGCTGAAAAGAGTCCCAGGATCAAAATACATTATAATGAGTACATTTGCTGAAATTCAAAGAATTTCATATTAAGCAAAAAAATAATAGTGAGAAAAAACTTACTTAACACAGAAGGATTTGAGCAGGCGCTCTTGAGAGCTCAAGAAAGAGAAGAATGGAAAGTTAGAAGGGAAGCAGCAAATGCCAGTCTTACAGTTTTTGGAGAAGACTGTGTTACAAACAAATCTATTTTTTCAGTAAGATGAGAACCTTTCATCATGGAAGCAATACTCTTGTAAAGATACTTGAAATAACCAAAATTTTTATGGCATAGCCATAAAATGATCAATTGTTTCCTAAAGTTGTGATGCCATTATTGTGAAAAATAGATAATTACTATGATTTACATTATTAAACTGCAGGGAGCAGCAGTTTTTATAAAAAGTATTTTACTCCTAATGCACAATAGCAAAATGAAGTTCTACACATAAKAATGCAGATTACACATGCATCTTAGCATTAAAATGTTTTTGTGTATATGTATGTCCTGCATTTTTTTTTGAGCCAGTTATTTTTTAGAGGAATTCCTAACTCCACCAATGTACAAGAGACTTTTGCCATTTGCTTCAAAGGAGGGAGCAGTTTCTTATCAACAAATTATGCTTCTTTTATAAAGTCTTTAAAATAATATGKAGATCTGTATTTTTGTTATAGTTGTACTGTGTCTTGCAGAATAGCCCTTTGGGGCTGAGGTATTAAACCAGTCACTCTGACATGAATAAACAAATATTGATAATGTTCAACCTTTCTTGTTATTTTGGAAGAATGAATAATGGCAAGCTGTATAGACTCTGACTGACCATGATGACTGTTGTTATCCATGTTAAAAAGTGTTATGACATTGTAGGGAATTATTTTKAGGACATTTGATATAATAAATATTTTACTTATTTTTGATAAATTCTTATCGATATTTTCAAGGGACAAGTATGTTTTGAAAGAATCTGGATTGAGCTGGACCCTTTAATTTATGGCTTCTTCTATGGGAGGAATCAGATGASACAGACTGTTCAGCAGACATACATTGCATCAAAGCATGAAATTCTGTATCCATACGTACCAGTCCTGGTGGTAATGATGCATATCCCAGCAGCTTCTTGTATTGTTCAAAAGTGAAAAACTGTAAATAAAGGTTAGACTGAAATTGCATTGAAAAAATRCATGATTTATTTATGCAAAATAGTAAAAAGCAGACTACAGTGGAGTTTCACTAGCTCATATCCTGAGCAGCTGCATGCAGTTCTGCAAAATAAACATAAACCACTTTTGTTTCACACTCTCTGTAGCAGTGTTAGATGTGCAAGAGTAGACAATCAGATTTCAGAACTGATTTTGTTTGTGTGTTATGCATAATAGCAGCATAAGAGCAATTCAAGCAATGCTTTATCTAAGAGTTCACTTATATCATATAGGACCTATTTTAAATTTATAAATTTTTCTTCTAGCATTAACTTTCATCTACTAGTTTAAATGTAGTGGYAGGTACTACAATTTTCCCAAGAAATTACCCCGAGATTCTTAATATAATGTGCTGCAATGACTTTCACATTTCCCAAACTAGTCTGCTTCTCATCAGAGAGATATAATTGTGGATTTTGAAGATGGAAAGTCTGTCATTTTTATAATCTACTGTCAACAGGCACATTTATTGTCGTTTTTCTCTCTTTACAAATAAATCTTTCAGCTAATTGTCTGCTTTCAAAGAGTGGCACTTAGAAGTTCTGAGCATCTGCAATTCCTTAGAGGATGTCTTGAAAGCTGTATTGGGTGTTTGATTTTCAAGAAAGAAATAAGATCAGCTTCACCTGCCCCAACATGGTGAAAAGCAACCATTTGCAAATGGTTCACTTTGCAACCTAACATTGTTTTGCCACCCAAACCTATCAATTTTCAGAATACCTTCTGTGAATTCATATAAAAATCAAAGCATCATARATTAATGGATTTGTTCTTCCAAGAAGAATGTTGAGAATAGCTCTGACTRCACTGAAGTCAGTAAGAAGCTTCCCTTTGCCATAGGCAGACAGACTTTTGCTGCCCAGCTCCTTGTCTGTGGACACAAAGTCAAGGATGCATGAGTCAAGATATACCCTAAAGAAAGAGTATATGTGACATTTTTCAAATTCTTGGAAAGTTGCCCTCCGAAATACAGCACATAATCTAGGCCACTATTGAAAAAAGAAGAACTCAGACTATATAATATTCAAAACAGAGCTACCATTAAGGAGGACCTAGAGATTATTTTACGAATGAAGACTGAAGGAGAAGAAATGCTTTCCTTATTTAGCTCCTGCAAAAGAATGAAAAATAAGGATGACATGTAACCTTAAGAAATCAGATGTAAAAGTAAAATACACATAAATAGAACATGGTTGGAGATCTGATGAAGCTTTCTTGTAGCTAAAGGGGTAGAGTCCTGAAACAGTCTTGGCAATAAGAGTAATGGTGGAAAAATCTTAACAACTTTAGAGGAGAGTTTGATAAATTTATGCAGGAGATTAKAGAACAAGCCCCACAATGTCTCACATTTCTGTTCTGCAAACATGTTGCTGAATCCATTGAAAAAGCAGTCCAGTTGATACCACATAAGACCACATAAAGATCTGAGGGCTGTGAAAATGATCTTCTAGCATGAGCATGGCAGAACTKGTGGGTTACAGAGTAGATATCTGAATTCTGGGTAAAACCAAAAATGTTGGAGGTGTTATTCCACATAATTTTCACACATGAAACATAAGACCCCTAACTACAGCTCCCTATTTGTGAGCCCTGTAATCTGTYGAAGAATTATTCACATCTTTACATACAAAATAAACAAGTTTTTACACAGCATGTCTGGTATTACAGGAATGAAGAACAAAAACCTGTCACAGTTCCACCAAGACTGCATCTCAGTGCAGGTTCACATCTCCTGGTACAAGAGTTGCCACACCCCAATCTAGCAAAGGAAATAGCCAGAACTTCTAACTTTTCTGTCTGCTTTCCAGAGATGACCTGATTTGATGAGTTCAGAGTAAGCTGGTTCAAATGGAGGTGGGATCCTTTGAGAGTCTGTGCATTTTGTGACCACACAGGAGGCTACGAGCCTTCCACAAAGCATCTGCCCATGCATGAGACAATCAAGCTGTTTCACCATGAGATGAAGGCAATGAGCAGTGAGGCCAATGGAGACATGGGAATCGTAAGAAACATAAGGGAATAGAGTTTTTAAGGCAAGACAGAAAGACTGGGTGACCTGTGCTGAGTCTCAGCCAAAGAAGACAAACTCTGTCTCTCAGGGTTCAGTTACTCCAGACCTATCAGAACAAAACAGCTTTTCCATAAACCACATGTACAGGAACATAAGTAACAAGCACCACATTTTCATTTTAACTTGTTCAGAACCTTGTCCTATGGTAAAGTCAATAAAATTTTTCAATCAAGATCTGCTTCAAATGAAAAGTCACTGGAATCATTCCGAAACCATCAGAGAATTGGGTGTTAACGTGTTAATAACGCCACTGATTTAAAGCAAGAGGGAATATCTATTCATAATACAAAACTGGGTTGTTAAATTCAAGAAAACTCATAGGCGGATAGTCTGGTCAATGGGAGAATACTTTTTTATATCCTTGGTTGGGATTGTTGTATATTTTTTTAAAAAAAGGTCCTAGATTAGGGGCCCAGATTTTATGTGCTCTCCAAAGAGTGTACAGCATCTTGCAAATATGTTTAAAATTTTTGCATTGGCCTTGACAATAATCAGAAAAGATAGAAGTTACTTAAACTGTAGGTCTATCTTTTTGGACAACTGAAGGTATTACAGAGATAAAAGTCTGACAAAGTGGGCGGGTAAGCTGCTTCACTGAACTAAATTAATTTCTTATTGTGATAAAATTTGCTTTATTCTCTCTCCAGCATCTTTCTAGTCACTGTTACCCTCTTAACCTTTAATGGAATTTCTGGTATTCCTTAATGTTTTCCATAGTGTGATAGATCTGTAAAATAGTTGTAATAAAGGCAGAAATACATTACCTAGCAATTTTTTTGTCTTTAAAATGTTACCTTAAAAATCAATAGCTTCCTAGAGTCATAAATAAAATAACTACTTAATGGTAACTATGCTTTATATAATTTTTAAAACCAAACACACCAATAGCAATAAAACTTAATATAAATGCTGCTGGGTATACTAGAGTGGCTAGTACTTACAATTTTGCAAATAAAAGATTTCGTACTGTATCATATGACTTTATATAATGTATGTCCATCCAAAATGTTTTTAAAAACACAGTATAATTTGTCTTTTCCTCTTCAGTTGTATTAAGTTAATAGCTTTGTGCAAAAAAAAATTTATCAGAATAAACATATTTAAAACATGCTTTTGTGTATATAATAACCAATATTGTCCATCTGGCAAAGATACACTTTAATTGAAGTTACACAGAAAATAGCCGAAGTACTTACCAGATGTCTCAATAACTCTAAGGTAAAAATATATGCTTGAAACAAGATGTCTGGGAACACATGAGCCATATAAATTTGCCCCAAAAGTTCATCTGTTAACCATTGTATTGGCATCATCATTTCTTTCCTCCAAGTTCAATCTAACAGAAAGTTATAAACTTTGACTTTTCATCTTCCAGAAATACCAGCTTTCTTTTTAGATGGGAAATAAAGAGACAAAAAAAGAAATAGCAAGGCAGACATGAGAATATAGTTGACTAAAAATGAAGCTGTATCTTCAGCACTTCACTGAAAAACTGGAGCTAAATAACTTCATTTTAATAGCTTTATTTTTATTTGCAAAAATGCACACCAGATAAATACAATGTTACAGTAGCATAAATATATTTTTTCATGGTACAAAATCTCTCTTGTCATTCCCTGTGCACTTTTATGACACTATAGAAGCTTTCAGAAAAGTTCATTACAAACATAAACCAAGGCTGCTGGAACCTAGAAAATGCCTCTCTGCCTTTTCTGCTTTCTCAAGTCTCAGAACAATTGCCCTGAATATATTCTTCCTCTAAATCTCACTAGTTAGGCAGTGGAGAAGGGACAGCTTGAGGCCTGTTAAGATGAAGAAAACTATTAGGAGAATAAAAAGTGGAGGGAGAGTGGGCCAAAGGAAGCAGTGGCTTTTCCTTTGGGGTCATAGCCATAAGGTTAGTGGGAATTTGAGATGATAGGCTGGATTCTCTTCAGGTCAAAGCATGGGTATAAACTCCATTTTGAATGTTAAAAATTGTACTGGCATGTGACATCTCACAGTGAATTCCTTCAATATACAGGTTCTTACAAGGACAGCCCTGCTCTGTCACTGAGTGCTTCCAGTGTAGAGTACACCCCACGTCTCAAGATCACTTCAAGTCATCCTGATGTCCTTGGAACAGCACTAAATTTAAAAGAATATGTAAATAATTAAAGAATTCAACTATTTAATTAAAACCCAAACGTGTTTAGCATTTAAACTTGATTCTCATGTTTGCGGAACACTCAGCTCTCACATAAAATGTCCAAGATCTAGGTAGAAAGCATCCCACTAAGAGAGGACAAGAAAGACATTAAAGCAGCTGAGTTTATGATGTACAAGAGATTGAGACAACTGAGTCTGTTTAGCCTGGGGACAAGAAGGCTAAGGTGATCTGTCTTCCACCACCCAAAGGTTACACAGAGGAGAGTCAGACTTTTTCAGAGGCTGACAACAGAAGCATGAGAGGCAGCAGGCAAAGGTTACAACAGGAGGATTTGGACTGGATACAAGGCAAAATTATTCACAGTAAAACAATTAAAGACTGGAGCTGGAGCCGAGGCAGCAGACTCCATCCTTTAAGATTTTCAGAACTCAAGTAGACAAAGCATCAGAACATGAAATCATCTCTGCTTTGAGCCACAGATTTCTCCCAACTTAACATCTTTCTATAATTCTATAACTATATTGAATATCATAGGGTTTAAGCCAATTTAATCAACTGGAGTAAAAGAAAGTGATTTGAAGTTTATGAATTACTCAAATTGGTAGGAGAAAACAAACCTGGATTAGTATTTTAACTAAATACATTGCTGGAATCTAAAAAGGACGGTAAGATTTACTTTATCCTGTTTCAAATGAAATTAAATGAGGAGACACAGAAAGCATCACAATATGAAGTTATTGGGATCTTCTAAATAACATCCAACTATTCTTCATTGCCACTTTGCTCTTAAATAGGACTTTAGTTTTCCTGGTTTTATTAAATGATTTTGAGATAAATGACATATGTCACTTGCATCTAAAATGCCAGTGCAAACAAGAAGATGACATTACCAGAACTCCTTCAGGATTCTGTTACAAGGTCACATCCTGTCACTTTATACAAATATTATTCCTCTGTAAAGGAATTGGAATGTGAATGATTAATTGCAGACTAAGGACCAGAATCATATGCAGCCTTTTTAAAAAGAAACAACAAAAAGAAAGAAAGGAAAATCAAGGCATTCTGTAGAATAACTGCTTTTAGACACATTTGGTGCAACTATGAAAACTACAAAGTTCTGAAGTAAAAGACAAAGAAACATTTGCTCTTTGCACAACGGTTGCTTTGATAGATTTAGAACTTTGAGATGATGTGCTTAATAACTAGGTTTTAATTAAAAAGGCTGAGGGGCTGAACTGAAAAAAATCTATGTATTGAAGCGTTTTGTTTAGGAATGTTACTAAAATCCTGTCCTACAAATCAAAATAAAGGATAATAAAAGAAAATCAGCTTTTGACAGCAAATACACTTTGATAGGCTAGCATCTATAACTGTAAGAGAGCTGGAGTAAAATGTTTTGCACAACGAGGAGTTGTATCCATTACGAYCTTCAATGCCTTAAAAAGTTATAGTATGGGGCGAAGTGTTCTTTGGAGCACAGAAAACTCTGGGCAGCACTTCAAACCTACTGAGTAAGTACTTATTAGTGGCTTCTTTAATGGCTTCTTGCGTTAATTTATTAAGCTGTTAGTTGTTTTGCAAGTTGCTAGGCATTTTCAGTAAAACAAAATACCTAAACCAGAGGTAATTATGACGCTAAAATATAACTTAAATAATTTTATTAATTTTGACAATACAAAATTACTGCAATTCTTTTTTTCAGTAACATTAGATACACAAGTCAAAATCAGCTTAACATTTACGAGCCTTATCCTACACTTCTTAATCAAGGACAGTTTTTATTGTGCTATCAACAGGAAACTTTCCTCCTAGTAAAAATCAGAGGATTAATATGCCAAATAAGTTTAAGATTCTAATCTCAGTCAGTGGGGGAGAAATAAAATGTTTTACAGCTGCCACTGTCCCTACTTATATTTTTAAAGGAGGAAGCATGGGGTTTTTACCTTCACCGCCCTTTTGGGTGTCTCAGCCAAGACGGGAGGAAGTATTCCTTTGTAGAAGCCGAGTAACCTATCGAAGAAAAAGAAGAAATTATTTTTACATGGATAAACAACATATCAATACCATACTGCCAATTCTATTTTTGTTTTTGTGTAAAGCAACTAACATTTCAGCATTTCCAGCCATACAGAAAAATAATGACAATCTCTGCTTACTTGCTAAACAACTAATGTGCTACCAATTATATCATGTGCTGGTGAGATGATATAAAGAAATCAGCAATGAATATGTAAAAATTCGATTGATTTKTTCCAAGTGGAAAAGAAATTGTATTTAAAAGAAGAGGTATGACAATGAAAAGGAAGAATTATTTCACTGTTTTAATTTGCTTAGCATAAGTAAAAGCTGAAGTCACAATACACAGTTTTGGACAAAACCGTGACTTCAGCAACTTGCATACAAAACCACAGCTTTTCATCTTCAGATGCTAGGTCAGACATATTCTAAAGTTTAATTTTAGAATGAATCAAAATGTCAAAAGTTTTGGGGTTTTTCTAGCAACTTAGTTTTAGCACAAGCTACCCAGTCAGACAGCCATAATAATTTCATCTTGGAAAAAACCATCAGTGCAGTATCTTGTCACTGTGCTCACTCAGATCATTGTCCTCTCTTGCCTGCCTCCATTAACACCTAAGGAGTTTACAGCAGCTGCTCACTTTTGCAGCAGGCCTGAAGTCAAGCATATTTATATTTTTATATATATTTGTGTGTGTGGGTGTGTGTGTGTGTGTGTGTGTGTGTGTGTGTGTACACAGCCTGCTACATGCCAGCCCACGTAGCATTTGCAGGCAGCCCAAGTGCTGTTTAAAAGGCCAATGTAGATGCAATATGCTGCATCTTGGGAACGCTTTAAATGAGAAGTAGTTTTCAAAATCCCCATAGTTCTTGTCTGCTAGGTCTGCACACCAACCTGGACAGTGCATGGGGAGAGTCCAGAAASGGAGCTAATGGAACCAACCAAGAWGAATCATKGAATCATCAGGGCTGGAARAGACCTTCAAGATCATCCAGCCCAGGCATCAACCCAGCACCACCTCTGTAACCCCTAAACCACTAAACTGTATCACCCAGAGCCAGACCCAGAAGCCTCTTGAACACCTCCACCATCTTCCTGGGCAAACTCTTCCAATGTCTGACTACCCTAACAGTGAAATCTTTTTTCAGTATCTAATTTGAATTTCCCCTGCCTTAGCTTAAGGCCATAAATTGCCTTGTTAGCCAACAAGAGCATAGTCTACAATTTATCCATCTTCAGAATGGAYACACATTTATTCAGGACTGTGAAAGGATTCTGTCTACACACACAMAAAAAAAGTGAATTCTCAAAGCATTTGTGTCTTTTTAAAATGTTGAAATATTTTTGCAGAGTGTGAAAGAGTCATGAAATGAATAGATTCTCCCATAGTTAATTTCTGCATGTCAAAAGAAAACAACTAAATTCATATTCCCCAYGTGAATTTAAAAATCCACAAATGCTACAACATTTTTTCCATCCTTCTTTGAACGCTACTCTGGAGTTCTCTTCTTAAACTTCTCCAATATAAATAAAATCATTTAGGCCTTATAAGATGCTCCAGGTTGGGCATATTGTTTATCCTTACTCTGAAGTAAGCARGGTATGAACTCCAATCCATGATAAAATGATACTTTAAGCATTTAATACAAYGATGGTTTCAAGACAAGGTACTGGAAGGTATGAGATTTAAGGAATTCCGTTGAGTCATCAGAAATTTGAATTTCCCCAATGCCTTACTTTTCAAGCATAAATAAATATACAAATATATATTTATGTATCTATTAATATAGATATGGAAATACCTCTAGATATCTATAGATATGGATGCAGCAATATAGATACCCTGGATCCACAGAATCATAGGGTCATAGAATGGTTGGRTTGGAAGGGATCTTAAAAATCATCAAGTTCCAACCTTCCTGCTGTAAGCAGGGAATCTTCCACTAGATCAGGTTACTCTGAGCCCCATCCAGTCTGGTCTTAGTCTTTATTCTTAGTCCTGGGCCCGTCTTAGTCCTTAATACATATTCTTATGTATGAGCACAGTGCAGATTCAGCAAGCTTTTGAAATGTCAAATAATGTCAAGCATGTGATTCATACGTTTTAATGTAAGTTCAAACTGGAACAGAGGTCCAAGCAGGATCAGCCACAAGAACACAGATCCCTATAAACACTTTCTTCCTTTCAGCTCAGTCTAAACCCCTGTAAGCATATCTACAACAGGCATCCTGCTTGGAATTTCTAGCACTACAAATGATTGGGATTGGAAAACAAATGTCCTCCACTGGCATAGCTCTGACTAGAAAAAGCAAGACACAAACTTGGTCCAGATTTTCTCATTAGTAAGAGATGCATAAGCAGAGAAATATGCAGTGTAAAGCAGATCTAAACACACACAGCAGCATTACCTAGCTTTATACAACAAGACATGCTCCTTTTCCAGGTTGTCTTTTGCACACTCAAAATGTATGCAGCTATTGGATATATAAATCTTGTAACATTTCCACAGTCTCTGAGGATCTCAGAGAAAACAGACAGGAAGGAGTTAATGTCGATTCCTATGGAACACATTAAGTTTAGAAATCTGAAAACACATGAAACTTTGAGGATATACATCCATATATGCAATATGTAATTCAGTAAACATGGTAAGAACTAGCTCAGTATTTAATTATGAGCTGTGGTTTAGGGTTTTTTTCCCTTCCTGATTTGAAATAGAAACAGAAAAAAGGTTAGTAAGCACAGCCAGTGAGATGAAAGGAATAAAGGAAAGGAGGAAGTAGAAGACAATCCCATCCCATCACTGYCTATTGTCAACTGACTAATTTTTTGCATAAATATGGTTGCTTTTAGAACCTCCTATGCCTGAGGTGGAGGACAAGCAGCTGCCCACAACTTTTAAAAATAATGTTTTACAAATTTTACCCATTAAAGGTACAGTTATTTCAAACTTTGCTGAATGAACAATTTACTTAATTAAAAAAACCTAGCATGATAGTAAAAAAAACTCGAATGTCTTAGCCAGTCAGAAAGTACATACATACATGATCTTATACTTTTGTTTTGCTTGGCCAATAACATTAAGTTAGCCTATTTGCTCATAGATTATGAAATTTTTCAAAGTCAGTTCATAAACAGTGATGATATTACACATTTGAGAGATATTATCATTTGAATTCAAGCTTTTGTTCAAAAAACTGGTGTTCAGAAAAATTATGAAACAGCAGCAACAGCAATCACKGCAGGGTCTGATAGAAGAGAGAGGACATGACATCATATCCCTAGCTACAGACACTGGAAAGAACAAATAAATTTCTAACAGAAACACAGCTACATCTTATTTTGCTTCAGCATTAAAAGTCTAAATGAACATCACTATTCAATTGTATTCTGGGCAAGAGCCCAAACTCATCTTTGCAGCAGTTGATTTTGAAACATTACAGTCAATCACATCTCAATTTGTTCGTTCAGGCTTTCCCTATCCTTCTGGTTTCCATTTCTTGTTTGGAAGCCTTGAGTCATTCACCCTGGCARGAGGACCAACCTAAATCAGTATTTTCTCCGAATTATACTGAAATTGGGATCTTGCTTAGCTTGTTGTTTTCTTCCTCTGTCTTTCACATAATTTTCCCTTTAAGGATCTAATAAAGCTGATTGAAGGCATAAGCACAATATTCCCTTTCTTTTGTTGCTGTCAAACCCAAGGCACTTACTCACATTGTTTTATAATTGAAACAAAAAACCTCTTAGGTCCAATTCTGCTTTCATTACCTCTGCATTATCCCAAGTATAAATAAAAGACCCGACTTTCATGACCATATTAGTTACATGAAACAAATGCACAACGTTCAGATTCTACAAAATGTTTTATTTCAATAAAGGGAAGGGATTTTGAAGACATGATTGGTAAAAAGGTGGGTGATGTTCAAAAAAAGGAAGAAAATATGTCTAAACATAATTAAATTTGCTTAGTATTTAATTTATATCAGGATAAAGGTACATTTCAATTTCATGGCATGCAGCATGTTGTGAATTTATTACTAMCAGAAAATAAACAGTTTGGGGCAATATCGCTTTAACATAACTAAAGCGTGAAGTGATCTTTGTGTTGACCTAGCTGGAGATTGAAAAGATTTTAAACTCCCAGAAGTTTCAGAAAAACAGGCAAGTGCTTTGTGAAGGCAGGCACAAATTAGTACCCATTGCTGAGAAGAAGGGACTTAAAATTAGCCATTTATTTTGCAAGCTGCAAGCCACTAACCAGTCCTCACACGCAGTCCACCCTGAATTGCAGCATTTACAACCATTTGCCCAGCTGAAGAGGTGTGAGATAGGGAAGGCTGAGTGTCATTCTGGGACAACTGGCACAGAGCTCAGCATACTTGAAAAGATATTAAGGGTTGGACACACTCACAGAAAACCAGGCTTGGATACTCTATTGCCCTCCAAAAAGCTTTTTTTCTTCTTGTGAAATACGTTATGTATACTATCCTACTGCAAATGTTAAATACACAGCTCTACAGGAACATCATATAAACTTATCAATGACACCGCTAACTGAGCTGGCTTCTGAATTTCTATCAGGCAACTACATTTCTTTATTTATTCTGTGTCTGCTGTCAAGACATCTGCCATTTCAGACACTGGCACTAAATACCAGGTCCTCATTTTCATAGCCTATTTCACCTTCTAGCTACAAGAATACTARAAAAGGACCAATAATGAAAGAAATCTCTCAAATAAGTTAAGACAACACAGAGTATGAAAAGTGACTGGCTAAAAAGGAAGAGGCTGTCGGTAAAAGCTATCAAGATACTTCAGGAAAGTACTAACAGGGGAGAAGCTGGCTCAGAAACAATCAGACTGGCCAAGAAATGGATTAATAATCAGCGTCAATCTACCTCACTTATTCAAAATGACAGTCATCACTGTATTTACTGCATGTGGGTCAGATTATGAAGTTATTATGATCCATCATCCATGTGGCTGTTATTCTTACTGAGAAATGAGTCTTTCTTCCATGAGTTTTAATCACCTCCCAATCTCTTGGTCAAAACCCTTGCTAATTTTTTGGCTTTCTAAGCTGCACTCTGAATTTMTATGAGTTACAGGACACACCTAAATATAAATCTCTCAAGAAAGGGAAAGATGAAACCTTTTCCTTCCTTRTTTGTGTCTGTGGCAGCAAAAAGTGAGAGCTAAACAAGGAATCTTTGTTAAAATTTTTCAATTCAAATGATGGTCTTTTAAATTTTTTTACTTTTGTATATTATTTGCATATTTCTCACAYGCTTTCTGTGTTTTGCTATATACCCAAGTGACTAAAAAAAATTAGCTAGGAAGGTCACACAACAGAGCCTCAGCAGTTTCCCATGTGTGGAAAAAGGACATCTTCTGGATTTTTTTCCCCAATGACAATTATAAATTAGTGAATTGGTACATTGTTACTATGTACTGCTTGTGTCATAGATTATTGTGAACAAAATTAAATTGGATTTTTAAAAATGTAGATATGTTCACACGTCCACCACTTACTCTGCAGGTGCTGGACCTGTGCCTGGGCTGGCAGTGCTGCCAGGAGCGCTGGGGATGCCTGGCAGGACATTGGCAGCTGCAGCACCTCTGCTGCTCCCCTGCTTGCTCTGCAGGGCTCTGCCTTCCCAGCACTTTCCTTCTGCTCTGGCCCCAGCACCAATGAAAGAAATACCAGTTTGGCCCATGCTTCYGAGAAGCCTTAAGCTGGTCTGTTTGATCTATTTCCTGTTGAAATCAGCGCAAATGGCAGCGTTATTATCACTGGCAGCTGGTTTAGGCTCTTACAAAATTACCTGCATGTAATCACTAGCTAGGCTGTAGAATGGGTCTGCATGTCTCATTTCTTACAACTGACAGCATTTCTTCCCCCAAAGACCTTCCCTCTAGCTGCCCCTTTGTTTGCAAGAGGAACAAGCTACAGACATGCCAAAACAGCTTTGCCTAGAGCTTCTGAAACAGAAAAATTCTTCATTGCATTTTGAATTGTCAGGATTGGCAGAATGTTTCATTTGTTCAGAAGGAGTTTTAGTTGTTCAAACACTAGAAGAGAGTTTATGGGGKTTTTTCCCCCCTTTTGCCAACAGTACTGCCGTAACTGGTACGACAGGAAGCAGCCCCTRTTTTAAAGTAGCTCCACACCTATGTCTATTGAAGCTAAAGAATGCAACAAAATGATTTTTAGTTTTGATACCAGAGGGGAAAAAAATAGACTTTTTGGGATATGTGCTTAGAAATCTATATCTGACACTAAAAAATTAAAATCATAGAGAGGATAATKAGATGCACTTTCTGAAAAAGACTGACAGCATTTCTCTGTGTTGAGATGAGCAAAATTTCTGTGCTTGCCCTGGGAATGTGTTCTACTCAAATTGGTTGTGACTTCATAAAAATACAACATTAAGTTGTTTTAATTCCATCAGAAAAAATGTGGCTCAGGAAGGAGATTTTTGATTGCAAGTTAATGTTAGCCTGCATTGGAATAAGTTCCACTCTTCAATATCCACATGCACAATCCCTGGAGAGTTACATGACRCCATGTATTCTTTCCCATCTGCTAGTTAAATATGAGATTCAAGAGGCTTTCAGTGTCATTATACAGATTAGTGACTCTCCCAAGAGGAATCTAGGTTCATGATACAGTGAATAACTCAGAAGAGATTTTGAAGACCAACATTCAGAGATCATTTTGTGTTTGCATGAGTTTTGCACCTGCAATTATTTGTGCTTGTAATTTAGGTTACTTTGATGTTTTTAACTTACAGATGCAATCAGTGATGTAGATATTTAAACTGAACTGAACTGCAGGCAACCACAACTGCAGGTGCAAAATTTTGCCTGCAATTATTTGAATTCATAAACACATCCATCTTCTGAAGTCTAAAGTAAAACTAGGCCAGTAGTGGTTTTACACAGTGTATTTAACAAACCAAAAATTATGCATAATTTTCCCAATTTTCAAAAAAGCCCAAGACCACTCTTTTTAGCATTAAAAAGAATAGGACATCATTAGATATATACAAACATGAACAAAATAATTTGATTTCATCTTTTAGCATCTTGACMTTTGGGGTAATTTTCTCTCTCCCTTTACAGTACCTGCAGCAAAAAAGTAATGAAAGATCCCTGATTTTATAAAAGAGCAACACTGTTGACAGTTGCACCAGTAGAAAGCAAAAGTGCTATCTGCACTGAGATGCAAGCATGCAGAATGTGTAGCACTGTTCAGGCACCRAACAGCACCATGAACACACTTGAATTTCCACCTGGCAGGCAGTCGTGGCATCCACAGGAGTGAAAGGTATTACTACACGGATGTGTGAGGAACCTTGCATGAATGGCAATTACATGCCTAAAGACAGACAAATATCTGTGTTGTCACCAAATATGGATGCTGCTATATGAAAGCTATTAGGCAAGTTTTAAGTACTTGGGAGCAAGAAAATAATTCCTTATGAAAAGCACAAATTCCCTACAGTTACAGCTACTGTCCCTAGGTACAGAGGCAGAGTCACAGATCTTTTCCTCCACCTTTGGAGTGCCATTGTGCAGTGCCAGGGAGGTACAGGGAGGGCACAGGTGTGAAATACAACTCCAGCCCCTTGTTCCAGACATCCTATCCCAGCCCAGGTTACGCTGCTTAAGAAAACTCTGCCATATGAAGATCTGCATYACACACACAGGAGCAATGCCCAAAAGGATTCCTCCTACTCTTCATGCGCCTAACATGTCCTAAAAACCCATATGGGTCAATGCATTTTCTTCAATGATGCTCCCATCTAAGAACAAAAAGTGTTGACAGTTAATACAAACTTAATTTYTTTTTAAATCACAGTACATTTTTAACATGAAAGGTCCCTTTTCAGTCAAGATGCAGAAACATTTCCAAACAGATTCTCTCTTCAGTGCTATGATAGTCCCACACTATGATGACATTTTTCTTGTCCTTCTCACACAATTTACAACGTAAAATACAGAAGTTGCAGAAGTTGCTGCAGAAATGCAGAAGTTGCTGTCTTAATTGCTATTAATTGTTAATTATCCTWATTATTWTTGCTTTTTATTATGCAGTGATTTRCTCTTGTTTTATGCAGCCATATCTCACCTGCCAACCATCTCCTCATCTGCATAGACATCTGTAAAGAAACCTGACAGKTTTTTTCTTAAAAAGTAATGGAGTCTGTTTCTCGGTGATGTGGCAGTTTGTACTGGATTATTTATTTTTGAAAAAAGCTTGCAATGTGTTCTTTGAGCAGGAGACCTGCCTCAGCAGGTTTAACCTGAACATCTCTTTTGAAATGTTTTCTTTTTCTCAATATACTCTTCTGATCCAGCACTCTTCACAACCTGAATTCTTCTGCAGCAAAGAAATTTTGCCACTTGGGCATTGAATAAACAAAACAAATGAACTCTCCCTCCCAGGTTACTTTTAAAAGCATAAAAGGTGTTTCACTTCGAAAAAATGAACAAATCATTTCATATAGCAATTTAAGTAAATACAACACATGCTATTTTACAGTCTACAGCGTGATTTTTTTTTCCAAAAACTATTTGCATTTTATGACTTAGGTACCTTTATAACAATCAACATGTAAAAAAGAAAGCATTTTTTTAATTGAATTTGCTTCTCTTCCAGCTCTCCAATTTTCTCTGAGTTTCCAAAAGAGTATTTTTTTTCCTTTGTATCTCACAAACATTCTATGAGGCTTGSTTGGTAACCAGCTCTGTGCTGGATGTAGAATTCAGCCAGATTAGCCACAGATTGCCATTAACCCTCTGCAGAAGCATTGTTTGCCATAATCTCACATCTAAGTGTAACTGCAGTTTGCAACCACATCACTTCCCTCTTCACCATCATCAGAGAGCATTACAAAGTCGATATAAACAACACYAGACATGACAAAATGATCGCTTGGTATTCTACAGAGCTGATTTAGAGACACATGRAAACCTTATCTATGGACAGTACAGCCAGCAAGGACATTCATGAACATTTMAGAACACATTTATGTTGTTTTAACTGGGGTGACAGGCTCCTTCCTTGCAAACAGCTGTGGAACACAAGAAAGTCTGTGCTACAAGGAGTTYTGCAAGGCAAGGCTGGGCAGAGAGCAGCAAGTGCAATCATTTGTGTTCTGATTGTAGYAGGTCTTGCAGGAACACACGGTACAATCATTTGAGCACTGAGCATCTGCAGACAATGCTCCAAAAAACAAGCATCCGACTCGATCAGCATTGATACACAACACAGTAGGTTCTTCMATGGGTTCTGTTTAGTTGTAAGGTAAAAATGCTGGAAAGTCCATAATAAAATGTGTGTCTACAGTTCAAAAAGAGCTACACAATTTATTAATTTGTACTGAAACTATGTAAAACTGGCAACAAAGCAAAAAAAAGACAGCAAAACTTAGCACCGTTGTCAACAGACTTATGCTCTCCTTTTGGGATATGAAAATTCAGGCTATCACCTGAGGCCAGCTGAAAATTATCTAAAAAGATATGTAAATAAAAAATTGGAGACCTCATAAATTGCTAAGTGGTAGTATTTCTGAAAGATGTAGTTTATCTTAACTTTTATTCTGTCATGATGCACTCGTTGGTTTATGATGAGCTTTTCCTCCAGGGAAGAAACATTTTAGTAAACAAATGTAAACTCTTTCTTRTGTAATGGTGAGTAACAGAGCTATGGACAGTTCTTCAGTGATTCACCTCTTATTGAAGTCTAAGTGTCCCTCTTTATTTTAAAGAATTTATACTACATCTTTTGAAAAGTTTTAAGAGACTTTGGAGGACATAACTACCAGTTTGCTTTCAAGGACTTTCAAATTCCTTAATTCTTTTCTCTAAGCATCCAAGACCTTTTTGTATCTCCCTTTGGCTCCCTCTTTCTATTTTTCTGCTTTTTTTTTCATCTATTTTTCTGCTTTTTTTTTCACCCCAGGTCTGAGTAAAAAAGCTTGGTACCATTTGTTTTTCAGAGCCAGAACAGAGCAGAGCAGTGCTATATTCAGGTTTTAAGTAAAACCAGTGAATTWAACTTATGAATACCAGTATGTGCCTATTGTCCTATACAGATCTATGCCACTAACAAACACAACCAGCCTTTCATGAGCTGCACATTTTGATTCAGGGTTTGTAACAGATATAATTTTTGGGTTCAGAGGCACTTTAAAAATAGTTAAAGTATGTTCTGACAATGAATGTTTAAAACTTACACTTGGGGATATAAAAAAAAATCATAAATAATCGAGAGTGGAAAGAGAAGTTCAATGCTTTCCATCATCTCCAGGGTCTGCCCTACATGGACCCCTTAGAAACCACAAAGCAGTGCCTCATAATGTAATGAATACTTGTACTTTGTAGGAAAAGTACATTTACCACGTCTACAGAGAGGGAATGAGGCAGTGCATGGAGCCCTGGTACTGCAGCTCGACTCTGCTACCATTTGAGCTAAAGCAGAACTACATTAGCTGGCACCAAGGGCAGCTCATTTATCCTGGCTGCAGGCAAGCTGTCGTGAGGCAGCAGCACAGCACACGCACGGCCACAATCACTTTTCATGCAAAATGAGTACAGAAAGGAGCTAAGGAGAAAAATACAACCTTGTATTAAGTTTAATGCATATACCTGTCTAATTAATTCATTTTTCGAAGCTATTTAAGCCTCTGGGAATGCAGCTTTCCTGTGAGATATTAAATTCAARCAGCACTATATCACAGCAACTCAAGAACATGGAATCATCTTGGAGATGACAAATAATGAAGTACTACTTTAGATTTTCAGCTTATTTACTCCATACTTGTTTGCGATGATGTGGTAAAAAATGTATTGGATCTCTTTTTTAACCATTTTACTGGACATCTGGTGTTTGCTGCTTAAAGTTTCGCTATTACCAGGGTCATTGTAATTCTATAGCACATCTGGGGCAAATTCCCTGGCAGTTTTTAGTGAATTCTGTGGCAGTGGAAACATCTGTAGCTGTGCACAGTTCCACACACAGAGAATTGTGAGGAGCTGCAGAATTTTCTTGGACGTTTTGCATTTTGGTGTCCAGAAAATTACCCACTGGTAATGGATAATCTTTTAGTTGTATTTTTTTTTTAAATCTTCAGTGGGATATGTCAAAATCAAGTAAAACCACACAGATTCTAATCACTAACATTTTATTTTCACCAGTTATTAAAGAAAACACTGGTGCCTCAGTGTTCAGTTTTCAGAAGTACACACAGCCTTTGGAAACATTTTCTTGGAAGTGGGTGAACTGATGCAATGTGAAACTGGCCTCGTCTCTGAAAATGTTGAGAACTGCAAACAAAGCCTGGGCTTAAAGAGTTGAAGAGAAGTTTAGCGAAAGAATCTCRCAACAAAGGACCAGGCACAATATATCATTAATGCTTATCTTTTAAGGTGAAAATAGAGCTTAAAAAAGTGGAGCARTATCATACATGTGCCATTTGTGCACAATCAATTTTCGTGTTAAAAATATTTTAACATTTAGTTATAGTATAATCTAAGTTTCCATTATTCATTTAAAAAAGATAGAATAAAACTGTTACTTGTTACAATGTGAGAATGAATGTTCGAGAAGAAATAGTTTCTTACTGCCCAGATCCTGAAGTACTTGTGCCAACTGGTTAGGATAAAATCAGTATGCTACAATTGCCTGGACTTGATCCAAAACTTTGCTTGCAAAGCAACAAAAAAAAAATCCCTAACCAACCAAACAAAAAGAAAATCCTAACACCAGGTTTCTTTCCAGTAGTGTAACACATCACTGATTAAATCACCAGAGGAGTAAACTGARTTTGTTCTGTTACTTGCTGAGTGACTGAGCAGTTCATGTTGTATATGTTTGGACTGGCAAAGTAAAATATTATCTACATCTCATTATCTAATTCCTAACCTGAATTAAATGCTAAATTCTTAAGAATTACATTAAAAATACTGAAGGAGGGAGTGTGGGAGGGAAGGAGGGAGGGNGAAGGAAGGAAGGAAGGAAGGAAGGAAGGAAGGAAGGAAGGAAGGAAGGAAGGAAGGAAGGAAGGAAGGAAGGAAGGAAGGAAGGAAGGAAGGAAAGAATGTGGAGATGACAGGACAAGAGCAGAAGCAGCCAAAATGTTATACCTGTGATGGATGCATAACAAGAGCATTTCTGGTTTGAACTTCTGTTCAGGGTGACTGCAGGTATGTTCATAGGGATAAAACTCCCTTTCACTTTGCTTTATTTGTTCTCATACAGATTAAACACAACACTGGTCATGAAGACAGAGAATACGAGCAGCAGGCGAGGTGGAATGYGGAGAAAAGCCAGAAAGAGACAGAGATGATGCCTGGAACAGGAAACCTATGATATTCCCTACCAGAMTGAGGCAGAAATTCCTTCCTTCCCCCAAAACTGCAAATAGGTAAGACTCTGAGCCTGCAACAATAAACCAATCCCCCTCTCCCCAAATGGATTTCCTTTTTATGTCAAAAGACTAATCCATGCTATCACATCTTCATCTGTATCCAATCATGCTTAAAAGGAAGGGAAAAACCCCTCTCTATCATGCTTCTAGTCAATTGTGCATTAAGAAAAAATAATCCCTCCTGATCCCTGACAGTGACTTGCTGAAGCTCTGAAGCATGATGTAAGTACAGTCATTACTACAATGCAAATGTCCAAGTGTTATGGTAGGCTCAGGGCACTGCAAGATTTCCTGTTCTCCAAGCTCACAAGGCAGGGGGGGACTTACGAGACAACTGCAAACTCAGAAGGGACCCCTTAGGATACAACATTTTACTCATACAAGTTTCCATCTAGAAACTACATTAAAAGATATTTGTAAAGGCTTCAGTAATGGCTCTCCAGGAGAAGCCCTCCAGTTGATTGCTGCAGTGTTTTCCTACACTCAGAGAAAGCTGTGTTTGAAGCTGCACTTGCTTAATGTCAGATTCCAGGTACTCTCTGTGGTGAGCAAAGATGAAAATYCATGAGCTCCCAGGTGTCTGAAAAACTTTTCTATAGGTGAAAAAGATAGCTATCCATAGCAATCAAGTAAATTTTCAATATTCACTTTCACAACCAGAAAATCTTAGTCCCTCAGTTTTTATGGCACAAGGTTTATCTTCCTCCTGGTGCAGTTTTGCAGATCTCTCAAACTTTATATTTCCTTTGTATTTTCTTTAACATGTTGATTTAATTCCACATTTTATCAGTTGTGTTACCAAAGCTTTATACAGAGAGGCAAAATTCTGTACTTCCTTACTATTCCTTGGCTGTGTATGCTTATGATTGCATGATCCTTTCTGCCAGTTCTGAACAATTCTGCCAGAACTTCTCTACAGTTCTATAATTCATGCTATGTAACCATCTTTAACAACTGATTTTTTCAGTGTTACTGCTTCCTAAGACAATGCTTCATTGTTGATATAGTAAGTATAATATCAATTTTGATAACCCCTTGATTTACAGTATTTGGCCATATGAAAAGTCTTTAGTTGCACAGTGACCATGAAGTTTGGTATAATTCTTAAACAATAATCTGTTCTCACTTACTGCCCCACCAGTTTCTGTGTCTATTGAAACAATTACCAACTTCATTAAGTGTTCACAGGGAATAAAACACAATACTTATTTTAAAGGGATAGGCCTGGGATGAATTATACTTTTAATTTTAGAGATAACGATGGCTTTGAAGCACTACCAAACCAAGCTTGAGAAAAACAGAGACTTCAACTGATAATATTTCAGTATGCATATTTAAAGTGTGTGAAAGTATTAGTTTCATTTCAGGGATTTTCTGAATTCTTTCATCTGCCTGGCAGGCAGAAAATTCATTCTTTGCTGCCAGAAAAGTCACCCCACAAAGATAACTGGGCCACGATTCCACAAATGAGCAATTTAGCTCATTTGAAGCTCTATTCGGTATATTCATTTGCTGAGTGAGACAGATTTTTTTCAAGAAATTATTTATGTAATCAGTATTGAATATTTTAGCACTAAAATCATAAAAGGTGAAACTCTTTTATCTGATTTATGTTGTTCTAGGTAAATTATTTTCCAGGTGTTGTAAATGAATAATGCCAACAATGATGGGAGAATGTTTATACTCCTAAAGAATAGTTATAATTTACTGCATATCTCAAAAGATTATATAGCTATTTTATTTCCATTTAATAGTWGCAAGTATCACTTTTCTTCTTTACATAGGCAAAGGATTTTCTAGTTGTTATGACAGAAAATACTAAAGAGATATAATATTATGAAAATATTAAAGAGATAATACCACATAGCCAGTTGGTTTTCAATTTAACAGTCATGAAGGTAGTGAAAATGGCTYGTGGCATTAAAGTCAAAATTGTAAGGTACACTTTTACTGATAACAGACTTACCAATTCTCTGCCATCTTTTAAAGAAACCATTTCATCTAGTTCATGTCRTTTTTCTTCATTTTCACTCCACTTTGTGCTGTAATCACAGCCACAGTGGGACAGTTTGGTGCCCAGGGAGTATCTCCAAACCCTGGGCACTGTCCCCACCATCCCTCCAGCCAGCTGCCCTCGCCTTTTGCATTCTCAGCTCTGCCTTCCCAGATGGCAGCTACAACAACTGAAATCTACCATATTTACCTGCAACAGCTCTGGTTATTCTTGTATTCTCATTTCACACACCTTTGGGATAAACCAAAGCAGTGGCAGAGGAAATAATCCTATAATCTTCCTAATTTTCCTTTCCCAGTTGCTCTGTCCTGTCTCCACAATTGCCTATCCATTCTGCTGGCAAAAGGTCAGTGAGTGACATGATGACCCTAGCCAGGGGGAGATGGYTGATAGCCTTTCTGGATTATCAAGACAAATTTTTTTAAATGGCTATCTTACTGTTAACACAATAATTTCTCCAACATCCAAGGCTCCTGACCAGGAGCAGAAGGGCATGTTCTGGCACAAAAGCAGGAATGCACAGCTCTGGGCACACAGCATGCACCCTGCCAGTGACAGTGCTTATTTAAAGCATCCATGGACCATGGCTTTGGTTGGACAGAGATCAGGCTGCAGTCTGTTATACTTTCCTCTTTAACTTGAGTTTTGATGTATGGCTCACATCTTGCTGTGTATTATRCTGCCCCAGCTGTGCTACAATAATGGCACTCTACCCTCTCATCAGGCAGTAATTCTGAATTAAAAAGCCTCTTCTAGGGATGGCTTCTAAAGTACAATACATACCACCTCATGAATGTGGTAACCGATATGTCGACATTCCAGAGTGCTAAATAGGTGAGGATGTTGGCTTTCAGGAACAATCCCTTGCCAGATAATACTTCATTATCTGACAGACCATCTGGTTTCCAGTCCATCAATGCTATATTACTACAGTCAGCTCTCTATGCTTGATTATTGCCTAACATTTGTATTACTTTGTAAATAACAGAACTCNAAAAGAAAAAGAATCTTCCACAGACTAAGCAAGACAAATCACCACTTGCTCATGTACTTGTCATTGTCATTTTTGGACAATGGCCAAACAGTGGATTTTTGTCCATGTGACTTGTGAATTCAGAGTACAGCATAAACCATTGTTATCAGAAGAGAAATCACCAACTTTTAATTGCACAATATATATAAACACAGCTGGCCTCGTGATTCATTGTGTAATGCAATATGTTACTCCCTAAAATTCTGTTTCAGGTGTGACCTCAGGACTCTTTCTGTTCCAGTTGTTGAAGTCTGTGATATTTACAGTGATATACTCAACTACCAGRAATATTTAAATGAATATTCTTTTTCTTGGATTTTAGAAAGAATGTTTGGCCTGTGAATGAAAAGCTGTATCTATTGTCTATCTTGTGGTGCCTGTTCAGAGCATCCTGTCTTAAGAATGACTAATCAGAAGAATGTGCAGTTCATAGTTCTGTAAGCAATGATAGTCAATCTCTTTACAGTAAAATATGCATTTCTTCAGTGGGAGGARTGTCACCAGGGCAACGTAACGACATTACAGAACAAGATCAGGAAGAAAATATTAGCTGCACTTTAAAAGAAGTATATATTTAATTATGAATAAAAATAGTGTTTTATTGTAGTTAATAATGGAATTAAATTTTTATAAATACTGTATCAGCTTTTAGCTGAAGCTGGTCCTCAGTCCTCATTTGTTACCAGCTCTCAGAATTCCACTTTTGTACACAACTCCCCTTTCTACAGGAATCCTAAATATCTTTTTATTTTCCCCCCATTTGTCTGAGGTTAAAACTCCAGTTATCCCTCTCTAACTGATAATGTCATCCCTGGCAATACATGATCTAAGTTAAATACCTGGTTCAAAATCTAGATGGAACTCTAAGGCTAAATGCATACCACACTTCAGCAAGTAGGAGCTAATGGTCTGGATTCCTCTGTGTTCAGAAGGAGTAAGAATCTTGACTTCCCTTTAAACCATTGTATAAAGGAAAATATATTTCAAAAGCTACTACTTCACAAAAACAAGGTAGCAGACACAACGGTACTTATGAGGAGCCCAATCATATGGATGTGTTTTAGGCACGATCTGGAAATGCTTAGAACTTGACTGATTGAACCTACCAGTTGTCTCCACCTGAAAACTCTATGGCCTTTCTTACGGTAAGAACTTTAGGCTTAGGTGATAATATTTTTATCTGGACACTGCTCTTTTTTTGTCTCATCCAAGCTTCCTGGTATGGTTCAAAAAGAGCAGTTTGTGTTAATTCTGTTTTTCCTCAATTGAAAGAACAATCAGAGTTTGGAAAAATAGTAGCTTATAGCTTGTTCATGGAACCACACATTGATTTTCAGAGCACTTGAACTCTTGGTACAGATTTTCTGGTTTAAGTGAAATGTGTTTGTGCAGGACTGATTTTATAAGCAGCTTTATTCATTAGCAATTCATACCACAGCTTTACTGTAGCTGTTCGTGCAGTTTCCCAGTCGTGGGGCCTTGTTCACACTTTACGTTTTCACACACGCTGCCCTTGGTCCCAGGGTCTGTCCTGGCAGGACTTTCTGGAGATGTGTGGACACACATGGTGGTGCTCTGACCATGTCTTCCTCCCTGCAGCACCCTGGCCAGCTTTATTATTTTAATGTCCTCTGGGTAGGGTGGTGATCTCTGTAGGCTGCTAAGCAAGCTTTGTGGTTGGATCGAAGGACAAAGCAGATTTTGTCCCACACTTTTAAGGGTTATTACAGAGTTCTGCTAAACACAAATAGGTACTTAGTTTAGTTTCTTTTTTGATGAAATACTGTCAAGCAAACATATGAAGTCAGTAGCAAACCCTGAGGGCTAACAGAATTCTTAGTTCAGCTGTTTTTCACTGATGGGCAAGCAGTGTCATTTAGATTTCTGTTATAGTTACACATATATAAGCACTTTTTAATTAACTTCTTCCTGTGAGAGAATTTCTATTCACAGGTGTTTATAAAGTGGTCTCATGAATCRCAGAAGCAGAAGCTTTGGTCATGCATCAGTTAAGGTAGGAAATGTAGACATCCAAGGCTAACTGGAATGCTATCAAGCATCCTCACATTTCACCATTGCTATCTGGAACACTTTCTATGACAATGAAAACTCAGTCTAGATTTCACAAATGAAAAGAACTGCAATCAAAAATATGAAGGAAATAGATCAATAGATGGTGAGTAATCCTTATATTTTAGGCACTTTCTACAGTTTTCTCTGAATTCAAATTTTATACAATTTCCATGTAGACTTGTAGAATYGCCAGTTAGACATCTGTTGCCACAGTCCATGTATATGATTTGCATGACAGAACTACAGGTGTATAAATTCTGCTTCTCTTGCTGGATATCTTAAAACTCAGGGCAATTGTAAAATTAAGAAGTGTGTAATTTAACATGTTGTTTTAAACACAGGCTTAGGTAATACATCAAGAGAACTTTGGAGAGGTAGTGCAGAAGAACTTGGTAAACAATCTGTAAATTTGCAGGTCACTAATGAATGTGGAAAAGGTGAACTGTTTATATAGAGCCTACGGCACTGCAGACTATATGTAATGATCACCCAGCAGGACAGAAGCAAATTTACATGCTCTGCTCTGGAGGGAAAAAGGAACTTAATTTTCAATGAGATTACCTGGCACAGAAGGAATCAAAGAAGGTTCTGAGGAAAAGGCAAGCAGCAGTAGATTATACTGCTCAAAGAACCTGGATTTACTTCAAAAAAAAANAAAAAAAAAAAAAAAAGAGTTTTTGAGCATTTGTATACTCCAAGCAATAAGAACCAACATCTGCCCACTTTAAGTAGTTTGCATTCAAATTTGCTGTCTACTGAAAATCAAATATTATTGCTTACAAAAAGAAATAAAAATACATTTGTGCCATCTTTTTGCACAGAATTCTTTCCTTTTCTTTTTTGCTCCTCTTAATATCACAGTTCCCCAAACCCCTTCTGTGTCAATTATCCACCAAGAACGCATTTCATACAGGAATTCTGTCAGCATTAACACACCAAGCTGTACAAGTTTCTGGGTATTTCTACTACTGACCCTTCTCTTCTTACATAGTTTTTGCACACTTGTTTTCCTTTTTTATATCTGATTTTTACCATCTCACTGGTAGCACAAAGGAGAGCACTGACATTTACAAAGCAGTGTGAATCTTTATATAATACTGCCACTAACTAGAGTATGGCAATTACAGATTGAACTTGAAGGGATCAGTTATAAGTTAGAAATTCTTTGAGTACTATCTGACTTCCCTAAAAATTTGCAARAAGCATGAAACACAATACAGACTTTGGCCACAGACAGATTCTATTGTCTCTGATAATTTTTAAATCCATCTTCATTCAGAGTAGCTTCCAGAATAATGGCAACAAGCAAAGAAAGCATAAAATCAGAGCACAGACTTAAAAATGGTGTAGGAATCACTGGGATCCTGAAAAAAATTAAATCTTTAAGAAATACCTATGAATTTTTGAACCCTTCAAACTAATTTCTGATTAGTTCATAAGTGACCTGTCAAATTCTGTGGTCAACTCTCTTTATGCCTCTACATTTAATCAGTACATTTGCACAGAAAATAAACATTGGCATACATAAGTAAGAGTTCCACTAAAAATTATTTATTATTTAGGTGTAAATTGGCATATAGTAAGTATATATACATATTTTAATGGCAGCCCTGGATTGTGCTCCTTAAAAGAGAAAGAGAACTGAAGGCCTGATGTAAAGTCTTCAGCCAACAGAATACTTTCCACTGACTTCAGAAGGATGCGAATCAGGCCCCTAAAGTAACAACTCATTTAGTACTGACTGCTAAATTTATAGCACTTATTTTCTTTGAGTATAACAGCATCCATTCATCATGCTGCAGAAACAAAGCTGTAACCTGATCTATGACAAATATTACAAGCCTAATGGCTGATGTCCATTACTGACGGGACCTGCTCACCATTTAGAAAAGATTGGCACTGAAGGATTACTGAGCAAACATTGCACCTGAAAAAACTTGCATGCAGGAGTCTGTCATCAGGTGTGTGATAGAGGGCATTATCTGGGAACGCTGGCTCTTATCTTCGGTTGGAAACTGCTGGAATTGCCAACAATTCTCAACAAAGAGCTTCCGTCATGGAAGGCTGATACACCRAGCCAGTCTGGTGATGGTTTACCTTCCCAAGGCTTCATTCCTTTTTATGGATCACCTGAGACCAAGCAGCACACCAGTCTTTAATAGCTTAAATAGCAGGACAACCTAGCAAACTGATGACAATCAAGGGAAAACCAATCCTTTTCGGYAGAAAGACAAAATTCCAAGCATTCCCTCCCGGTAACTTAGAAAGAACTACTTTAAAAACTGCATTTTTCCAAACAGGATGCTGAGGAAAACTTTCTTGCCACTGATTCCTAGCATTTTGCAACTTTCCCATTCTTAAACTACCACTAGCTGATTTTTCACCTTTTACACCAGTACAATTGTTCTTAGGAACATATTAAATTGATTTCCTCCCTTTTTCTTTATGGAACTCTAGATAAAATTACAATTATAAAATTTTGAAGAAAGTCTAAGTAAATTCCACTTGTGCAAAAATAGTTATTTTTCTTGACATATTAAAGCTTTGAAAAATTATTAATTACTAGCAACTATTAACATGAATTGTCAGAGACATTATTTTATTCCCAAACTAGGTTTCCGAACAAGTTTAATTTGCACAGGATTTTTTAAAATGTAGGTGGAAGTTTTGGTTTACCCTTTTACATACTTCCTAAAGAAAATCAAAATTAGATTTGATACTTAAATTAAATTACTCACTTTTTAAGAAAGTATGAAAATGAGATGAAATACCTTAATATGCTGTCACCCAATAAGTATATGAAAATCTGAATATTATGCAATATTTTTCATTTTCAAACACAGGGACATATGTAAGAATATTTTTTTAAAAAAGGAGAAATGTTAACTAGCTAGCAATACACTTTTATCTACAAAAATTAGGCCAGATTTGTTCTTCTGAATCACTGTGGCAATCAAAAGAATAAATATTGCCTATATACTGAATGCCAATTCAGACCAGAAATAGATGATATTTCCAAAGAAAAGTAGCATAGAAAATCAGCTCTTAAAATATGTAAGACATATTTGATAAATATAATGCATTTTATACAGAAAAATAGTTGAATTAAGACATAAGTGGAATTTATAATTTGCTGTAAAAAGATGTTGCAAATTAAAGAAGGTTCATTTACAAAAAATAGACTTTTCTCAAGTAAAGATATAAAATTAGTTTATGTGGAATTAAAATTGAAAAAATTGAAAATTGTAATTAAAATGAAAAAATGAGTTTCATTAAGAAATGTTTCAATGGTAAGGGATTAGGGGGCAGCAGGAGTGTAGCAGCATTTATCCCAGCCATAGGATTTAACTGCTACAAAGAACGGCAAAGAGATGTATTGGGTTTGGCAAMCAAATTCCTACAATGCAGAGGTGTTTATTTATTATGGAAAAATTCCATTTGTCAGAATGAAATAAACCCTAAAAAATCATTCTGTACTTGAGACACCCAGTGTATGACAGTCATCTACAAAATAGAGAGTATGCAAGTTCAGGCAGAGCTAAAATACACAAAAATAGACAAACACTGAAGGCAAGCTATTAAAAAAAAGCATGGGAATTGATCTTGCATTTGTAACTGGAGCCAATGCTTCAGTCAGAGTTACTGCCCCATATGCTACATGAAAACTTCAGAAATTTATTACCAAGTGCCTGCTGGCTCACTGTGAAAGCAGCYCTCTGCGCTGGATAGACAGAATGCAATGGTGCAGTTTATCTGTGCTCATATGCATGCATTCCTGCGAGGAGATGCAGCATGTTATACACACACCACATTTGATGCAGACATTTTTGGAATTAAATAAAACTATTTTTATTGCATTAAAGTTAGTATTGATATTTATAGGGTAAAGAACCAGAGCATGCTGTGAGTYGAATAAGCAAAGAAAATGAAAACTAAATAAACCCCAGCCTCATATGTATTTAGAATCTGACTCTCTTCGAAGAGGCCAATAACATAGCAAGCAAAATAAACTATTTATTTTTCACAGTTCAATTCTCTGAGTCATATGGAATGCAATGTGCTCTGAACTATGAGTTAGCATTATACAGAAACACACTCTTCTAAAATATTTCCATACTCCATGCTAATTCCATTTTATCTTGTTTTATTTAAGATGCATTCCATGGAAAATCTATGTAACTGTCAAATATTCGTAGCTATTTACATTGCCTTTTTATTTTGATTTGGCGCACTGTTTTAGAGGAATAGTTTCTCCTCCATGGTCAAGCATGGATATTCTCAACATCTGGATTACTAAATTCCTTTCCGAATGTGAAGCATGATACACAGGAAGACTTCAGCTCAGGTAAAGGACATTGCAAAGAGAAGAGGGGCTGGTGATGGTGTTAGGGTGGATGATCAGCCTGACCGGCAGGTACTGCTGCCATGGCAGCTCTGTGGCTCCGCAAAAACAAGCCTGTAAGGAAAAAAATGCCTTCCTAACAAAAATGGATTTTCGAAGTTTCTCATACAATGTTATTTAATTTCTAACATTAAAAAAGAAAACAAAGTAATTTATTGGGAAAACAAAAATTGAAGATACCCCCACTTTTAATAATACAAAATTGTTACTAAAACTGTTGTAATATATAATTAACCTACCCTGACAACAAGAAAACCGTGAGTACTGAAAAAATTCTACCTATCCTAATAGCTATTCATAGTCTTACTAAATCTTTGTTATTTAATTAAAATGAGCAAATTTAATTAATGAGCAAATGTATATAATGTAAAGCTCAGKTTTTTTCTGAAGAAAAAATGTTTCATCACTGAAAAAAGTATTGATTTTGCATAGAATCTTGATCTGCAGTTTTAGAGATGTAAAAATTTTAGCTTTTTAAATCAATCCAAATCACACATAAATAAAAAATTGTGGACTATAGTAATGAAAAGGATTGGCATAAAAGAGACAAAGCTGTGTTTTCAGATGTAACCAGTGAAGAAATGAGGTAAAGACGTGCAGATTTGACAGAGATACAACCGTGCCATTACAAGTAAGTATGAGATTCAGTCTAAGAAATACATTAAATATACTTTGATTACTTTGATTGGGACACAAAAAAATTAATGAGGTTTTTTTTTTTTCTCTCACCCAATTCAAACTGCAACTTAGATGCTTTTATTTGAAAAACAAAGCTTTTGACCTAAAACACTGTTGCTCATTTTCACAGGCATGCTTTCTACAACTAAAATAAAAATGCTTTACTTTGCATTTTATGCTGYCTGCCAGGTATTTCCTGTGAACATCCCATCTAAAATCTCTTGGTTCTAGTAACTAAAGTCTGAATAGAAAATCCTGGCAAAAGTGTGGTTCTAAACTTCACGAGCAGCCATTTTAAACAGAAAGCGGGTTTTGTTGTKTTGACAATCACATTTTAAACTGATTCCTTCCAGATGAAAAGATGCTATTTCAAACAATGTAATAAAAGTGTGAAGTCAGCTGTTCTAAGGACATAAAAATGATTTATCTCTTCTCTGGTCACTGTTTTTTTCCTTGATACAGTGGAATTTTTATTTTAAAGAAAAGGTTATCAAATAATAGCTACCAGAAGCCAAAATTACAGAGAAGTAAATAACCTCTCGTCTTTCAAAGAAACATATTATGTAACTGCAATTAATTTTGCACCTCATGATGCYTCCACCATATTTATGAAATAACAAAAGGCAATGTCTAGATTCACATAACTGAAAAATGGCTAATTATTGCGGCTGACTAGTGACAATGTAATCTTGGGATTTCAGAGCTATTTTCTTTGGTAAGAAAGAGGTTTCAGATAGATTTCAGATCCTTGTATCTGCCTGTAGCTGGGCATGACAGCCTTGCTCCAGCCCAGATTTGAGAGACAGCCCCCCAATCTCTCCATCAGGGCTTGAATCAGTTTCTCATGTTTTAAATACAGGTTTCAGTTCTGGAGACTTTAGTGACACCAAAGAGAKATCATTTCAGAACAAGCAATTTTTTCAGGGACACTTCCCCAAAAAGCAGCATGATCTAAAAATACAGCTTCAGCTTAATTTAGCTATTTATCTTTAACAGTAATTCCTGAAATCCTTGCTCAGGGCATATGCAGCCCYGGCTTTGACTAAACTCCGAGAGGACTTGGTTCCTGGCCGGAGAGGTTGTCACTGGCTGAAATTTTCACACAGCCCTCGGGCAGCCAAGGAAGCAGTGGAGAAGGACAGGACACGGCACAGTTTGCTAACTCTAGGTGGCTCCCAGCTCTGAGGCACGGAGCTTCCAGGGCTCAGATGTTGTTCCGTGTCCCTGCCCGAAGGGAGGGAATGGTGCCAGGCAGAAATGTCTCTGTCAGAGCTCCAGGAGCCTGCTTGGAGCACAGGGAATGCCACAGTAGCTCACCCCTGGGAAACATYGCAGTCTCTCATGCTGAGCCACTTACTGAAGCAGGATTCATGGCATTTTCCTGGGCTACCAAATTTGGCAGACATATTCTTCACTTTCAGAGAACATAAACAAATTCAGCAAATTTGAGATAAAGCATAATATGGTATTTTCCACAACTAGATTTAACAGAAGTTTGATTATAAGCACAATTATCACATTGATCTCTTTAAACATGATGTTTGAAACCATCAGGAACCTAATGTGGCAAAATGACAAATATTCTTGAATGTTAAAATAATGACTAAAAGATTTAGTCCCACTGATCTTCTTAGTAGATAGATTAAAATGGATTGTAAACAATTCTTGTAGGTATTTTTTTACTTCTTTAATATAAGCATTTTATGATGCAGTTTTCTGATTCCAGGGAGCTATTGCTATAAATACTAATGCTATAATGAGTTCTAYTTACATTATAGCATTAGAAAACAGAGATACTTGAAAAATCATATCTTTAAGGTTAAAACTAAATGATTATAACAATATTGGGAATAAAAATCCAACAACTTGAACCTTTAAAAAATGCAGATCAGACACCCAATGTGAGGGTACCTCCAGCGGCCTTAGCAAATGAGAACGACTAATGCCTGTAAACGTCTGGCCCATTTACTTCTAAAATGCTTTTAAGATTTACATGATTTTATTGTGTTTTGTTCCTATGGGAAATAAATAAGCATGTGTTTCATCTTTGAAGCACATGATTCTCAGAAGTGATTCTCTTTAAAAGAGTGTTCTTGTTTACTGCGTTGCCATATATACCAGATTAAATTTTGCAAGTAAAATCTGYGTCCGTCAGTAATAAAAATGTGGTTAGTCAAATGCTGCCCTTAGTTACACCACTACAACCTCACTTTATTTCAGACAGCTACACACATAAGGTTCTTCACATTCCAAAGCCATTTTTTATGTTTTCAAGTGTTAACATATGAAGATGGGGGTAGGGAACATCCAGTCAGRAGCAGAGAATTCCTGCCTGAATGGGCTGATGAAAACCTCATGACAGTAACATCACTAAATAGTGCTGGCTCTGGAGACCTGTGGTCCATGGAACAGGGAGCTCTCCTTGCACTCAGGACAGCCAGCTTCAGCCTGAACCTGCCACTACATCCATGGATGCCCTCAGACAAACTACTTCACAAAATGAGCTGCTCAACAAGTTTTCAGACCACTTCTGGATCAGAAAYCTGGATCAAATAATGCAATTTTATGTCCAGCAGATATGTTCCTCACAACTTTGATATTAACACACCACCATGGGGCAAATAAGCAACATGGAATCAGGCTGCTCTGTGAAAACCACCGGTGTGCATGCGCAGTCCAGATCTGCTCGACTCCCTGACACTTTTCACATCAATATTTCCATCTGTATGTTTGAGATAATGGCACTTCCTTCTTCTGTGAAGTGTTTTGAGACCTACTGGCTAAAAGAACAAGTGTCACCTTTATTTTGTGACTCACTGGTGTTGCAAAAGCATCCAACCACTAGGAATTGTTGACACTGGATTAAAAACTGGTTATTTACAAAAGAAAGCACAAGGCRTATCACCTTCATACAAATATACAAACGATGTCTCCTTTGTGGCCATATTTGATCTAAGTCCTTGTGGGTATAATATAAATCAAAATGTTGAAGTAAATTATCAGGGAAATTCTGTCACTCAAATTTTATGAGTTCTTTTAATCTTGAAAGTAGTCTTTATGATTATTTTATTTAAAGCTATAACATCATTTAAATTTTATGGCTCAGCACACACTCAGGGTAAGAATAAAAATGATGGCTTTAAGACACAAGTCCAAATAAAGTAGAGACAATCAAATTAAACTGAAAAGAGTACAACGAGCTACTGCACACAGAACTGTGTAGACCAAGACATCAGGTAAAGTGAGAGTAAGTGGCACAACAACAGTTTCAGGGAAAGCAGATCTATTCCTCTGCATATATCTGTCATGGAATATGAAGAAGGAGCTCTTGCTAATYAGCCAGAAGAAATTCTAAAATTATTTGATTGTGTGGCACCTAGTCTATGCTAAGGCATTTTTCTTTTCACTGCAGATATGTGAGACCAATTTCCAACAGGGCCATATGGATCCTRTCTTCCAAACTGCACAGGCATGAGGGCACTCACTGAGGAGTGTTGTGTTCAAAAATAAATGTACTGATTAAACAGTTAACAAATTTAACTATGTACTATGAGAACTTGCTATGTCTTACCTACATTTTGCAAGCTCAYGCTCTCTGAAAATATACAAATACTAGCTTTTCTAAGACTGAGCACTTCTTCTTTAAAGATAAGCAAAGCAAGAACAAGTGTTCCAAAATTCAGCCCTAAGACTTTAATTTTTATTCATGAAAGCCAACAGATTTCACACAAATTTCTTTATAATTTCAATTCAAATATCAATTTGTTATAAAGCTTAATTAGGACTTTACATTTTGGATTACATTATTTCACATAGGAATGTGATAATTATTTCTGATACTCTAACTTACAGGTTTTTAGTGAAGTCTCAAAAACACAATAGTACAGTAAAAAGATGCTGTGTTCYACAGCATAATTCTGCAACATGACAGATTAAAAGAAGTAAAATAAACTATGAACTAATGGGATGCATCAGGACAAATGCAGACAGACATTTTGGTGGCGTCATGTTCATTTTTTAGCACCTTCAGGCTCACTCTAGCAAGGCTGGTACAAACATTAAGAGTTTGTAAGTGTGAGACAGGCCTGTAGAACGAGACAAGAATCGATCCATGTATAGATTTTCTTTCTCTTGAAGCACAAGGGCTAGCAGAATTTCTTCAGTGCTCAGGAGGGAGTTACTGTTCCTGTACTGGAGACAGAAAAGGCACCTGTACTTCAGTTTGCACAACCACAGTCTCTGAAACTGGCAGTGTAGGCGACTCTCTACTGAGCAGTAAGATTCTGAATGCAGCAAGCAAGCAGGGGTCCAAGTTCACTTCTGCTCCTCCTGGTCTGAAGAGCTAACAAGAAACTAAGGAGTGGGACACATAGCTGTGTGTGCATGGGAAATAACATCTTAATCTACAGCTTCTGCTTGCCTCAGAGCACTGAAAGCAGAGMCTAAAGTCTGGTCTTCTGATACCACAAGAATTTATGCCTCCAGTAATTGGAAGTTTCTCTCTCCTTTATAAATGCACTCTGGGAAGAGAGATTTTTGGCATGAYTGACCATGTCACACATTCCTTTTTGGAAATTTCATTGAAGGTTTCAGGCACAGGATAGTATTTGTATATTGTGCAACTCTTCTTTGGGRGCAGGAATGGTCAGTGATGTTGCTGTGAGTGTCACACGGCTGCGTACTCTGCCAGTCTCCTTCCCTGAGCTGCTGGCACTCAGCAGCAGCAGTGTCATCTGCAGCCAGGTGGGAGAGCCAGGCCTCAAGAGCATTGCTGCAGCCTCTCAAGCACTTGTTACCATGACACACAGTCGATGGATAGAGGCAAGACAAAGGAGAGTGTTGGCAAATTCCTTGACTGATGCATGAGCGCTGATATCACACAGACCAGGAGCCCTCCAGGTTCTGCGTGTTTGCTGATGATTGCACTCATCCAGCTCCTGCTCAGTCTTGGCTGTTCTCCCACACACTCCACCCATAGCTGACAAGTTTTGTGCTGCTTTATAACCTAATCCCATCAATGCATGAGTCAGGGTGCTGCTTATTAAAAATAAGGTGTGTGTGGTCATACAGACWATTATAGATGCAAGAGAGTGGTAAGGTGGTGCTGAGAACAAGACAGGAATAATTATAAAGCTATTGGACTGTGTAAATGTGGAGGTAATTGCTCCTTCCCAAAGCAAATTAAACATAAATAATCAAACAACTCAGCAGAAGTAATGAAGTCTCACATGAACAACAATTGTGTTTTGCACTTTCCCAGGACCATCTAGTTCTAAGAAAGSCTAACAAGCACTTTAAACTGTAACTTACTGAAGTGCTGAATTATAAAACTGGAATCCAGGACACTGCTATCCTCCTATTTCAGGAGAGTTAACAAATGAGAAAGCAACCAGTTTCTTGACTGAGTGCCTACCAACAAAACTAACTATAACCCAGAACATTTACTGTTAAAATTATGAGCCCATGAAAATCCAAGTTTATAAGAACAAAGTTGTTTACAGACTTGAAATAAAAGCATCCATCATTTTAATGCTGTAACTGCAGATTAAGACRGTGCAGATGGGCATAATTTTCCATTCTTAATATGAGACACAACACCATGTGTCTTTAATATAGATACAACATACACATTCGGCTAGAACAYTGGTTTATTCTTACATTTCAAATTCCAACCTAAGTCACTGTMAAAAAAAAAAAAAAAGCAAGTGAATACAAATGCAGTAAAGATTATGACGATATAAAAATTGGCCACTTACACAATCTAACCTCTTATTTGTAGGATCTAAAGAGAATGAAAAGTTTTCTCTATTAAT
Source organism: Malurus melanocephalus (assembly GCF_030028575.1). Classification (NCBI taxonomy): domain Eukaryota; kingdom Metazoa; phylum Chordata; class Aves; order Passeriformes; family Maluridae; genus Malurus; species Malurus melanocephalus. The sequence goes on from NW_026623232.1 coordinate 3,822,956, forward strand.
GGTTTAAGTTAATCCTGTATCCAAACATTTTCCCCAGTAAGCATCAGATTATTTTTATGTTGGCTATAAAGCTGTCGCTCCTCAATAAACAGATRTGCTCCTGGTGGGTTTACCTCACTGTCAAAGATCTGTCAATTCATGCATCATCTCATAAGTGAAGCCAGAGAACCTTTACTGYGTGGCTCCCAGCAAATCCAGCTGAGCAGAGGTTGCTCATCACCTGAGAGGATCCACACCACTGCAGCTCCTGTGCAAATGGTAGTGACTGGATGCTCCCAAAACAAGTTCACAAAATCCCTGGAGTTCATAGTTCTGCCTCCCTTTAAAAGAAAACTATGTGACCTTTAATGCTCTGCTCGACTGAGCCTTCGTTTAGTGAGTCTCAATTAAATTTTATGTTTTGTAGCTCCCATTTTCTTGTAAGACAAGAAAAGAGTTCAAGGGATGAATCCTTCTTTAAAGAATTTAATTCCCCATGACGAAATTTTATTTCCTGCTACAGAGATGCTGAAAATTTGGGGGAAGGGAGTTTTTGTAGGACCTTTTCCTGTGGTTTTTTTTTTTTTTAAGATTTTTAGTGTTTTGTAAAGATACAGGAGTTTTCTGATTATTTGAAATGGACACTGTTCTATCAGTGGTTATACTGAAATGATTTCCTCTGTCCTTTTCAGCGTAATGACAGCAAAATCAGAGGGGTGGTTAAAGAATTCTGGCTTCTTTGTGATGAAGAAGCTTCCCAGGAAATCACCAGATTGCCCCTGTGATACTGTAATAGCCTAATACTATAGATTTTCAGTTGGAGGCATTGCATATGTGTTCATAAAAATAAGTACTTCCTAGGCTAATTCTGCACACTTAACAAGGTCAGAAAATGAAGGCACTATGAAGTRTCTTGTCTGAACTGGGATTTGACATTCTACCTTACCATARCTGCTACTGAAAAATGTAAGTAAAAATCAGCATAAGCAATATTCCCAAACGTAAACATTTTCAGGGACAGGCCATCAGAAACACTTCTTTTCCCACTGTGCTCCTTAATTAGTGTGGAGATTTTAATCAATTTAACATAAAATCACACATATCAGAAGGGAATTCAGAGTGCTGGAGAAAGATTCCTAAACTCTTTTTACTTTAGTTTAATCCTTTTTACTTTAGATTATGCCTAAATTCTTTATAGGTTTAGATATTCACATATTTTCAGAAAATGCCACATACCATCAGGGTTGTTTCMTGTTACCACTATGAAATAAACATGGGGCATAAATTAATTTCTCATACCCTCCTCACAGATTTACACACCTGAGTCTGAACACCTCATAAATTGATTTTGTTTGCTTAGTATCTAAATGTGAAGCCCTTTCTTGGGGCTCTCTTCTGTATATTTTTGTGGTCACACAAGGAATGTGTTATCAGGATTAAAGATTTCCACAAACTAAAATAATTCACATTCTCCCCTCACTTCCTTCACAATTGTCATAATCACCATGCTCCAGAAAACCAGACAACTTGTGCAGACAGGAGTGAAAGAGTCATGGATCGAAACAGGTTTTTCAGGATTAACTGATTTCTTTTCTTATTCTTGTCCAAAATTTAGGATTATAGTTTTTCTGAGATTTTTTATATMATTTTTTCCTAGTGCTTACTACTGATGTCTGTTTAAATGTGAATTTCTGCCCCTTCTAACTTCCTGGAGAAAAACAGGTATTCGTGAAATTTGCTTTTTGCTTAGATCAGTACTGACTGCTTTTGAAACAAGGAAGTAAAACTCTATATTAGCTCTAGCCCTACGGAAGTTTTGTCCAATCCACTGCTAAAATGTGTTTTAAATATATAATATTTCCATGCAATCATCTTCTTTTTCCTGCTCACACATTCATGACTTCATACCATCAATAAAAACATTCTGATTTAGTTCCAGCATTGAGGCAGAAGAATTCCATAGGAAAAAAAAAACCACAATGAATAATCAATTAACTTGGAAGCTGTTAATGTTAGACTCATTCTCCAGATACGAAAAATACTAGTTACTTGGGATGAGATACTGTTTTCATGCTCATTTACTTAAATATTGAAACTAGTTTCCTATTTAAAAATAGTTTTMCATCATTGTAGATATTAATACTTTAATACTTTTCTTCAGAGCAGCAGTACAAATTAACATAAACTCAGCCTAGAAAACCTCAGAAGCCACAGATTATTATTTGTGTGGAATCTTTTCAGCTTCCAAGCTTTTTAGCATCTATTGTAGTGACAATACACAACATTGACCTCTCAACAAAAGTGAAATTGCCACTGATAAGGGCAGCTGTGACAACTTCCTCTTTCAACACCTTAATGAAGCTCCTTTGAATCTTCCTGCTTTCTCATTTCAAATCACCAGGTTCCATGTGGATGTATTTATGCTCTATAGCTTAGCTAAATCTCACTTCAAGAAACAAAAGTGGTCTGGTYATTAATTTTCACTGCTCATGTCACCTCTGTTTTTCCAGTACAGCTTGTGGATGCAAGAAATGTCTCACTGCACCTATGCTGCCTCCATTGACAAGAACAGTTCAGTTTYGAGGAACATTGTTGTGGGTCAAGACAAATATATAGGTTGGACTCATGATCTATGGGTTGGACTCGATGATCTCAGAGGTCTTCTCCAACCAAAWTGATTCTGTCATATATGGATAAAAAATTGGRTTGCTATTGTATTAAAGAAGTTCATGGAAAGCCTGCCAGCTATTCAAACCTGGGATTTACTAATTAGAGTTACCTTGATTAAAGGCTGGCTCCCAAAGAGCTCCTGTGGATAACAGGCTTAACTTTAAGCATATGATTGATCCCATTACATTCACTGGCTTTAACTGGACTGCTCATAAAATTAAGCCTGTATTTAAATGCCCTTCTGGATCAGAACCCAAGTCCCCCAGAGGAGCTCAGGCTGAGAGCAGTGGTACCATATGACGCCAGTATGATTCAAGTAACTAATGACCACAACTCCTTTTTCCATATTCTACCAAACTGAAAAGCTGTAGGATTTTTCTTATACAGGTCCTGAAAAAATTGTCGACTGCAGGTAACTGGGAATGCCAGTTCATCAGACCTTGTAAACAAGTGATTCGCTCAGCCTGAGCTAGTTTGGAAAACCAGGACAAAAAGACACAAGAGTGAAAATATAGAAATCCTGTTCCCAGTATTGAAGCAGGGTTTGCACAGTGTCTCTTACAGCTGTGCATTCTTTAACATATTATAATAACCGAAATTGTCATTGTGAGTCTAATTAAGACTAATCAAGACATTTCAAATTGTGCTCATTATGTAAGACTACGTTTGCCAAATTCTCGCAATTGCAAAAAAAAAGAGTGGAATATAAAGAGGATCTAATGTCTGGAAAATGGGTGATTAAGAAAGGTCACATAAAATTGACAATTTTAAAAACATATACTCTTACCCTTCTCGTTGGAAAATAGTTCTGAAACAGTCCCCCAGGCTCTTGTAACTGGTTGGATCAGTTTTCCCTCTTTGAATTTGGAACCTAAAAAAAATACAATTTATATCACAGCATGAGAAGTCAGGGATTTTAAGTTGCTTTTAACTTTCCAATTATTATATAAAAGGAGTTTTAAAGGGKTTTTTTTTACATCTCTGATTCATTATTATATACTGTTCCTGATATACTTATTAACACTGTTTTCATAGAAGCTGTTAAACCAAGGAAAAATAGAGCTTTAGTAGTAACTTTTTTTTTGTAGTTTATGGAACTCACAGTATAGCTATCACCTTTGACATTTACACCTCTTTCTAGTTGTTTGAAAAATAAGCTGTTAACCCTGTGCGTGATCCAAAGCCCATTGAAACTAATGTGAGTGTTTGAGTCAAACCTCATTTTTGAAAACCTGAAATGGAATACTATCATGGGTTGCTCTTTTTTACATCCGACACAATTACAATAAATACCAAGCAGAGACATGATCAGATGTTGGAGCACCATTCATTTTACATAATTGAGTAAAAATATGAACAATAAAAGCAAGCAATGAATTATTCTAATTAAAACCTTATTTTCTCTATTCACATTTTGACAATAAAAATTTCAACATGAAGCTTGTGGCCTCGAAAGGAAAATCAAGAATATGATTTAAGATTGTAAACTTCTTATAGTTATGATTTATGGATAGCAACAGTGAGTTTAACAAACTATATTATTATACTAAGTATGTCAGTTAGAGAATCCTATTTCTTTCAGTTTTAAAACCACAGCTGGCACATTCAAGTAAAYAGAGTGGAGATATTTAGATTAATTTTTAGCAGCATAACTTCTTTTTAAACTGCTAATTACCAAATAGCACTAAAAAAAATATTGCTGTTGGCAATTCTAGTCTAAAACAGCCCCACATCAGGCAATGACTATATTTGTTTTATCACTAGGTACAATAATAATTCTACATAGGAGTTTACATTACAGTCAAGTACACCAGATGCCACAGGTATGCTGCTGTTCTGAGAAACAGCAATTGTTACTTATTCTGATCATGATGCTGAATCTCATTTATATGAGATAACAAGCAAGGTATTTTTAACTCAAGATTAAACAACAATATTCTCCTCTCTCACAGAATTCAGTAGGGTCAAATCAACATTTGTACTGTGGCAAAAGACATACATTGTTCTGAACATCRATATTTCTGTGCTTACACATCTGAAATTTTGTTCAATCTGAGGAAAAAGAATTGCAGTGACACAATTCTTTGGGCAGTTATGAAAGCAAGCCCACACCTTTTTTGAAAACAGTTAGAAGGAAACACTGAGTCCCTCCATAGTCCTAATAAAAGTTGTTCAGGCACATCTGGGATCTCTATCTGGGGTAACCTCTTTTATTAGCACAAGAACTTGCTGCCAAGTTGGCAGAGAGAAGAATGCTATTCAATAGGCTTGCACTCAAATAAGAGCTGGTGCATAACATTTTGTCTGAAAAGATCCCTTGGGAAGGCTAATAGCTGAAAAAATGCCTCAATGCCATCACACAAAATCCAACAGCAATATCAGCTACAGAAGCTTTTACATTGTGGTAGTCAAGCAATTCAAATTATAGCAGAACATAGTTTGGACTCACATTTTAATGTATGTAAGACTTCATTCTTTATATATCTCGGCTCCAAATAAAAAATGGATTTATTTTTCTTAAAGGAAACTTGCAAAAACTCACCAGTAACATCTTTGTCCAAGTATTTAAAAATAAAGTTTCCTTAACCCAAACTCTTTTCCTTGAGTTTCAAGATTTAGTCTGCTTGTAAACTCAAAAAAAAAATAAAATCACTGTTTCTAAAACATCTTTTGAATTATGCACTTTGCTCTTATTCACCCTGCAAATGCTCAGGAATATTCCACTTGCACATGTGTAAGGTTCTCCACTAAATCCTGCATGCACAACTGTTTGTAGAAGTGGGGCTGTATTCCYAGACTCACAGTGGGTCTCAACTACACAGGGAACATAGTTATATAATTTTATTTTACAGTTTACATACTGGCAACTTCTCAACTAAATTTAAATTAATAAAAATATGTCTGATAACAATCATGAAAATAATGGCATAAGAAATGCAATAATCCTGTAGATAATTTGTGTTTGATCAGATGAAGGACAACTTCTTGCTAAAGAAGTTAAGTCAAAGAAGCTTTACATTTATTTCAGATTTTTGTTTCAATGTAGATAAGACTTTAGTATTAAATGAGTCCATTTGTAACACTGAGTCACACAAATAACATATTCCTTCCTTTAGGGTTTTTGGATCCATTCCTTCCCTAGTAAATCTATTTTATAGCTTTAACAGCAATTCTAAAATACATGCCAATTATGTGCTTCAACCTAGATCTGTGAATTGGGTTCTTTGACTCAGAATTGCTTGCCTCAATAAAATAATGTATAACTTTTTAATGAACTAGCTAATTGATCACCAGCACTTGTTGTAAGAAGCTCAGGGAAGAGCTGAAAAAAATATTTGCTTGTTTTCTTTGAGAGAGCAGCAGCCTGTATTAGTAATCTTAATAATACAGAAGAGCTAAAGCATTCCCTTAAAAAAAAAAAACCAAAGCAACTTGGCCTGTTTTTAATGATTGTTTAGAGGAATGAACACAACTGGGGAATATGTAATGGCTTTCTCTGCTTCAAATCCRTTCCTTTCTAAAAGCACTATAAAACCACTGAATTTCATGCATTTTTGAAAGCTGGATGCCTGCCTTGTATCCTTTTAGCTTTTGCTAGACCAAAAAAGATAAATTCCCCTATAAATACCATTGCAGCACTAACTTCTGATCTAATTTATAATTTTGAAGCTTGATGGCAGGCAGCCCTCAGTGACATRCTGAACAGACATAAGTGCAAGGATGCTTTTCCAGGGCTGGGATGGATGATCTGCTACTCACTACCAGCATCCAACAAGTGTCAGATGTCACTGGACACTCCAACACATTCTGTGTTTACTGCAAACTTTATTACTTTTAAAGTGAGCACCAAGTTAACTTTCCTCCCCTCTCACTTTCCTGCTTCTTGGCTTTCTGGGCAGAACGCTGTGATGCTGAGCACTCCCCCTGGGAATGCTCACAGAGCTGTGGGGGGCACTTGGCACCCCAGGTTACCTCTTCCCACTGGGACCAGCCAAGGCATCTACTGCCTGCACTCTTGGCTTCTTGCAGTTCCCACATCCATCTCCCATGCCATGGGGGACCTCAAAGTCTCCTTTTCTGGCTTCTAGCAGCAGTCCAAAGGGCTTGGTCTTCCATGTCCCTTTGAATGAACAGTGCCTTTGCAGTAGCTCCGTTAAATACAAAAGTGCCTTGATATAATTTAAGAAGAGAACGTTGGGGTCCTTCCTTGTTCACTGCAGAAAAATGGTTGGGATCTCAAAAAGTGGGAACCATGCAAAACTCTCTGAGGTTTTGGGATCTATTCAAAAGGCACTGAAAAGTGATGATCTAAAACCATGAAACTATTTTAATTTACCCACACTAATCAGCCTACACACTACAACTTCTACTTGTGAAATGAATAAACCTAAATTATTATTATTTTACAAGCATGAGAGAGAGCATTTTTTATGGTTATAGCAGTGCTTGATCAATAACTCTCAATGGGCTCTGCCTGAAATTCCATAATGTAGAAAATGCTTGAATTCTTTCACCAGCTCTCTGAACCACTTATGGTTTAACCAGTGATCCATCATGTTGTGGAGCAATGACTCTACATAAACACATGCAACTGTTCCCAACGCCTAATGCCTTATAGTTCTTGTTGGTTTTTCAATAGCCAACATTTCATTCTGAATTTAATAAAATCCTCAGTCAGCATCATGCTTTTCTGACCCGATTMCTATTGCAATAGTCCTCTAAGTAGTCTTTTCTAATAGAATTAATATCTATAAAAGAACAAGCAGATGAGTGTGTTCTCAAAAAAAATTGCCTCACATCACTTTATAATTTGCTAAATCTTTTKTTCATGTTTGCTGAATATCTCATCATAGTATACTGTGGTTACCTTCTGCTATCCAGGTATTTATTGTTTAAAGCCTGTTTACCATGTCACCTAAAAATTCTCCCCCCTTTCTTAACTGATCTGGGTTGGAGAAAGATTTCTAATTTATACTGACATTGGTTTAGTCATCTTAAAATATAAAAGGAAGAAATCAGTATTTTCATGTCTAGATTGAAGCACATAATGAGCAGTTAAGTCCCAGTTATGTAGGACAGCCACAATGTGATATGGAGCAGTCTARACTCATCAAATTCTTGCTACTGGGTCTGCAAAGACTTCACCCTCATGCATAATTCCAGGATTTCTTGCTGCTTTTATGCAGCGCTGCTGACTGGTTTCTCAACCACAGMACTCAGAGGGAAAGAAAAACACTGACTCAGAGAACCAAAGCTTTATACCAGGCTGCAGTGCTCACCAATGAGTGGCAGCCTTAGCTGAATTTCCCTTCTCTGAGCATCTTAGTAGTATTTTACTGTACATTCTATTCCGTTTTGAATACAGCTCCTAACATTTCCATTCATGATTGGCAAATAGAAYTAGGTACTGATGTGTTTAGATACTAGAAAGAAGTTCATTACATAGCATAACAACAAAGCGAATCAAAATATCTATGCAATTTCAAATTTAAAGCAACTTTTAAATAAATGTACTGTCTTTGGGAAACTGAAAATATGTATAGCTTTTTTGCACTTGCAGTAATTCCCATGATTCCAGACACTCCTAACTGTAGTTACCCCACCAGCATAAATTGATAAAAATTGTATAGTCTGAACTTTATATATATATATATATATATATATATATATATACACACAGTATTTCACAGTTCACATGTTTATAATAAAAAAATCCTTCCTTATATTTTAAAAGGATATTGATTTGTTAAGTTAAACATTTATTCAGGTGTTACTACAAGTGCTATCTACTGATGCTTAAATTTCTTGCAAAACTTTGGACTGGAAAATGGACCTCAATAATATAATTTATTTCACTTTTTGGCTCAAGTTCTTTGAGTTGCTTATGTTACTTACAGAATAATAACTAAGCTGAGGGTATAATTCTGCCACTTATTTTAACAATAAATCATACGAACTGTTAAAGAGCTGAATATTACTTTTCAAAGAAAAAAAAACCCTTATTTTTTTAAGCAAAAGATAAAAATTTTGCTACTGCAGAGGTCATATTTTAAGTATTCTAGTACYGCTATGATAACTATTTATGATGACAGAACTTATTCCAGTCATTCTCCATGCTAGCCATAGATTTGCCTCAAATCTATGGTAGTTAGTTAGATGTTTGCAGTGGAGTTTTTTACAGTTCATATTTATATTACAGAAATAAACCAGAATCAGAGGTAGAGAGRTACTACAAAAAATTATTTCAAAATTCCTCATGATGCATTTCACTTTGTTGGGATGAATGATGCTTGTTATGTTTATTCACCTTTGTATTTTAGAGAAGTTCTTTTGGCTTTTTAATAGGAAAAGAATAGTAATAATGGAAATAATTGTAAATATACCTTGAAAGATTTCTCTGCAGAGGTGTTTTTTATATCAGTTAGAACATCAACTCTCAGCTACGATGGTAAGATAAAGTATTACCAGACACAAACTGATGATTTCTCACATTCACAAATGTGTTGATCAAACACTGCACCTCATAAATGTGTCCATTCCACACCTGATCTCTGCCTTATTGCAATCCAGGTTGGTTCTGTCCCTTTGTTATCTGATTTGTACTTTGTCACAAATACCTCAGAAATTGCCATAAATAAGTAGGGCAAAAGGAGGAAACATCACCAGTGGGTGAAAAAGGAACATCTCCCTACATCTGAATAAGGAGTACATTCATCTCCAAAGTTCCAGCTAGATCAACCACAGAATTAGAAACTTACAGCAGAATTTAGAYGGAACACATTGGCTATTCTGACCAAACCTGTTCCAATAAGATCGTTACTTGTTGCCTCCCTTTAGATTGGCTGAAAGAAATTAATCTAAAACCTCAAAAAACATTTGGTCTAAACTCTTTCAGCCTTGATGATGAGAAATTACCATGCACAGCTTACTCTGAACTTACAGRCTTTTGAAAATATTTTCCCTGAATGAACTGCATAATTGAATGAAGAAACAGCAARGTCTTAAACATGACAAAACAGCTTAGGTGCTTCACTGATACCCTCAGCCAGTTCTCTGAGTGTGACTCTTGCTCTTATACCACAGAAAATCACACTAATCAAAAAAAAACCAACCCTACATCTTTCCTGCACTTCCTAGTACTTTTATAGATGGACTTTCCCCTCTCTCTTGCTAAGCAGCACATCATTTCATCCCGAATATCAGTGGGAAAAAGAAAGTAGTACAATAAATACATTTTTATGTATTTAATGTTTTAGATATTAAAGCTGCATTTTGTCAGCTACTAATGAAGAGCTCTTCTGAATTTTTTTCTCCTGCATTAATTCTTCCTTTGTGTGCATGGGACAAACATACAGTAGTTATAACATCAAAAGGAAGCTTTTATTTACAAGTACTTTTAGAAAATATTAATGAAATAAATAACTTGACCAGAAGGAGGTCACATTAATCTATCTAACTGTTTCATGCAGATCTACCCTGGTAATATCGCTAAAGAATAACAAGAATAACAACTCATAGCACTTACATAYGAATAATTTCATGTTTCCCCTAGGAAGAAATTCAGCAGAAACTAAGTTCAAACCATAAATATTTTAATGAACTAATTCCATCAATGACTGTGTGTATGGAGGGAGAGTTCTAAACAATAACAACAAAATKAGTGAAAAACATTTTCTCATTCAACACTAAAAACTGCTCAAAGAAACCTCATGAACGTACAAGTTCCATTTATTTCATGTATGAAAAGACTTGAGAACACTTGCATGTTTCACAAGGTGAAATTATGGATTGAGGCTCCAAGYTGGAGTCGTCCCCACCTATTGCCCACACACAGCAGGAGCTGCTGTCTCCAACCCCAACCTCCAACGCCTGTAATGCTCCTGTTTCTGAGCTCCCAGACACAACTGGCAGCTGTGGGATTCTCTGAGACCCCTGGAAGGTACCARCCTTTCCTCACAGTTAAGGACTTGCAAACAGCATGCATTTTTATTATGCTTTAGAAATTGCTCCAGCGTTCTTCTGCATGAAAGTCCCACCCAGAAGTCCTGCCAGAGCAGGAACAGCTCCACTGGCTGCTCTRCCAGTGTTGTGGCTATGTCCGAAGTGCAATTCTGTCATTGGAGCTTTGCTTTGGCTGCCTGGACACAACTTCTGAGCACAGCATAAGATGACAGCGATGATCATAAAAGGGGCAGCTGCATTTGAAGGATCTCTCAGCATTTTGTGTRAAGGATTGTGCAATACCTGTGATCTTAACACAATAAGATCTGCCAGGATGTGCTGACTGTAAAAGCAATAGGCAAATTTAAGCACTACTTGTGTTTTCTATCATCTACATCTTCCTGTGTACAAGGCACTCAGTTACACTGGTGAAAGAATCTGCGGAAACCAGTAATGGTAAAAACAGCATTTTGTTTTTCACAGTGATGATTTATTTCTGAAACTTTTGTAATCTCTATTTCCTAAGTAAAAGCAACCCCCAAAACCTAAGGCCTTTTTTGACCCTTATCTAGACTAGACGAATCATTCAAAACAGCACCACAAGGAATAATTTTGYATTGTCAGAGATGATGGAGCTATTTTTGTGACTTTAAGTATGAAAAGTCACTCATGGCCTAAAGCATCAACAGAAATCTGGTTTTCATTAGTTTTTACTGAAGTCTTATATGTTTTCCTCCAAAACAGCTTATAGAGAAACAACARACAAACTGATGAAGAATATAAACTAATGACTAGAAGAGATTTCACAAGAAATCACATATTATATTATAATTATATTAAGAGTGTGCAGTTCTCGGTCCRGGATAAAATGAGAATGTGGTTTGACTGATTTCAGTGTGAAACATAGGCCTGCTTAAAAAATATCCAGGTTTTTATCTCAGTTTAACTTTAATTACAAAAATGTGTATCCTCTCTTGACCTCTTGCTGGAAAGCCATTTTTGTGTCCTATGACATTACTGTGATCTCCTTACTCCTTACTGAGTTTCTGCAAGTTAGAGGTGCTAAAAAATTTAAATGTAGGTATGGACATTTCACCTGTCAGTTAAGTGACACCAGGTTAGAGGAGTAATTTTGCCTTCAAAAGRTAAGGTATTCTCTATTACTCCAAMAAGATGCAACAGCAAATCTCAACACAGCTTTGTAAAATAGAACACGTGTCTGATAAGCCATRGAAAGGCTTCAAATGACCACTTACTACTGGTCAATACCGGACAACACCTGAAATACAAATAGTAAGCACTGYTTTAAAGCCCTTCAAATTTCGGAAAATATAACAAAGATTTATATGCTATCCCACAAAGTWATGTCCTTCAACAATTTTTATAGAAAGGGCAAAGTATACTTCTACACAGTTTTCTCAACAAAGCTTTGATTTCAGTGTCCCTTATGGTAATCACACAGCACTTCTCCTTYGGAGAAGGCTGAAGAATTTTTGTGGCTTTCTGGCATGAAGATGTAGGGTGAGTTTTTTTGGTGGGTTGTTCAATACTTTTCCAGTATTCATTAACATTTTTAGTTCTTTGATGAGATCAATCCCATCACAGCTTAATGTATTCTGATTTTTTTTTTTTTTGGTATTGAAATGATTTAGCACCAAAAGTTTTCAAACCACAACAAAACGAACATTACACTTACTCCCCATGGTCAAAGTAAGAAAGATAACAAAAAATATCTTTTTCCCCAAAGGAAAGAAATGGTAAAACACAGAAATCCAAATTCATTTTCAGTGGAAAACAGCCAAAATCAAATTGTGAGCTGCTGAAAGAAGTGTTAGTTTTGTGCTGGAAAATATTTGAAAGGGAAACAATTTCATTAATATATTGTGGCTGAGATYTTTAAAATACTGGAAGGGATACAACCAGGTTTACTCTGCTGAAAAATACCCTGCATTTGAAAATGTTAACTCATGTGCCCTTTCTCATTAACAGGCAAACCACTTTAAATGACTAATAGGTAATACACATAATATGGACATTACCTACTATGCATATGCTGCTTCCATGAAAAGATTACTTTTTTCTATTAAATTATGTGGCTGAGTGACAGAGAACATACAGCCTTAAACTGGCAAAACAAGGAAATTCTGAGTTAACGACTGAAACTCAACTCATACCCACCCAACTGTGGCCCAATATTACAGCTTAAATGGAATTCATTATCAACCAGTGCTGAGTGACCTCAGCAATTCTTAACRTACAGTAGGACCAGCAAGTTAAGGGTGAAGTTTCCTCTGAAGCACTATGGCTTTCACTTCTGAGGTGACTTACAAAAAAATTAGTGAAATATTGGAGAACTTGCATTCTGCAATACCATTTATCAGAAATAGTGCACTTCCTTCTGTAAAAATCAAAGCAAAAATGTATTCCCTTAACTTTGAGAAAAGTTTTCTGTGTGTTCAAATTGTAGCTTGCCAGTTCTTTCAGAGTCCACAGGTACGTAAACACACATTCAGGAAATTTTGGTGTAACACTAAAATTTATCCTAGAAAGCAATGAGAGGATTTTGACACCTATGAGTGTACCCGATTAATTCACTGAAGATAATAGAAAGAGAGAGGAAATGAGTTCTCACAAATTTAATGTAGTGGAAAAACAGCAGTTATTTTCAGACTTCATTAGATTAATTTTTATTTTTCTAATAACTCATACTATTAACAGTTAACAAACAAAAACTAATGCTAAAGAAACTCAAGGAGCTTCTAGAATTCAGGTTGCACACTGAGGTCAGAAGAATTAGTCTGAATATACAAAACTGTCAGGATACTTTTTTATTTTCAAAATCAAATAGCCCCACCCAATGTGAGTATTTTTCTTATTTGTAATTACATTTTTAAAACTGCCCAAGTTTGACCTGAAGTACTCGACATCCCAGTTTTAAACAACAGAAAATAAGATTTAATGCTGTAATGGAAATACTAACAGGGTCTTGACCACAGCCATGTAAGGCTGCACCTTTATATCACAACAAACTCTTCCAGCTGAAAAAACTCACTCGTTACCCAGGATGGTGTGGAAAAAAGATCGTTGTTGCTTCAGGAAAGACAGTTGCTTGAAAATTGGCATAAAGTGGTGAAAATTATAAAGGAACACTACTTCCCCCCCCCCCACACTCAACCTAACTACTCCAGAAAGTAACACACAAATCATTCATTATAATGAGTCATAACAATGATTTGTGATCTTCCAAGTTTTCATTTTACGCCCCTCTGTTTTTCCTTAAAGACAGGAGGATAGACAAAGACTGGAAACTTTGGGTCATATGGATCACGGCACCACTGCTATGTCTGGAATTTTCTTATAAATATCCTATTGCTCTGAGGTTCATAGGCCTGACTGAAACAGCAGGGACGATCTCATTTGTACTTTTATAGTTGAAGAGGGATTTGCAAGAGTTAACACAATTTTCCATAATACTCCTTACYGACTTCAGGAATAAAGGGAGAGTTCCCTTTTTAATCAGTATCTGAAACATTGTTAAGTCTAAGGGAAAYAGGAATGCTTTCAGATTTAACAAGACTTTTCCAAGTGCTGATAATTTTAAAGGTACAAAACAAGACAACTTTTGAAAAAGAGAGGATTTAAGCAGTAGTCAGTGCGGTAGTCTGGAGGATACACTTTTCAGCAGATTTTACTGCTTCTTTGCAGCCTTGTGCCTTTTAAAGATTATTCTTCCAAAAAGAGATGGTGGATAATTCCTTTAGAGTTCATGAAAACATTCAAATCCAGGAAGTATTGTCAGGTTCTGTTACAGTGATGTTTATCTCARAAAACAAACTGTTTCACTAACCACCAGTGGAAAGCTGAAAAAGCTCCTTTCATTTTGTAGTCATTTGAAGCAACTTAAGGCATTTTGTTCGCATTCTCCTCCAGGCAAACGATGCTAACATGGCTGATCTGACTCAGATATTGAGCCCAAGGACTTAAAAATAGGAAAAAGAAAAGTTCTGAAGTTAACCATGCAGTATTTCTCAAGAAATACTGTTCGTTTCCTTACCACGTTCAGTACCTCTTCCATGTACACATTTAGTCAAGTCTTATAGTGCTACCTGGATTCAGAGATGAACCTATCTGAATTATTGAACTGTTGAATGCCTACTGATAAATAAAAGAGGCTTGTTGAAAAATGATTGCTGGGAAAARAAGTGGTTCCACATAATTATATAGACTTAATAGGTAATTACTATAGATATATTATTATACATAACGAGTAGGATCATGACCTTGCTGGCAAATTTCAGTGTTTTATCTAATGCCAAACTTAATAAGAATGCAATAAATAACCCCCTAATTGTACTACACACAGGCATAGCTCTCCCTGCCTCTTTTTCTTGGCACATATGCTGGCCAATGGGAGATGCAACTCTTTGGGAAAACAGCATAATTTATCCTCATCCTAAGTTATGCTGTGATTCTTTCACAGAAGCAGCTGTACAGTGGTTTGCTATGTTGATATGATGCTAACAATAGATTTAGCTGCTTTATTTTGGATACAATCGATATACAATATAGTCTGTACACATAAATAGGGATCCAAGAATTTGCAGGAACCCATTTTCCCTGCTTTGGAGCCTGAATGGTGCCCAGACTGAAGTGTGAGAGGGATCTACTGTAMCTAAATGTTGCAGAGTACCTTGGTATTATCCTTGTTGAAAATCTAAAGTCTGTCCAACTTGTGGCCTGAACCCTTTCCAAAATTAAAGCTGACCTTAAAGGTCTGCAGAAAGGAATCTTCAGTTTTATTACATGCAGGGGACAGATTTGAGCCTTTTTCCCTTTCAAGACTCTCTTGAAAATGCAGACAGCCATCCTGCCTAGCAGCTAAGAGATGTATCACCCACCAATTTACTAGAGGTCATTTATTAGGGGTCACAAGATGCCAGCTTGTCATTGGAACTGGCAGCAGAAACTGCAGTGTCAGAATCGACAAACACTGCTGCTTTTGTTGCAAGTTTCCCCTATGGGCCTGTGGTCTGGGAAAAGGGCAAATAGTGAAAGTCAGTCACAGGGGAATGACTGATGGATCTATATGGAGTGAGCAAAATTATGAACATAGGTGGGACAGAAGAGAGCGTGGTGCTGAAGAAACACAATATATTAAGCAGATGGAAAACCYTGAGGCAGACATTGGTCAAAATATGAGTATTGTATCATTGCATCTGTTCCTTCCTTGCAATCTCTAAAACCTAGAAACAAGCACTGCAATTCTGCAAATTTCTCTTCTCCATTAGTGTATTCAGTGGATATTTACATATATATATATATATAGTGTGACATAAATATCTGAATTCATATGTGGTATTAATTTACTGTACCATACTGCTTCAAATTATAATTCTTAAATCCATCAGATCCCACTGACAATAAAAACAGCATAAAAATACATTAGAGAAAGATCCTTTAATTTTATATGAGGTACTTCTGTAGGACTTTCTACCAAAAGGGTATATAGCTTTCAGAGGTTTCCTAGACTTATACAATATCTCATCTTTAAAATCAAGTGGCATCTCTAATATGTCTTAGAGTCTTTTTTTTTTTTTTTGCCTCAAAGATACTCCTCTGCTTACTGTCCTCTAGTTCTGTTTAACATATTTCAGCAATTGCTGTTTTCCTTCTCACCRCTAGAGTATATGTGTGGACAAAAATTGCTTTTCTAAAATACACAGAGGAAATATGGTGTGACTTGAGGAACTAATTTTCTTTTAAGRAATATGCACAGAGAGAATGGTTCTATTTCTGTATCACTGCTATAATTTATGTCAGAAGAATAATGTATTTCCAGATCTGCTCCTATAATGACCTCTAAGTAGCCTGCAAACTTCCTGCCCAGGGTCAGGACTGTGTACTATGAAGCACTTGACTTGTTTAATTTTTTGTCACTTGCTTTCTGTCCCAAGGGCTATGACTGTGTGAAGTTTCAATAAATATACTTAAGAAGCTCTTCAACACAGATGCTATGTTGCAAACATAATAAAATAGGACTTGCTAACTTCAGAAGTGGAAGAATTCTCAAGGTAAGCACCAAACCTCAGACTATGGGAGTAAAGGGCAGCTATGAGTAGCTGAGGAGTAGATGAGTATCTATGAACAGCCACAGGAGTAGATAAGTGCTATGAGTGAGGAATGCTGAATTCATAAAATGCTGGAGACAGTCTGAATGAATAAGTAAGAAATCACTTTCAACTCTTCTCTCCTCAGAAAGAGCTTTGCACACATAAGAAAAAGGAGYATCTTTTTGACAAACCCTAGCTGATTTACATGGCATTTACACAGTTGATTCAAGATGTACTTTGCAAAATGACAAAAAATCCATTTTGTTTACCTGAAACAAGCCCTCATTAAATTTTTAAGAAACTTTACAACAGCAGTCCGGGTATGAAAACCCCCATCAAGTTATTTCATATATAAAATCAGAAACTCCATGAAATGCAGATATGATACTTTGAATGCTTTTATCCATGCGTGTGTACATATACCCTTGTCTTCTCAGTAATTACAAGGACTAGAACTTTCTGTATTAAGAAAAAAAAAAGTTTTCAGGAAGAAACAATGGACACATAATTAATTCTTCAAATTCCTTATTATGTTTGATATACACTTGCACATTAGTTAACTAAACATAAATCAATAGATTGACATATGCCACAGAGTTTGGATACTAATTTAACACCTCTGCGTAAAGTTAGAGAGGAGATTTATAAAATCACTTTGAATTTATTATTTCTAGAAAGAGTAGACAAAAGTCTTTGAGGATTAATTTCATGCTGTGGGTTAAATTTCACTCTCACGATAGGCCAGCTATTGCCTGGGGCACTAGAGATAATGAACCTGACAAGGGATTAGCAAGGAAACACTTGTGTTATTATAGATCGTGTACACTTCCCTTTCTAACCAACTTCATCCTTCATGACATTAACAAATTACACTTTGTCCATGTTTCAATAATGCAAAACTATGAATGATCCTCAACCAATAGTATCTTAGATAAGGTCTTCTCAAGGCACAAATAGCTATTAAATTGGCTTGAAGGATCTACATCTCCTGAAGTGAGAACCTATGACATTTTATATCAGATATCTCTGAGAAACCTTTGTACATAAAATCTGATTTAAGACTATCACGGATACAGCCTAAAATGCTTTATAGACAAATGTGCACAATGGAATTTMAACACAGCATCAGAGGAAATTTAGGGAGTATTAATGTACCAGAGTCTAAAACAATCCAAGCAAAAATGTTAATTGCCTGGCTTCACTGTAAACAGTAGATTTACTAAAGAGCTCAAACACAATTTATTGTGTGCATATTAGAGTAGAAGTTCCAATAATGATTTTATGCCCAAAGCCAGTAAAATATCTATGATATAAATATAAATGCTTTCTGTATTTGATCCTTTCACCCTTTCTTTTCTTGCAAAGCTTGAAACCTCTATGTGTAAAAAAACAGCTTAATTTCTAGACAATCCATGCTGAGCTGTGCTGACAATGCAATGGTAGTGAAATGGCATAAAGATTAAAGTGGAAATCTGACATCACAAACTGGACCCTTTATTTATACACTACCATACGAACAGAAAAGCAAGAAAGAGCTCCAAGCTCTGAATCTTCTTCTGCTGACCCAAGTCAGCTTAGRATAGCATTGCTCAAACATAAGAGTTGTTAGTATTACTGCTAATGCCTTTTGAAGGGAGAAAGAATCCTAGAAATTGTTCCTGTAACACAGTTGCTGCTCTCTATATTTCAGAACAATAAAACATAACCAAAGAAAGCAATTTTTGTACCCTATTGCTCTCCCATCTCCTTTGAAGCCAAAGCCTTTTSGAGACAAACCATCTCCAAGCTATGGCACCACACAATTTCTAATCACCACATGTTAATCATCCATGCTAAAATACTCAAGAGATTTATTTGTGCTGGATTGCAAAGGTGTAGACAAGTTTTGYTTTTATTCCTCTTGTCAAACAGCCTGGGCACAAGCCTGTGCTAATGYTCCCTTAAAATCTCTGTGAGAACATGACCTGACAGATTGTTCCTKGACCCCAAAGCTGAGAGCTTGTGATGCTGGAAAAGTGTCCAGTGTTGTCTCTTTGCTCCTATAGTTGCAAGGCAGTGAGCTCTGCTGTCACTCTGCAGTTTCAGAATGCCACCCTGAGTCACACTGAGCTGTGCCAGATGACTCAGACCCACTGCACGGCTCGTATTGTTCTTGTACGACCAAAACACAGAAAGMGGAATTTCACCATTGTGCTCTTGCAATGTATCATTGTCATTTTCTTACTGCGTATAGCAGGCAAGAGGAGYATTTGCTGTACTTCCCTCTTAGCTTTCTAACTGGAGAGGGAAAAAATACAGTTGTATTAGAATATAGGTTAATAATATTTAGTATTTGAGAATTTGCATTTTGACTTCTTGGCAGCATATAAGGCCAGGCAACTGCTCTCCTAACTTMCCCATACAGCTGAATCAGCTCTGCATCCCATCATCTCCAGCCACTGAGACCACACCTGCGGCCAAAATTATTATAAATGAAAGACAAAACCTACTAAAATGACAACTGAGCGTGCCTTTATACTAAATGAATACCTGGACAGTGTAATGAATCCTATGTTCAAGCCCTCCACACTTTKCCAGAACTGAAGGTGTTAAGACTACTACTACTACTACTACTGCTCAGATTCAGGTGTGCTCCAAACTGGGCAGACAGACAAGGATTGCTAATACCTTGCATTTTCCTCTTGCAATGTAATTTGGTGATTGGCTGCTCTGATGACAGAGCCAACCTAAGAGCATCACTGCTTGTTGCCAGATTCTGTTTTGCTGATGCAAACATCTACAAGGCTATGGAGTAGAAAAAAAACAAACACTCCTTACCCCGTATGCCCAATATTTACTGTTAATCCAGATCACCTTATTTTTCATTAATTCAAAGCTGCTTTTGGGGSGATGTACACAATTCACACCAAAATAATAACAGATTCGATTTAMATTATTATCTTCATCTTCCTGATGCAGTTTGTTCTGTTTTCTACCACAGGATCTCATAAATAYCGTATTCCGCACAAAATCTAAGAGTGCACACTCTCCCCCTTTCYCTGGATGGTGTCTCCCTGTCTCAGCAAGAATTAAGCTGACAGCAGAAAGTGATGCCTTCATCTAAAGGAGTTAAAAGGAAACAGAATGAGTAAAGAACTGATGGCAAGTGAAGTGGAAATGAATTGGAATGGAAGAATCTGGGGCAGGTTGTTAAAAGGGGTAAAGAAGAGACACAGAAGGAACAGTTTTGGGGGAAAAGGGCAGCCACCAGTGTAAGGTGGACAGAAGAAAAAGACAGCTTTTCAGACCTAGAAAGTTAAATGGAAAGTAAGAAGAAATGGCAGGCTGGAAACAGACATGAATGAAATATRGGCCACAAGAACCTTCAATGATTTATGCACATGCTTCATGACACATTCTTTAACAAAATCCTTTTAATAATTTTCAGTGAGTAATTGCTTAATGAAAATCGTATTCTCTGCCTTTCTGTGGTTTGTTTTCAGAAGTAGCAGGTTGATTCTGTGAAACTTCTTAGAGAAAACTTTCAACTTGAGACATTCCCAAAAGACATAACTCTTAAGGCAGATATATAGAAATAAAAATGTGCAACAAGATGTTTATTTTTTAAGATCCCTTCTTCCTTAGCCCAGAGGATACTCTGCAAATGGATCAGGTTAAATCAGGAATAAGGATGCTGAAGTTGATGTTTAACATGCAGAAGAAGTTAAATGTGGTCACGTGGTCCACATTACTGAAARGACACATTATTATGAACTGGGCAACTTATAGTTTCCTCAAAGTTAMTGGCTATAAATTCAGACATATTAAATTCACATAGGTTGTAATAATTGTGTTTATTTATCACTTGGCCATTACTTGAATACAAAATCTCTCACCAGCTTAAAACAATTTTATGCTACACTTCTAACTACAGAATAGTGCACACTCTACTTTGCATTAAACCGTTTACATTCACATCTGTCACATATTTACTTGTTCCTGCTTCTCCCCCTTCCCTGAGGGGAGCTTGTTTTGACAATATTTTATTGTCTTTACTTCTGGCTAACTCTTGATTTATAAAGGAATGATCACAAAAAAACCTATAAATTTATTTCTAATTTTGAAATGTCACTTTTATTGACTCTACCTATGGAGGAAGCAGTTAAAGAAAACCCTACCAACAAATGCAGTAAGAGAAAGAAGAGATATACCTAATTACTAACCATCACCTGCTTTTATCACCCTCTTTTATCGAAAGGAAAGCATAATTGGATGTGATGGGTAAGAACTCTCACTATTGTCCTCATAAGAGATCTGCCTCTAGTTATCAGCTGGCCAAACAGATATCCTGAACCAATTTCTGCTTTTAAAGATTGAAAACTTTCTATTAATTTAAGGTGTATACAAAGGAGCTCAGCAGGAAAGTGCTTTTTAATGGACAATCGGGTGACAAAGACTCTCATTAGGAGATGAATCTTTGATGATTGACACTCATCTCCACTCTAACAGGTACAGACACACTCAACTCAAAACAATGTTACAATTTTATAGATACACTAAAACCAGTGACTAAATTACACTTGAATAGACTTAACATGTTAATTGTACATAATAAAAATGAAATACTCRATCCTTTGTGCCAGGTGGTAATAATAATCTACCTCGTGAACTTTTTTTGTGTCAGATTTTTTCAAATTCACAGCAGACTTCAAGTTTGAAAAGRGAAGAGCTAGGMATTTCTTGACAAGCTGACTTAATGTGTCTATCAGCATAAAGCCCTTGCTACACAGTGACATTTCTSCAACAGGTAAACYRCCTCTGAGACTAATGTGTCTTCACTTATTACTTSACTCCTCTATGGMTAAACTCTGAAGCGCCAGGGGATACAAATGATCTTGTCTTCAAAATAATTTAAAGCCTGCTATAATGCAGAATGGAAAACACAGAGAGAAAGGTCTTGTCAAAATGCAAACTCATCAGAGAGTGTCAGGAGGCAGAGTTTGCTGTCTGTAATGTGATCCTTCCACAGACCATAATCTCCATTTTATTTTGCCTAATGAGGCAGGAGTTAAAACAGTTGACCTGATCAAACTCAGATGGCAGCCCTAAAGGATGAGCCCCCTGCTGCACTCGTGTCCCGACACCCTTTGTTACCTCCAAGTGAGCTGAGACCAGGCTGTGAACCATGTAAATAGGAGGCTTCCAGGTTAATGAAAAGYTGCAACACCCTTCTAAATCAGGACAGAAGGCTATGCTATTCAAATCCAAAGAAAGTTTCATAAACCTCAGYAATAAAGTTTAATGAATGCTGGTCATTTTGAACCTTGAAAATAGAGACCAGACATGGTAATATTTTCCTTAAAAAATTTCGTTATTCTATAAGCAGTGGACAGCACGTATTATAATAACGTGAATTTGTTTTCTCATGACAAATTCAAATATATCAATTAAGATGGGATGTCATGGAAAAGGTAGTTAATGGTTTTTATGAACTGATGTTTTTATTAGGTGATGGCATGTTCGCTGTTTCATTTCATTATTTATCTGCCAAGGAGTTTCTTTCAACACCAAATCAGAATCTASATGCTACAATCATGTAACACATTCAACTTCAGTCCACTTGCTCCAGCTGCTGACACAGATAAATCTTTAGAAGTGAGCGAAACATAAAAATTGTCTACRTTATCTTTCAGCATGTAACATAATTTGCAGTCTTTTACACAAAGGAAATAAAAATTGGATTCACCAACTATACTACGCGTCACTTGAAAGATGAGACTGTGTTGGATACTATGGGTACAGTTTCTGCAGAGGGTTATGGAGAGCCAAGGAGTGTTGATTTGGGCTCAGTGAGTGCTCAGCTGTTGTTCAGTTTTGAGTGTGATGGAGGGAGGATCCATGTGCTCTCCAGAGATCACATAGATAAAGAAAGCGGATAGGATACATATGAAAGTACCTCAGTGTAACTCTGGAGTTTACTGGTAAGTTCAAGTACATCTCCTGGTTTGGGAAGCCCGAATTTTTTTTAACATGAAGCAATCCATATTCTAAAAATTTACATAGTAACACAGAGAGAACACACTAAAGACAAGCAAGAACACACTTGAACAAGCAAGACAAATGATACCTGCATAGCCAAAAAAAAAAAAATACATGTATGCATTATGTACACATGCTTTGCTTGTGAATTTACATTGTTTTAATCTACTGAAAATTTATATTAATTTGATTTATCTGTCTTAAWGAAAAGTGTGAGAGATTTCACATTTTTTATGTTCTAGATTTGTCTTCTGCGTTGTTATTCAGTTGTTACTTAGTTACACATATTACAGTTTGTGTTCAGATTTCAACGGACTTTTAGCCCCTTTTTCCTTTCCTCAATTAGGCATTTGTGACACCACTTCTCATACATTCCAGTAATCAAATCCAAAACCATTCATCAGGATTTCAGAAGCCACTCTTGAAAAATTAGATACATGTGCTCAGTGTAAATGGGAATGAATGATTTATGACACAGGTCATTTGGAAAACCCATGAGTTCTTCTCCAGTGACATGCCAGAAATCACAACTATTACTACAGGCCTGTGATCTGTTTATTATACAGCTTATGGGAGGTGCGCCATGTCTAATTTGTTTTTAATGTGTTACATTTTTTCTGGTTGATTTCTGAAAACAAGATTTACAGTTGTTTAGAGTTTGACAAGAATAGTAAACTGCTGGTTTAGTTAATACATATTAAAATGGATTGATTAAACTATTAGCCTGTTTGCACTCAGTGTTCAAGCCATGAAGGCAGAACTGTTTTAATCGCAACTGCAGCAGTCAGCAGTTCTGTAAATCATGTGTTACACATCCCATAACATGTGCTGAAAAARCCATGGATGCTTATCTGTCAGGAAAGAAATTAAATTCCAACCAGGAAGCTGTCTACCCTTGATGCAGTGCCAAGGCAAGTGCCCTCAAAGAAGGTGTACACATTTGTCAATGGTCAGTTTTCCTGGTTGGCTGTTTGCATTTTCAACAGTAGCAGAGGCATTTCACATGAAAATACAGCCAGCTTTTCAAAGCAGAGAACTGGCCATTAAACTTGGCAGCAAACTGTTATCAAGTGTCCCCATATCCCACAACCATATCTTCAGGGTATGGTACAGCTGAAAGCATCCCAATATTTTGGGGRCATCACCACAGGAGCAGCAATGGTGAAATCTGGATAGGTAGTCCCCTTTGCTCTGCTCTATATGCCCACAAGACTGCAATGCCTGCAGGAGGYTGTGTTCTTTGGAATCATGAAGTAATCCACACTGCAGGATGACAAGGAAAGGAGAAGGTCTAGGATAAGGGCAAGGCATAAAAGAAAGTTTAAAGATGGCAGGCTCAGCACCCCAATGTCTTGAGCAAACATGTACATGAGCAGGTAKTTACAATAAAATCCTGGGTTTGACATATAATCACTGGACTTGTTCACAACCTATGATTCTGGAAAAAAACCCTAGGTTTGTGGAGAAAATCTAAGAGTGTGGAAAATAGAGATCAAATAACAAAACACATGCTGAAAAAATGCACAGAAGTAGACAGCAATGTATACTTTGCTTAATSTCAGACAAGCACCCATGAAATATGAAATTACTGAAATTTATTTAATTATGAACTAAAAATAAGCATGCTAATTTCATTAAAAAGTRACATCAGAAGCACCCAGCTGCCATCAGGAGAAAATACTTTTTCTTAATTTTGTGGGTTCACTGTGTAGATGGCTTGGTCCCTTTGTGTGTCACTGCTGACCATCCCATCCTCTCTTTCCCCACTGTTCTCCTATTCAGAGCTGAGCTGACTTCACATGCCTGGTCCTAGTGTCTCTCCTCCCTCCTGAAAAAGAACAGGGGAGAGCAGCCTTGTACAGGCTCAGGAAGATCTACAGGTCTAGAAACAGGAATCTGCAATGAAAATGTGCTAAAATAAAGGGATAATTTAAACAGAAAAAGAAGAGGCATGAGTCTGGGGGTAGTAGAGAATAAGTGGATGAGCTGYGGAACGAGATCTGTGCCCAGGAAAAGAAGAAGGATTCTGCATCCTCACCCTGAGTTAAATTTTAGCCATYGTAAATTCAGGAGTCTAGTGGAAGAAAAGAGAGAGTGAATGAGAAGGTGAGAGAGAGAGAAGGAGAAAGAAGAATACTACTTATGGCCCACAGATTTGTTGAAGCTCATATCCAGAACATTTCACAGTTATAAGTGGTATAACTTTATACCATTACAGTGACACACTGAAATTGTTCACCTATACCTCGCCCATTTCTGCAATGCCATTCCATTTGTCCCTTCTCTTCCACTACTTTAAAAGGCTCCAAAGTGCAGCAGAATATGATTCACAACAATGAAGTTATATTTAAAGTTCATATTAAAATGCTCAGGTACTGTAACACTATAGCTTACATATGTAATGTCTGGAGACTTAATTAAATGCAAGGAAAAAACAGCTCAAAGTAACCTCATGAGAAAGTGCAAACCACTACTTAGTGTACAATAATTATTGTTGTTCTTGATCCACAGAGACCACAATTTTGCACTATTTGTGGTTTGAAGGTCAGAAAATGTAGTTCTACATGCAAAACACAGTTTTAAAAATGTATTTTTTACTTTAAGCTCTTTCTTTAATTTCTTGTGGTTTTTTTTGTTGATTGGGGTTTTGTTTGTTTGTTTCATTGGGTTTTTTTTTTGTTTTGTTTTTTTTTAGATTTTAGTTTGATACAATAGGATTCATCACCTGCAAAGAGGACAAATTTGGTATTAGATTTTACACAAATAACAAGTCTATTTGCTGGCACATCAGACCACAGTATGGTAAAACAAAAGAACTGTGAAACATGAGTCAGGATTTAAACTACTGGGTTTTCCAAAGATATTTACTTGAATTACTATTTTATCTGTGAAATGYAGTCAGTGCTAGTATCTTTGAGCAGAAGACTGTACTAAATTGGTGTCTTGGTTTAACCTCAGGCACAACCAAACCCCACACAGCTACTYGCTCACTTCCCCACCAGTGGGATCAGGGAGAGAATCTGAAGGATAAAAGCTTGAAAATTCATGGGTTGAGATACAGAAAGTTTAACAGAGAAAACAAAAACTGCATACACAAGCAAAGCAAAAAAAGCACTTGATTCATTGCTTYCCATGGTAGGSAGGTGTTCAGCCATCTCCACGACAGCCGGACCCCATCACAYATAATTGTGTCTTGGGAAGGCAAACCCTACCACTCCAAATATCCTCCCTCCCTCCTTTYCCCCCTCATTTTAGATACTGAGCATGGTCTGGAATCTCCCTTTGRTCAGTGTGGGTCACCTGTCCCAGCTGTATCTCCTYCCAACCCTCCAYGTACCTCAAGCCTCTTTGCCAGCCTGGCAGTACAGAAAGCAGAAAAGGCCTTGGCTCTGTTGTGTAAGCCCTGCTCAGCCATAACAAGAATATTTCTGTATTATCAACCTGTGCTCAGCACAGATCCAGAACACAGCYCCATACCAGCCACTGTGTAGAAAATTAACTCTACCCCAGCCAAAACCAGCACAATTCCCGTTACAAGCATATATTCAAAGCTCATCTCCCACAGGTTTGAACCATGTGAGCACAGCTATGTTCAGAGCTAAAGCTACTGTTTTAAAAGATAAGTCCGCTGCCAAGGTCCTTAAGGAGACTTGGATCTGCATGAAAATCAAAGAA
This sequence comes from Malurus melanocephalus, assembly GCF_030028575.1. Lineage (NCBI taxonomy): Eukaryota > Metazoa > Chordata > Aves > Passeriformes > Maluridae > Malurus > Malurus melanocephalus. The sequence goes on from NW_026623232.1 coordinate 3,849,349, forward strand.
ACGGCAGAAGTCAGTAGGTCCCTGGAGACAGAACCTTTTCTAAATCAGGCAAGAGAAGATTTAGAGTGTATAAGCTTCTGCAACAACAACCACAGCATGCACTCTACACTGTATGATGTGTCATGTACACTGCACAGACCTACCATCTCTGTTTCAGTTACCTTTAATCTGGGAGGAAAGATCTTTTTTTCAATATTTCTGCCTACATCACCCATTATGTGATTCTGATAGGATGGACTAGGGATGGACTTTCAAAAGAAAAGCTCCAAAAATTAGTTCAGGAACCTTGTGGAAGTATTGCCCATAACTGGATTTGATTATAAGATGCTTGCTCTTCTGGATTTTAGTTAAGCTTAGCTAGCTGTATAAGAAAGAGCAATTCAGAAAAYAGGTATTTGAAGCTCAATCACAAAAATAAAAATTCATTCCAGAAAGGGCATTTACCCACAACTGCCATGCACATGCCTTTTCAGCACAGCTGATTTTAGCTCTTTCAGTGGTTTCCTCAAGGATTTAAATTCTTTCAATGTTCCCTCCATAAAGTTAACTGGCACTTTTTCACAAAAATTAGGGAAGGAAGAATAGAATAATCCTATTGTAGTGCGCTTACCTAGCAATTTATGACAGAATAAAAACTTATTAAAAATAACTGAAAGCATACTAAAGATATGTCTAGCAACAATGTCAGGGATAATGATCAGAGGCAGCAGATCTTTGTTTAAAACATACCACAGGAAATACATTCAGCAGTTGGAATTTATGACCATTGAGTGTTTGTTAAAACATTAACCTCTCCAAGGCTATTGTGAAGTGACCAAAAGCACATATAGCTTTCTGCACTTGCAGAACCTCTACAGGAGAAAGGAATAAAATTACTCATCCAATTTCAAATTTTCCCACATTTCTATGATCAACATATTTCAAAATTGTTAATTGATACAAACATTTTGTCTTTTCATTACTTTGATTTTCTATTCCTTATTTAAAATACATTCTACACGTTCTCTGAGTACATATTTTATGCACCTCTACCAAAAGCACCTGCATAARAGTGGGAAGGGAAATACAAAATACCCAATCCTACACACAAATGATTAGAMTATATGGTATCTACAAAACTTTCACAACTGATGGATAACTTCTCTGTCCTTATAGTTCTGGAAACAACTCCAAATCACCGGGGAAGAAAGCATAAGAGTTGAGCATTATATAAAAGCCTAACATGTAAGATGGGAAGAATTCTTATTTTTCACCGTGATCTAAGAAAAATGCTCCTGTTAGGATAAACACAGACCACCATTGATGATCATGGGGTATCCCAAGTCAAAGCCACACGGATTTGCTGACCTGAGAACTATGAAAGCATGTCAGACTTTGTCTCAGGAATCTACCACAAGCACTGAAAGAACTSCAGTGCAGTAACTGAATACTTCATAGATTCACGCAAAAGTTCTTGATCTTTGGATGGCACAGCAAAGATTTGAACAGGAGCATGGAAGGAGGTTCTTTTGACACTTGTGGAGGAATGAGGAGGGATTTGAGATGGTGTGAAGAACAGGACTGTAGTGTTTGAAGGGAGTAGAGGTGATGCTGAAACACAAATACTACATTCAGTGTCTGCAATTACCAGGCCAGATTCAGCACCCCAGGGGCAATGGAAACTTTTTAAGGAATTAAACTGATTCAGATTATTTTTTTTTCTTTGCAGATCAATTAAAATGAGATCCAGCAAAAAAGACTCAAGAATACTAGTTTGGAACTACTCTTGAGGGCAAAAGTTGAAGTGTCAGCTCAATGCCTGGCACCTGGACATACAACACACATGCCACACAGACAGGAGGTGCAGGAATACATCATGGAAGTATTAAAAAATAAAAATATTCTGTATCTTGAGTACGCATGAATCTGCACCTGGAGCATAGATGCACATACGGAAATAATTTTCAGAATGGATCCATTAGACACACTTTTAAAAAAATTCCTGTGAGAAGCAAAAATGAGCTTCTATCTTGTTATTTTGATTAAAAGGAATTGTAGTCGTTGAAGAAATGAGAGGCAGGGTRTTAGTGGCTACAGTGCTCCCAACAGGATCTGGCAGAGACACAATCAATTCTTGCTTTTTAACAATGCACTCTGCAGCTGAACCATGTGCACAAGTGAACATGCTGGAAGAATGTCTTATTCAGAGCTCATATTTTTAGTCTTGCCTAGAATGGTTTCTGAGCTTTAAATAAAGGATTATGCCATAGAGACTCAGAGGTTAAGGGCACTGGTGAATGTTTTGGGAAAGTCAAGTCTAAGTCTGACTTCCGATTCTGGAAGGATGAACTGGAACCGGTTCTCTCACTTCACAGCCATGTGTTATGATGATGAGGTTATTGTTTATTCCAGATCACAGCTCCCTCTGTCAATTTTATCTTGAAATTAAGAATTTATTACATGGTTGCTTCATCGATATTTAACTACGTAATTGATACACATAGTAGTTAAGTTAAATTCAGAGAAATATTTCCCTAATGGCTTTGAAGTTTTTAATTGAGTCTCTGGATTAGCACCTGAATACTCAAGGAACTCATGACTGCTGCTGAGTCCATCATACTTTTACTTCAGTGACCATGAAAATGAGGACAAGTAGATCAAACTATGGTGAGCTTCTGTTTAACTACATGACGGAAACCAGCACAGCTGGAGTCAATTCTTAGCAAATTGATCAGAATTCCTTTACTTTAACTACAGCTTAACTAATAAATAGACTTCCATAATTTTCTGCAATCAATCTAAATGTATCTGCAAAATTAGTGAAACATTTGATCTTGAAATGTTCACTTAACCTTACATATATGACTTTGAAGAACTTATGTAGCTTATCTTTCTGCCAAATCAGAAAAGAATAACTATTTATAATAAAAACTTGTTAACTAGGTAAACTCTGTAGAAGATGCACATTCACAATTAATTTCCTATGTAACAATTTTTTTTTTTTTGTAACTAAAGCTTTTTTCTTTTTCAACATTCAGTATTAAATTTTGTTACCAGGTTTGTATTCTGGGTTTTTGTTTTGTTTGTTTAAGGACATTTTTGTATCAGCCTCTGGAACTAGAAGTTATCTCACTGAAAATTTGCAAAAAACTATACACATGTTGATGCCCTTCCTCTGCCATTTTTTAAAGTAGCACTTCATACAAGAAKCCAGACATTTTCCTGGATAGATCTGTTGCTTTTAAGGGGTTTTTCAAGTATTCTGTGAACAAGACAGTCTTGAGATCTCTTTGAACATAATAGGCACTTGGAAGACCTAATGAAAATACGTTATTTAAAAATGTAATTGATCTGGCTTTTGCCCTTTCTTTCATGATTATTTCTGCAGTTACAGACTGGCAAAATCTGAAAGCAATAGAAATGCCCCATTTGCTGAAATAAACTAATGCACTGAATTCTTTTTTTTTCTTTTTAAAGCCCATGTTGCAATCCCTCCTAAGGGACAGAAAAGAAAAAAAAACCAACCCAAAACCAAACAACAACAACAAAAAAAGAACCAACAAAAAAACCAAAGTAACGAGAAAAAGATGGAGTTTGAACTCAAAGCAAACATAAAAGCTTTACTTACAAAAAATCAATTACACAACCCAATTTGTTTTCAYCAGCAGCCCAACCAAAGGCTGGTTAGCATGTTGCAAGATCCAAACACCTTGGATCTACATGTTCCACTAATGTTTATATAATAGCTWTTTCTGAGAAGCAAACTAACAATTAGAGACACCTGTTAAAAGTGCCTGTGCTCTGTTCACACTTCATGTAGTATCTTAAAGTGACAGCATATTAAAATGTCAATGCAATTCTTTTCCATGCAGAAGTATTTATTAGAACAGAAAATGCAATTATATTGTCTGCTCCTAGGTACTTGTACATAACTTTATTAGAAAAAAGTACTAAAGCACACTGGTATAGAGGGTGTAGTTTATATATAAACTACAATACAGCAAAACAGACAATGACAAAAGACACAGACAGAAAAAAATAAGTAGTTAGATTAACCTCACTCTTAATTTTTATGTACTTACTAAGCACATAATATATTTCTTCTACAGATGGTCTTGCAAATTTAAATGTATAGGCCCATATTGTAAGACAATATTGCAGATAAAATAAACACAACCAGACTGAAATTACTTATTCAAAACTTTGTAATTGATTATGTGCCTACTGYACAACTTGCAATGAAGCATTCTTTGACTTTGACCCCCAAAGCACAGAAATGTGTGTCTAACTTATGTCAGAAGTTTCTGAGTGGGAACTAAGCCACATTATGGACCATAGATGGGAAACAGAGCAAGATAATCACCTTCAAACAATTCCTACAGATTCTTTTTACAGGTATCACCCATATGTGAAGATGCATTTACAGCACATTCACTGGTAAATGAACAAAAACTCCACTTGATAAAGTAGATTGCTGTGGGGAAAATTCACTTAGAAAAACAGTTGTTAATTTAGAAGAAAATTCSAACAAATATAAAAGCTTAAAGTTATCAAAATTGAATTTCTAACAAGACCTGATTTAAGTATTCCATGTAATGAATATTTAAATTTCAAGCCTATGCATATGGCTAGAACAGAGCACCTAAAATATTTCAGGCTCATTTCAATGTTCCATGGAGTATGAAGATGCTGCACAGTCCTATGGCAGGGCCTGATGGAAAGGTGAAAAATTTGACTGTCCCTTAGCCATGAATTAATATATCTGCTAAAGCTGTAAAATGAAATTTCAACCTTAATTACATATTTCACAGACAACAGCTTTTTGTAATGTGCTATCATTTTTCATAGAAATAACAGCAATCAACTTCTGCAATATTGTGCWATTTAATTAACAGGGAACTCCAGGAATCCTTTATTCATTCAAATTTGGCCAAGTTTTTKAACTAAGTATTGCAGAGTTGATAAAAGAGTACTTCAAAGAACAGGAACTAATATACTCATGATTTAAATGTTTTGAGGCTTCTGACTTAAGATCTTCCGTGATCAGTTCCAAACAGTCTTTTGCTGTGCTAGCTCCCTGAAATACAGCGTGCATCAAGAGAGCAAGGAATGGTAGAGTATGTGTCAAGGGAACACGATTACAAAAGAGTTGAGCTTAAAATTTTGTGCAACCAGAAATGTAAATGAAATATGCCTTCCTCCAATTTTTTCTTAGATATGAAATAAGTCAAAAAGACAGTTTTTTGGTTTGATTTTTTTTTTTCTTTTCCATCCTAATTTGTATTCCAAATTAGAAATTTCAAAGCTATTTAATTTGATCCTTCCAGTTTGTAGATGACTCACTCAGGAAAAAGTACAGTGAGAGTGCAGAACAATCTAAAGACCTGCTGCTGTCCACAGGCACTTCTCAATCCAATTCCCATTTGTCTTGCTCTCCTACTCTCCCCCCTTGCACTGTCTCTGACAGTTGACTGATTTTTGTGTTGGATTGATTSAGCTCACGAATGTGCTGAAGAAAGAAGTATCCAATATTTTTCCGGAGAGGAACCATCTTGATCTAAGTTGCTGCACCTGGGCAGGTGCTGTATGGACAGTATCTCATGTAGCCCTTGGAAATACCTCTCCCTCTCATGGACCCTGAACCACASCACGTACCCTGGGCACCCACAGCAGCTTCTCCCTGCTCCCCTGCAGGTGTGCAGTGGCAGCCAGAGCACAGGGGACACACAGGTACTATTCTGCCCCTGCTCCAGATTTAGGGAAATGGATAAAAAGCTACAAGAAATGAACATATTTCTGCAGTTACAAAAAATTAGTACTGCTACAGAGCTGTAATCCATTATGGGATATGAGAAACCGGGAAGGTCACAGCACCTCAGAGGCACAACCCCTTCTATGCGCTGCTTTCAGCCGGTGCCACTGAGCTCTGCCCCGGCTCAGCTCGGGTTGTAAAAGCACAATCTAACCCACTGCCTTCTCACCAGGGAGTCATCAGCTTACTACAACATCGCAGCAGCTACAAACTTGCAAATATTTCCTTAGCTTTTTGTTGTTTCTTTTTACTCTCTTGAGAAATAAGTTCAAAAGACATCTCTATTGTGCCAAGATTATTTTGGAGATGGTATTTTACTTGCATCCCACTCAACATGAAGACTCTTGTTTCTCAAAACCCCCTCTAGACCTAGAATACACACTGATGCATCTGTTCATAAAAACATACATAAAGCACAGTTCATAAAGATATTATCTCTCTTTTTATTTATTTATAGATTTACTTGGCACTTACTGGACTAATGTAGTTATTTTCGGGACATACTTAAATACAGCATTAAGGGCCAACTTCTCTGAGAGAATTATTGGCATTGCTGCAGTTACACTGTGCTTCCAACACATACAGCTTTATTCTGTTGTATCCATAGCTTCGAAAAGCTAGCTCGAGTACAAATAAGAAAATATAAATGTAAAAAGGTAGAAAATTTACTTTCTGTTTATTGTAAATGAAGACACTAAAAAGCCATTTTCCATACTTGAACTATCTCCCACTCATTGCAGTAGATGACCAAATACGAATAAAATAAACATAGGCAGTTGTCTCTCTTTCTTTCTTTTTTTTCTTTCATTCTTTCATTCTTGTTCTTTGCTTGATTTATTTTAGGCATGTTCCATCCATGGTTAGAAATCAGGCATGACAGTAGTCTAATGCAAAAGTTTTGTCCATGGAGAAATCAGACATGACCACGGTCTACCCCTGAATGTGATCTTAATGTTTTATACCACTGACAAATCATTAACATCTGTTAATAACTCATCCAGCTGCTTTGTTAGATTGTTTAAAAATATCTTATGTACACCATAGATGTCTCCAACTCATAGTCTAAGTAACCTTTCCCAGCTGCTTAATCCTTATTTAAAATCTTACTTTAAATTACATACATTTTTAACTCTCCCATTTCTTTGTCTCCAAAGTAAATGTACTAACATCTGTTCATTTTCACTCCCCAATTCCCATCTTAAATACTTATTTGCAGCATGTATTTTTCTTGTAAATAGAATCCCATGTACTTTCTCACCTCCTAGTCCTTCACTTTCTCCTTTCYGCTCTTGCTCTCATTCCACTCTATCCCTCATGATTTCTTTGACTGATTATATTTTAAATACAGRATTAATACAGAGAAAAGGATTATTTAAAGAGATTCTTTGATTACCTCACACTAATTAAGGCTTGAGAAAAAGAAAATGGGGGCATGCCATAAATCTACTACATCTAAAGGGAATAAATGAAGGGAAAGGGGAACAATATACAGTAAAGGGTGTATAGGTAGTTGTTTGGGATAAAACTATGCAATGCAAATAGTGGAACAATAGAAAATACCTCCTAATGTGAGAAGCAGTGGGCTATGCAGGAGCCTTCTGACAAAATTAGAGGGGCCTTGTCACCTATGGTTTGGGACCAAGCATCAGGCATAGGCAGGGACAGAGGAGAGGGTGAGGCAAAGGGAGAGGGAGCTGAATTGTCTTGAAACTGGGATGAGGATTTCTGAGTGCTTGTACTGCGGTGGCAGAATATGATGGACACAGGCTGCAACACCTCACTTGGGAACTGGATGTGATTTTAGGTGTTGGTTCTACTGAATTGGTCTAAATAGTACAGCTCTGGACAAAATGCTGGCAGCCCTCGTACCATTCCTCATTGCCAAGAAACAGCAGATGAATAGTTGAATAGATGTTCCATGTCCAAAATAAATAAATCAGATTCATAAATGRTGTACAAGATAGTTCACATTGCATTGAGTACCAAGACTTTTAACATTCTCACTGTTAAGAGTGTAAGGGGCACTGAGRCAATTTACATTATTCAAAAAGGTACATTACCATAAGTTATAGTAATTCCTTTTTGTGACAGTAAGACAGTGCCATGTCCTGAGACTGTGGGAATCTAAACAAATAAAATAATTAAACACATCTACTGTATTTAATACAATATAACACACTATAATACTACAGGGTATTTTCTGTACAAACATGGCYATATTTTTCCAGATCTGTTATACACATATCCAAAATGTTTCAAACTGAATTTCATTTTTGTCATGAAAATTTGGCCATGGCTTCTGATTCATGTAAAAACCCTGTTTATCTGTAGATATCCTGAGATAGTACAAAGCAAATCTTCTATACTGTTTCTATACTGTTTTTAACATCTTTGGTAGTTTCCAACTAGAGAAAACATGCAACAGTAAAATGACTGTATTTTAGAGAGCACTTAGTCATAGGTTCTCTCCCTTTTCTTACTTCCCCATTGGACAGTGTAATGTACTTAGTCATAGGTTCTCTCCCTTTTCTTCCTTCCCCATTGGACAGTGTAATGAAAAAAGAATTGTTCTGTCATATCTCTAAGGCATGGTATGATTCTTCACCATAATTACATTTTTAGAGCTCTTTCATCACATTTTCCCATTCTGTCTAGAAGAGGGTTATTTGTAGCCTCATATTATAAAAGGAAGCATTTTCATCAAATTAAGACAAAAATATGGAAGAAAAAAATTTCAAAGCTTTCTCGGATTCAAACTGTGAKTGCAGAATGTGCAGCCTATGAAATCACAAAACGCAGTCCACACCACTATTTTGCATCACACAGATACAACTAATCAACTGCAGGTTTTTCCAGTGCTAGAGAACTTAAATACAAAGAAACTTCACTTCCTCTACCAAGGAAAATGGTGTACCAGTACAGTMAAATATATCTATATACATTTATTTTTTAAGCATGTAAATATATAGCTGCAGATTATAGAAAAGAAACCCTCAGGCTCTTGTCACTTTACTGTTCTGCCCATGTAGTTGCCAATAATGCTTATATGAACTTTGTAAGCACTGGAAATCCAAACACAGAAAGAATATTGTGCTATGTCATTAGAATGAAAACAAAATATATATTAAAGGCACCTGAAGCAAACTTTTTGAGTTCATTGTCCAAACTGGAGGAAAAACAAAATAACAAGCTCAAAATTGTTAAGAGAAGAAATGACCAAATATATCTTGCAAAAGTCCAAGGGTTGTCACTAGCAGGATTGATAATATGCAAAGTCTTCCAGCATGATTACCATTTATTCCCCAAATCAGCTGCTCAAGGAATCATCTGTAAGGGTTCAACTGGACAGAAATGCACCTGAGGAATGTAAAAGAATTTATCACAGAATCACAGAATTGTCTGAGTTGGAAGGGATCCAGAAGGATCATCAAGTCTTACTCTTAAGTGAAYGGCCCATATGGGGTTTGAACCCTTGGCATCATTGGCATCATGTTCTAATGGGAAGATGCCCTAAACCAAAATTCTCAAAAAAATTATATTCTACATCTTGAAGAGAACTAAGGCCACTCCAAGTGATCCACCATCCTTCTAGAAGCCCCAAACATTGCTTCTGCATCTATTGGGCTGACAAGAAATAATGCAAGAAAAYCATCACACATTCCTTCTTGCTCTGGCATTCTTTTTCTTTTGCTCCTTCTGGTAGGCTGTCCATTGCTTCCTTGTCTGAAAAGCTTATSCCATCTACTACTGCCTCTCTAAATTCTCCTGGGACGGTCTCACCACTCGCTCCCTGCACACAGAACCATTACTTGTGGTGCAACTTCCTTCTGGTGCTCCTGAAGTATGTAYGTAACTATTTAGGCATCTGGAATTGTCTTTTATTTCATTTTATTCACCTAAAAATGTAACAAACAAGGAAAGGATTCTTTAATAGGTAAATAGAGATTATTCTATCTCGAGCATGCTGAAGGCAGACAYGGTTAACTTTGTGGGTGTTAGAAATTCCAAGTTGTTACAGCTCACAAATGATCCAAGAAACTGAGGGAAGCTTTGGTAAAGCCAGTGAAAWGGCACAGATAACATGAAACCCAAAGCATGGTAGCATGCTATGCTGTCAAACGGAAATTATCATTTTAGGGTATTTCAGTTTAAAAAAAAGATTATTAATTAAAAAAAAAACCTCAAGAGTAGATGGCAGGATGTTTAATCAAAGATAAGCTTAAGAGATCTGTAGCAGTCTGAATTGATGATGCAGAAATCCAATTTTTACAAAGAAAAGCTAGAATTATTTTAAAATCAAGAAAATACATGCTATGGATCTTCCAAAAATCTACACAGATTTGAAATAGGGATATAATCAAGCAGCTCTGCTGTTAGATCACAAATAACACAGTATCACATGAGAAGATGAAGAAGCTACATTTAAACAGCTCCTTTTATCCCAGAGAATCCCGACACTCTTAATAGAACATAYATGTGGTACATCTATGAATAACAACAAAAAAAAAGCACATAGGAACAGAAATCACTTTGACCAGCACTGCAAATCAGAGCATCTGTTWAACAGTGTACATCAATACTGTTCCTTAATTCAGGGAAGGATTTAAATTGCTATAGTATATCTAGCAAGAATTATTAGCCCATGTGCCCCCATTAATTCTTAACAGATTGTACATAGAAGCAAAAAGAAGGACAAATTACAGAGCACTGGATCACATCCACCTCCAAATTACTACAAACTGTAAAGTCCTCAWTATAAAAAATTCGGATCCGTATGTAAATATCCGAAGTATTTCAATGCTGAAGTTCATATGCCAAAACCAGAGTATAAACTGCAATATGCATAAAAGCCCTCTGAAAAATTGTGCCAAAGGCCACTGATAAATCAAGTAAATCTAATCCCAGAGAAAAGCCTTGACATTTGGATGAAATAAGGACATTATGCTGAGTTGGTCAGGGATTATTTTTACTGGGTTCTTTTTGTTTTAAGTGAAAAAAAACATTTCTCAAGAAACTATCAGTTTCACTATATTTTTATACACTTTGATGACAATAGATGTTGTTCTCTACATTTTCAAGTGAAACCTTCTGTTTTTCTAGTTCAAAATTACTTAAAAGTCATTGAAAAGAAAGAAAAAAAAAAGGAAGTGAAAACTTCCAAAATCCAAAATTAATTACATGAAGTTTCATTGGCCATAGCTCAATTGTTTTTTTAAGTCTTCTGAGAGTTCAACTGTTCATTCCAATACAGAATATTTTGGTATCCTGATAATTTTCCCAGGACAAGAAGACTATTTTCTGCTTAAAACTGTTACAAATCGAACTAGAGCAGTCTGCATCAAGTAACTTGAACTTAACATGGCCTGATGCAGAGCAAGTGAACTATGGCCACTTGGAAATGCCAACATCGTATAAGGACAATGAACTCTTCCTTAACCAATGTTTTTCAGAAACAAGCTCCACCTCTGCCCATGCAAACAAAAAAGACCAAAAATCAAAGAGGAATTAATGATATAAAGGAAGTAGCTCTTGCAAAATAACAGATGGAATGAGATCGGAAACACATGTAGTAAGTTGAACTTTCTTAATAGGACCAAAATGACAGAATTGGAACAAAGGAACAGAATGGATAAACATGCACACAAATCAACGGAACAGTTGCTAACTAGAGATGGGTCTGTAGTGCAGATTCCAAACCTCAGTTTAGATGCATATTATTTTTTAAATTTGGAGCTTTAGATTAATAGTGTTGATTTAGAGTTTTGCAGAAAGAGTAGCAAATTATAAAATCTCTATCCTGATTACACAAAAACTTTTCCCACAGTTTCTAAGGTGAATTATCTGCCTCATATTTTAAATGCTGATGTTTGGGATCACACATGAGATAGAAAGTCAGTTCATATGAAGATTCTGTACTAATGTTGAACTACATAAACAGGTGTTAAATTGGAGCAATATGGACTGCAGCCTCCCTGCCAAAGGTGACAAACAGCTTTTAGAAAAAAACTGGGGCAYTGGATAGGTTGATCATGAAAACAAGCTGTAATTAGTAACTTATTCTCCTCATAAACTCTAGTAAAATCTTTTGAAAAAATGTCTCCCTTATGCAATGATTTTGAAACKGCACACTCATCCCAATGTGAGACTGTGTTGTGATGGCAAAACTATATCAGAAAATAGAAAAGATTGCTTAAMTATAGAGAAAAAAAATTGAATAGAATTGTCATTATTTGTGTTAACCAAAGACTTATTAAAAAACTGCCCATTGAATATATGTTTAAATTGTTARGAGAAAGGTTACCCTGCTGATTCTACTGATAAAATAGAATACTAGACTTTCTCCAAGTCTTTTAGAGGGTATTTGGCATAATATTTACCACTCTTTGAGTAAATTGTCTGGTAATAAAAAAACCTCTAAATACTCAAGTGGTATGAATGCATCTATCTCCATTGAAGTCAACGCAGAACTAGAGGACAATATGGCATTATTGTGAYATGAGACAAACCATCTTTCTTGCAAATATTTTTCCCAAAACATATAGGGATGTCAAATTACTGCCAGAATGGAACAAAGAAAGAAACGATTTATCTAACTCACATAACATTTTTTCTGTTCACAGGAATTTCAGACACATTTTCTTTTCAGATGTTATGCATTTAAASGTTTTGATGATGTGCTGTTATTTTTTATCTATTATTTGAAAACAGTAATATATTTCTTCATTKGTGTTTTCTATTAAATTGTCATGTAGACAACTGCTAAAAAAAATTACTCAGTAGGTTTCCATTTCCTAACTACACAACACCAAGTCATATCCAAAATGACTATTTCTACTCCAGTAGATGTTTCACAGTCTGTATGAATAGTTTCACAGGCAACTTTAAAATTTTTTTTCAAGAACAATGGAGTCACTACAATTCAGCTCTATAAGTACTGGTGATAATCAAAGACAAAGAACATACAAAGGGAATCAACATAAAACCTGAGGAAATATCAGCTAAAATTTTATTTCTACTTGCATTTCTAAATTTCCAATATGACCACTGGTTGCGTGCAGTTTTTGAGGTGTTAAAATGTAACAGCAAAGAAAAGTCTGTGTTAGTACATGCAGTTYGGAGTTACAGAGTTCCTGAAAATGTCATTTTTATGCCAGCAACCCAGTAGTAGGAAAATGAAAAAAAAAAAAGTTCTTTTTCCCTGAAAATTCAGATTATCTCAGAACATAACCTAGAAGTGTCAGAGAGACCACAGTAACATCCTCCTGYTATCAGTCAGGCTTGCCTGATAGATTCCTCAAACACARCTAGCTTACAGGGACTTTACACAGYTCCCTGTAATTCTCTCCCTTTTTCTCACCAACTCTACCTGGAACAGCACTTTACTATTTTTAATTTTWAAGTAATATATTTGGCAATGTCTTGTYCTATGTATCATGATCTAGTATGTAATTTTATCATCCTTTGAAAGTCTGATGGATGAAAAYGACATTACAGCCTGCATTACACTTAAGAGACAAAAAAGGTACAAAGTAAGCAATCCTTTACCCAGGCTAAGACACTTTTCTCCTCCCTCACTTTCTAGCAGAGAAAGATCATCTAGACTTCTTAATTAAAAAGCAGACCTTCTATGTCTCGATTCTATCTGCACCGAAAAGCTCTGGCTACTGCGGTCACTTCTCATACCTGGGTGGACACATGAAAACTTACCAGACTCTGTATTTAGGAGCAGAAAAGCAGAGATTCAGTACTTTATTTAATGGCTAAATTAATCATAAAGGTAACTGATATATAAAATAGCTAATTGAGAGTGTTCTACAGCAACATTAAAAATTCAGCACATCTTTTTTTTTAATATCTCATCATAAACTATTCCAATATTTCTTGCTTTGAGAAAAGAGCTTCATTTCAAAGAATAAGTKGGATTAATAAAGCTAACACAATGGATCATAGTTATCGTAATATATCTAACTAACAGGAATTTCTTAGAGTAGTGATCTTTGGTGTTCTAGCAGAGAAAAAAATAAAATTATTTTCAGATGTACACTTAGGAAAAAACACTTCATTAAGCATTTGGATTCTCTACGGTTTATAAGCATGTACTTATATACTGTTCCTCCCTTGATGTGAGCAGATAAACAAATCTAGCATTGTTACTGTAAAATAATAGAAAATTGCTAAACACAGAAAAGATATTGCAAAATGTTATGAAGGAGCCAAACCATTTCCAGGGTTTCAAAATAATTTTTGACAGAAACTTTATTTTCTCCAATTTTTTATTAAAAACATATACATGCACAAAATATCAATGAAGCAAAGATACTAAACCACCATCCACTAGATGTGAGCCTCTGACATCCTCCTTAAACTCTTTCAAAGCAGTAACTTAGATCAATGAGATTCCAATAATTTGAAATGGCCACAGGACCCTCTTCACCAAACATACTTCTAGAAAAAAAATGGCAGGAAACTCAAAACACCATAAAAATTAAACAACATACRGTGCTTACATATATCATTTCACCTAAGCAAAAGGAAGAAAACCCTAAACCAATCACCAAAACTATAATAGCGGGAAGGGATTAGGAAATGGCAGATTATCAATGACATGTTGGAAAAGATTAAGTACACAACAGTACTTAGAGGCACTGCCAGAAAGGAATRAAGTCAATGAAAATGTATTAGAAGATATTCTATGTCCAAAGCTCAGAATTAAAACCCATGTTTCATTTGAACTTTCAAGGCCATCAAAGAATTAATCTGCTACAGTAAATTGGGACTGTTACAAAATGAAAGAAAGAAGCATGATGTTAGGAACACAGTACAATGATGGATGAGATCAAAGGATAGTCTATTCTTGGTTTTGTCATTTGCTTTCAAAATGTAAGTATTTTCAACTACTACCATCTGCTGAGATCTGCAGAAAAGTTACTGCAAAATCTGTGTAATATCTCTGAATACATCTGCATCAACAAACTAGAAAAAACAGCACATGGTTGTTACCCATTTCTGCAAAGAGCTGCAGCTAACTSAGTGGAAGAGTTAACTCAATGGAAGGTTCTTCAAATGAAGAAATTGGTTTCATGGATTCTTTATTTGATTCAGCCTCTCAATTTAACTCTGATCTATAATTGATTCTTCTGCACAGCTACTGTTCTTTCCTTTTTCCTGCTTCTTTCGAAAAATTCCACTGTTTCTGGATTCACATTTCACATTAAAGGTTTCCCAATTTTTCCCATTTTTTATTGTCTTTTTAAGGATTGTTACAGCTTCACAAACATCCCCATAGACTTTTGAATGCTTTACATTTCTGGAGCTCAGACTGAAAAGGCTTTTCAACACTAAAAGTGTGTAAAACTCAGTTAAATTTCAACAAGAAATGAGGGCAGGGCATCTGTCCTTGTGTTCTGAGAGTCAACTGTGTGGTTTCTATCAGAAAATTGAAAGTATGTCTGTTGACTGCCAGTATCAATGCACAATTAATGCATGTTCTGATACATTATGATATGTGGCTTATACTAAATTATGAATGATCTACATTTATACTACAAAAGAACATGACAGTTCAGTACAAAGAGGAAGATGGGAAAAGATAAAACCAAAGTTTGAGTTATAGCACAACTTGCCAAAATCAAGTCACTAAAACACATCTTGTGGGGAGCACTTGACAGCAGAGCAAGACAAACTTTTTCTTTTAAATTTGGTCTTGTATTTGTTTTGCTTGTACACAGCTGCTTCTGAGTCTTTAATTTCAATCTTCTTATGTAAGTCTTGTCTTAATAGCATTGTTTCAGTAGCATTTGGAGGGGCAAAGAGAACCCTCAAAATTACCAGGCACCTTGTGTCTATAGGAATCAACACATTCCACATTACAAAGGGATACAGCAGAATTGCTTGAGCAAACTCCAAGCTCTGAGGAGAACCTGCAGCACTTCAGCAGCAGTTAATGAGGTTGGAGCTTGTCTCCTGGTGTTGGGCAATGACCACAGACAGAAGAAGGCTTCCTGCTGCAAACAAAAGGCATCTCAAGGTCTCATCTCAGACAAAGAACAGAATGTGACTTCAACAGAAGCCAAAATGCATCCACAAAAAGCTCACACATTGGCTGACTGGAACTAGAATATGAAGTCACAGTTGATAACTTGAAGCATATTCCAGAGACCACAGCTGTCCTCATCATTTGTTTGGGGCTGATTAGTCTCCTACTGAAGATTTTCTATCTACATAATTGGGATCTAGATAGAGCTTCAGGAGCAGTATATGGTAATTACTGGCACTGCATAACACACATGGCATGAATAGTTTTCTCCTTCTAACAGTATGTATCTCATTCTGACTTGCTTTTCATGCACAGTAACACTTGTAAATTTATCTAAAAACTAAAAAGCATAAAAAATAATAGGATATTCCAGAAACCAGAAACACAACTATACTTTTTCCATTTCAGCAATCAACCTTAAAGACACCAAACCTGAGCAAATGTTCAAGGTAATTTTTTCATTTATACTCATATAAGAACAAATATTCAGAAAACAGAATACAGACGAAAAGATCTTTAAAAAGATAAAATCATAAAGTTATTTAGCTTACAAAGAGAATAATCTTTTATTATTTTTATAAAAAAAACCCTGAAAATTATTTTTGAGGCAATATGGTATTTCCTAATTATACATAAAAGCATTAGTGCAGATATCACATATAGTAAGTGAATTTAGCTTTAGCCATTTCCATGTCATAGCATTGTGTTACAAGAGTAAAAATACATGTCACAAGCAGATTTAACACCTTTAGATGACCTCGAATCAGAAATGTGCCATGCTACTCAAATTCCATCTGTCAAATACTGTAGATAAAGGTAAGTAAATATAAATGTCATTAAAGGCAAAAGTTATCTTAGTTGGAGAAGTTCTAGGATTTTATTTTCTGACAGCTTGTAATTTGGAAATCTTCCAGTGTCAACAAAACCTGTTCAAGCATGATCTTACCTTGTTTTCACTACATCAAGGGGATGCATCAGGCAAATTTCTACAAGACCTATAAAAGAATAATAAAGAAAGACCTAATAAGCATTTGTACAGATAAGAGTTTAAGTTTCATTGACTCCAATAGTTTCTGAAATTTGAAAAGTAAAACCCCAAACATATTGATGCTACAGTTCTTATACACTTTATATATTAAAGATACTTTTCTGTAGTGTATATAAGACATTGGGCTTTTTGAAAATAAACGGTGCTAGTGGTTCATTAGTGGGGAAATTGAGGACTTCAGCTATATGCAATCAATTTAATCTCAGTTTTTGCTGTTTTCTGACTTAAGAACAGTGGGAACATTGGACTGGCATCATAAATAAATACATGAAGTCCTGCTGAGAGTGACAAAGGAAGGGAGTTCAGGTTGGTACTTGCTTTTTTGTCATACAAGAATAATTTCTAAGGATTTTGGGACAATGCTGGCAGCACAAATGAGCTTGATATTAAAATGACAGCTGATTCCTCAGTATCTGAGCTGCAGCCTCTCTGGTTCTTCATTCTGTCCTGCCCTGTGCTGATGCTGATGTATAGTCCTGGCTTTTCCCCTCCTGCTCCACTGCTCATCATTAGCGCTTCATTCACGTGCTGGGGACTTCCCAGGTCCCTGAAGAGGGAGTGTGAATCTCAGGGGGGCAATGCCAATGTCAGAGAGATCTGGGAGGTCCCAAACACACCTGTCAACACCACCTTCAAAGCTGGTTCTGTTGATTTTTCCACCCACCTGACACCTCATGAAAAGTCCACACAAAATCCAGGCAAAACTTTCTAGTTAAATTTTCTAGGCTTGCCTACTCTACTATCCATTTCACATATCAGCCTCATTCTAAAGAGCAAACAATACAATTGAGATGTATTTATCAGGACCTCAGTAAAAGTGTATTTTAGAGAACTGTCAATCTGCAGGCATAATAAAAACTACTAAAAAAATCTTACAGAGTTTTGAAAAGCCAAGAAAATACATATATACATGTCCTAGATAATAATGACAATGTTTTTGAAATTACTGTGCCTTGGTTTATTAGGAGCCCTAGAACATTCACCTACACTTTCTACCCAGCATAATAAATTTAATCCTGTATCATGCAGAAACAGGTTATGAAGACTATACTTATTACAATGCTTGAATGAATGTATTTGATTTATTTATGATTATTGCAAAAAYAATTACAGAAATTTTGTAATATCAGATGTGACTTTTGGTGATTTGGRCCTAAGTTTCTAAAAACCTTGATTCAGGAAAAGTTAAAATACCTGCAAATTCCTTTCTTCATGTATACCATACATGCTTACRTTCCAATAGATGCTCTCCTATTTCAGATGTCACTGTCCTAAGACCCAGATCCTGTCTTCTAATGGCACAGAACATATCTGAGCATAGGTGTCACTAAAATTAACAGTCTCTAATACCTAAGACACTTTGATACTTGCTACTCAACTACTTTCTTTTTCTAAGAAAGGTATAGAAATTTACACAAAGAGAAAAATCACATTTCAAAATAATCCACAGAAAAACTATTGAATAAATGGAATTTGTATTTGGCCCTATTCTTTGACAGACTTGATGGAGAAAAGTTCTCGGTGGGCTTCCTGCAAGAATCAGCTTCTGCCTGAGTGGCATACACTGTAGTATCAGAAACTTGAGCTCCTTTTCATTATTGAATATAAATCTATGGGAGGCTGAAAGTTCCATATTTCAATTATTTTTTAAGTAATAAGTTTAGTGTTTCAGGTAGAAAAAGAAAACTGGTGAGTGGTTTAAAATTTATATCAGAGAGCATTAAATTACAAAATATTATATACTTTCTATTTCAACTTTTTTCAAACCTTCTGAGCAACACAGGTACCTGCTAAGTAAGCCTTTTAAACTGATCCAGGGCATTAGCAAAGGGAGGATTCTCATTATAGTCAAAGGACATGAAGCCAATAAATGCAATAGAGCTTTTAGCTCAGACTACAACAAATACATTTAAAAATAATAGTTTATTTTGTTTGATATACTTTACATATTGAATACACATATAATTGATAACTGTTATATATTTTTCCTAATGCATAATAAGCTATTTATACAAAAAACAAAGAACTGTAAAAGTTTTTGCACATGAACACAAGTAACTTTCGGAGTTACTAATAAAAGGGGGGGGGGTGTAAACTGTAATGCTAAAATTATTTATTAAATGCATTTAAAGGGAATTCACATTAACATTTGTGAAGATGTTAAAATGTTTAAACTGAGTTCCTAACATAAAATACTTGCTGAGAGTTCTAATTTAACATAAGCAATTTTCCTTATTTTCTATCATTTCACTCTAATGCCAAACATAAAATTCACCAGACAGTTCCTGATCCTTACTTTYGTGCCACTGAGTTTAAGGGATATTATTAAGTAAATATTTATGATTATTGTTTTGCTGTATTTTCTTCCCACTCCATGTAACATTGTTTTGTTTTTCAATTCTGGTTAAAAGAAAGACAACATAGGTGATATCAGCCAAAGGATATTAATATCAGTAGTAATGAGATTCATTAAAAAGAATGCAATTTGTTTTTAATGAAAGTAAAAGCTGCCATTATTTSTGTGCAGGTGTATTTATTGCTGTAATTATTGTCCAGGAATTGCTTCTTTTTTACTAAAATAAAACTATATCACATTTCAACTAAGGGAACATAGACTTTCTGTCCTGATTCTGTCCCAAAACCTATAAACTGCTCCAACAGCTGCCAACAGGTGCTTTGTGAGTGGAGCTGCAACTGAGTGTTCCAGTGCTGGCAGGGGGCACAGGCTGTGAGTTTTTCCCTTTCCAACCACCCTCCTTTTCTAAGCACTCCTTTTCCAACCTTCCCTCTCTCCCCATTTTTGATCTATTCCATCTTATTYTGGCAGATAGAGCCTACAGTAGGGGGCCAAGCATGGGGCCAAGGGTTGTTCACCCTATTCTGTTTTTGCAGCATTAATGACCATTTTGGGAGAAAACTGTACAGTGCCAGAATTTGGCTCCATTTTCTTGGTCCTCATAGGATAATTTTGAATTCAGGCATTTTTCCAGCAACTGAATCAGATGAATTCCAAGGTCCTTGGCAGGAGCTCTGTTTTGATAACTTCAGGATTCTATTGGTTATCTGCCTTTCTCAATCTTTCCTTTGTCTCATCATATAATTACGCACCGGGTTCTAAACGATGTATAGTTACTCGATTTCAGCAGACAGAATTCTTCAGAAGATGCTGGGATTATGACACAGCTCTCTGAAGAGCACCAAAGGACTGCACACTGTGCAAGACACTAATGGAACAGCTACAAACACGAGCTACATTTTTCCATCCACTATAGTAGTSATGCAAATCATTACAACATCCTACTTGATAGACTGCCCAGAAAGTGTGGTGGCCCTGCTATATTACAAGCACTCTGAGATGTGCTCAATAAAATAAAATATATTGCTCTTTCTTTAGCTAACATTCACCAGCTTTGTGACAAATTCAATTAGCACTATGAAAATCTAATTTACTGAACAGCTCTATCAGGGTGCAATATATTTTAACTTGTCACTCTGCAAAGACTACTGTTTACAAACTTTATTTCCATGATAAAGTAGTTAACATAGCTACAAATACTTTGTCCAAAAAAATACTCTAATCGTCCCATTGGGTCTCCTTGGTGATGTCACATGCAAACTCACCCAGAGTGATTTATGATGGCCTAATTATGTTTAAAACAACTCAGATCCAACTAGATGAACAAGAGCCCAAAGGAAATATAGGAAAGAACAATTACTGGGYCAGTCAAACATTTGTTGTCTTCTGGGTGGGAAAACATTCCCTGTGAAAACCAAACACCAACCATAAAACAAGACATAATCAAAATCTGTGTGTTGAAGGAATAAGCAGCTGTCATCGTTGACGTGCTCTGAGCATACACAAGTGGAATATCAACAACCAAGAAGGAAGTCCAACATTCTATTATGTAAAACATTCTGCTCCATAACTGAGCCCATGGAGGGAATAAAATATCAGAAAATACTGACCCCCAAACTGACCCTCCTCAGTAAAGCATTTTTCCTTTCCCAACTAGTATCTTCTGTCTTTAAATTATTTCCCATTATGGATTACATTACATTTCCCTATACAAGATTCACACTTAAAATTTCAGACTGGGAATCCTCACATACATCTCTTCAAACATTTTGGTGAGTGGTGGTTATTTCAAGTTCCTTTATCCTTTGTTGCACTGTTCCATCATACACAAATCTTGTGTCAATAATCATACATGACTTAAGAATAGCATGACTTCGACAATTAAAATGTGTTAYAATTTTCACAATCCATCTGGCAAAATGTGAAAGTCTGAGGTTTCAGCAGCAGAGGATTATAGGTCTCTTTAGTTCTGCAAGGGTTCCCATACTTCATCTACTCATTGCATAGGGAGAAAAAGAATGYAATCCAGCTAACAGTTCTTGCAGAATAACACAGATTAAACCAGAACCATTTTGGCTTTGGAACTCCTTAAAGAGGACAAATACTTGTCTTCAGCATTTCATCGATAACCAAAAGCTATGAAATGAAAAGTGTGAAGTGCCTGTGATAGACACTGATTTGTCTTTCAAGGAAAGCTGAGTAGTTCACCCTCTACATATTTTCTGCACAAAGCACCACGAACACGGATTCAACACAGATCCAAGAGATGTAGAGCATGATCCATGTGTTAGTTCAGACAACCCCCTACAGTGCCGAAGCCATTATGAACCCTCCTCCCCTTGTGTTACTCATTTCCCTGGAATAACACAGTCACTGGAGAAACACAACAGACAGGAGACTGGTCATAGAAAATGTGGCAATAAACACATCAGGCACTGTATATTGTATAGCTGGAACACTTGATATTTATTTTGGCTTTTACATAGATATAGTTACAATGTACAAAATGATCATAAATATTTTATGCGTACTATGCATTTCCTTCTGAGAATATATGTCTGACAGAAAGAATCTTGTGTTGATCTTTGTATCCTAATAAAAACAATGACAAATTCCTCTTAAATATGCTTTTCTGTTGGCTAAAACACTCCATTTGACAAGATGAAGCACCGACTCTCTTCCTGATTGTAACAGCACTATTTCATAAATAATCAATGCCTGGAAAAAAGCATCCCTGCAGTCAGTTCTACAGGTTAATTAATTTCGATCAGCTGGCTGTCCAATTTCATCTTCACAAACACATAAAGCTTATGTTCYGTAAGGGCACATCTCCCTTAGAAAACCCAGAAAATGTTAGATTCACTGGACAGTCAAGGCCCACTCCTTTCCTAGGGAAGCAGTCACGTATTGTGCCCTTCTCAGTTGTAGTACCAGGCTCTGAGGAAATGTCAACCAGGCTCCAAAAAAAAACTATACAACAGTATGCACAGACTGCACTGAGAAAGATCTACCTGTTAGCCTTCACTTAAGAAAGTGACACTTATTTTAATTCTTGCCTAGGATTCTATATAGTGATGTGGCATGGGATTAACTAATGGTACCCTGGAGCTCTCACAAACATTAATTAATGTTTTAGGTAATGAGCTAAATCAATGCTTTCCTTAGAAAATGAGGAGAAATGAAAAGTTACTCCAAAAAGTACTCCATAATGGCAGCCCTGTATTCATGAGTCATTCTTCCTCAGAGACCTTGTCTACACGGAGAAAATATACTAGAAAACATGTTCATTAAACAAGTTGTTGAATATGATTTTTCCCTTGGTGCAGACAAGGATGTCTATGTTTAAWAATGTGTTGGCTGATCACAGGAGGATCCCAGGAGAAGCTGTTGGTTTATTGTCACATTTTAGAAGGTTTTTTGTGTGTCTGCAGGAGGAGTTTGGTCATGCTCAATTTCTTGTTAGTTACCAGTGTTCCTTAGCAGATACAACCTGTCATTGTAGCTCTACTATCTAGAACTGCTACCCCCCAAAGCAGAGTTGGGAACAGGTATTAAAAAAAAAAAAAAAAAATCAAACCCAAACTACCCTGGACTTCAGCAGCAGACAGAAAAGTCTCTTCTTTGGTCTACAGTGTTTGAGCTGAAAGTGGTCAGTGTTCTTGAAGCTCTCTCTATGAAAGCAATTCAGCTTGTGTTGAGATAATAATGGCTCCTTGGTACAGCAAACAAGCATTTTAATCATCAAGGTTTCAAGTAAAAATTCCTCAGCTGCAGGAGAAGCACATCCTGGAGGTGTGCAAGACAGACACTGGAAATGAGTGTTTCAGGCAGCATATTGTCTAGATCATCTGCTGCTCAGCCATAAACCCCTTCAGTCTCCAAGTCCCAATACAAAGATCTGGCTAGAAATGTGCTCATGCTCAGTCCTCACATCAGACAACTCAAACTCATCTTTGGTGCTCACCATGCTTACCCAGAATCTGCTGCATTTCACTGCTGCCTGCCCAGCTAAAGAGAACATTATTACCAGATGGGAATCTGTTCAATTCTATTGCATATACAAAAGAAATGTAATTGTAGTCTATTATTTTTGCTGAGCTTGAAAACTGAGTTACAGCAGTAAAGTGAATAAAGACAGAAAATGGTATACATCTTCTTAAAAAGTCATGCTCTGAATACAAGATACTCAACCCTAAGCTGTGATCTGTACCTGGGCACACGTGCACAAACATTTATAGCTTTTGGAAGGGCAAATTCCACCTTGAGATAATACATGCATATACGAGTACTGAGAGGTTATTACAGTAATGATAAAGCAACATTTGCAATTCAGCATTTGTCAATAAGGAACACATTGTAAAGGTATTTGTCTTGCCTCAGAGACTTTGTTGCAAAAATAAAAAAAATAAACCCCCCGAGATTATGCCTATATTTTAATTCCTTTTTTTTGCCTTATTTTTATTGGATGTTTAGATTGGTAAGAAACAGTCCTATCAAGCCATTGTAATTCCCTTTCACAGTAGTTCTACCATAGTATAGACATTGTTTCAGTCTAATGCACAGCCAAATACATATTGATTCCATGTGATAGCTTTAAGTATGCTCATCAAAACCATGGGTTCTCAGTCAAYAATGTTTACTTATCTAACTTACATTTCACATAATTCTGCAATATTTTATCAACGTATTTCTTGCCTTAGGGTAAAAAAATATATAGTCTTAATGTCCAAAGCATGTATGCAAACTGTTCTCAATTTAGCACAAATTTATGAACCTTTTGGTTTCTACAACATGCAAGGCACAATCAGTCAAATAAGGGCATTATGCTCATGCTGCCAACAATAACCACATCTTCACACCTACTGCTGCCTAGAATACAGCTTCATGAATCTTTTAACGTGCTTCACTTAAACTGCTCAATGCTCATTTATATTCTCTAAGTACTGAGTAAAAAGCAAAGGCTGTCTTCCAGTTTAATTTGATYCTTTATTTGCTGCTTAAAATGAAAAAATTAAATCCTTGTTTCAYAGACCTACCAACTTGACTAACCTCATGTCTATGGCTTGGCTGCAGAAATATATCTGCCATTAGACAAATCTATGACCATCTGGAGGATCAAGTTAATTTTAAATTATGCATAGTTAAATATATTTATAGTAAGACTAGAAGGAATTGTCAAATCAACCAGCAAAATTCAATGGCTAGCCACAAAGAATCTTCTGGTAGAGCTACAAGTCTTTGGAAGAAAGGTTCTTCCAGACTCCAATAGCACATACCACTGTCACAGGCATGCAGTTCCAACTGCACTACTCACACAGAGCCTTTCTGGGGCAAAATGCTTTGTAGAAATGTTCTTTGTATGGTAAACCCTACAAAATTTGCATTTATGACACAGTCAAAAATACAGTTTTAAAATTACAGACTTTTCTCCCTTTACTTGATTTTAAAATACCAAAGATGTTCCAGTGGGTCTAAATAGAATGGGGGGTTTGATTATGTAGTCAAACAAGGTAACATTTAGGTACTGACACAGAAGATAATGGAGCAAAACACAGCACAAAACATTAAAAAAAGAGCAAACATTTCCTTTGAGTTCTTAAATAATATTGAGGCAATATGGAATGAATCACCAGAATTTATCATTTAGAATGTCACAGGAATTTGCTTCATTTTAACTTTCAATTCCTATTTAAAAATAATACTAAAAAATTAAGATACGCAAACAATTTTAGAAATATCTGGATTCACAAATACTTCTGTGCAAAGTCACTTTTTCCAAAATGACYAGCAATAAAGAATTGCTCATATAGCTAACCAATTCTTTTTTTCTTTAGTTAGTCTTTCTGATGTCGTACTAACATTAAAACTTTGAGTTATAAAATAAACACTTGCAGTTTACAAACTTCAGCATCTGAGTCTCTAGACACAAGTGAAAGGCTATATATGGTGCAAATTCTCCATAAATTTTTCAGCAAGTATTACAAGCTATTATGTCACTCACATATGACATATTCTTTCCTTCATGTGTGTCCGAAATAGAAGTTTTTCAAACCATGACTGAAGGGACCACTGAGGTCAGCACTGGGTCACATGATGTTTGTGTCACTACAGCTTCAGATATTTCAATGCATATTGAATCAATATGCCTGCAACAAAAATGTGTAACTGATATTTTCACTGCTGTTATAGTAAAATGCTTCTCAGTAAACTTGTTTTCATAAGAAGTCTGCCCATTCATACATCCCAGAGCTGTTGTAATCTTCATTGCTAATGCTGATCTAAGAGCATGGACATTATTTTATTTCTTGACACATTTAAAGTTCTCTAATGAATAAAGCAAACAGCTTATGGCTGCTTGGACTGTCACTCGATTGCCCTGGAGGGTTTTAATGTCTTTAAAATAGGCCTCCTAGTTTGTATTTAACTACCTTGTCCACAGAGGTCTGAGGGGTAGAGCAGATCAAAGATGTGCTGGCAACATAAAAAGCAGCTGTCCTTCATTTACCTTTAATTAGCTACATCTGACCAGATTCTTTATGGCCTCTTTGTCACACATTCAACAGTCCATAAGCCTTACGACCTGTCCTTAAAGACTCTACCACTACAAGTGTTTCAACAAAATGCAAATTAAAAATTTGAGATACAGAACTTTGAAAAAATATTTGTTCTCACTATGGAAATATCACCTGAGGCATTACTATTTTGGATTTACCTGCAAAAGCTACAAATAGCTCAGTATTTGGYGTGTCAAAATGGAATGGATCCTGAGCTTAGATTAACTGTTGATAGTTCTCTGTGTACAGCTCAACATCGCAGTGTATAAATATCACACAACCAGGAATCCTAGGGAAGTGAAAAGGCAAGCATGAGCCTCTTTGGCCAGGACACTGGGACTCTTGTASGAGCTGTGGCACTCACTGTAAAGGAAGTCACACCCCCATCACTCCTTTTTTACCTCTACTTATCACAGAACACACTCCAATATCCAGTAGGATTTGGGCTCAGGAGAAAGGTCTGTTGTTGCTGAAGGACCAAGAAGCATTACAGACTCATGGTCAGGGTGCACTAAAAGCTTGTGTCATCAAACTAAGGCCCTGGTGGAATAAAAAAAAGCTGTTCAACACAGCAGCTGGAGTGTATGCTAAATGATTCAAGTTATTGGTACTTGATCACAAAGGTCATTATATTAACTCATTGAGATGGACATCTTCAAATTACCTGGGTGTTGTTAGCATTAGCTAACCCAAGGCAAATATATAAAGGATGTATACAAAGTAATAGGGTCTCAAAAATGATTCTGTTGTCTAAACTGTCTAAACTACCCCTTTATACCTTTCTCTTGTATGCAAAAAATATTGTTTTGTTTTGTTTTGTTTTTTTAAGATTCCAACCTTTCAGACTTCTGTAGGAAAGTTTTAGTTAATCACACCTCCAAACAATTCAGCACACTTTCAAAGGCATTTGTGGTGAGGTGCATAAACAACCAAATAACCTCCCTCAGTAAATGGACATTGGCTAGCTAGCAAGTGCGGCTGGAAGCCTTGTTCTTCAAGAAGTCTCTACCATGAGCAGTCTACAGAAGCAACTTTCTCCCCAGGACTATGAACCTTGAGAGATTACTTTTACACCTCAGTTTACTCCCACAAAGTTCTTTTCTAGTACATAGTGCACATTATTGTACACAGTGCTTGACCCAGTCTATAGCTGACAGTTAGACCTATTCATCATTTATTACAGAAATGAATCTTTCATCTTTCATGTAAAAGATTTGATTTAAACCAGAGGTCAAATATATTTCCATATAYAACTAACGAGAAACATGAATAAATAAATAAAATTAGGGGAACTAAAAATTAATGAAACATGATTACTTTTGTTCCCCTAAAGCTAAAAATAATTGAACAATCATTAACAAGATGTGGATTTTTTTCCATCTTTTTTGYTATCAATATAAACATATAGTGAAGTATCTAGATGTATGAATACTGAAATGACAGTACCAGTTTCAGCCCACGTGAAGAAATCAAATAGAAGTATGTATAATTATGGCAAATGTGTAATATAGATTATGGTGATTTTCTATGTACTAGTCCATCTTACACTGAAAATACAGCACCCTGGACTGGGACATTCCTGGGATCCAAAAACTGTCAAAGAAACAGCTTTCCAAAGGCAAAAATATCTGCAGGACTAGGAATATTCCTAAAATATTACCATTACAAAGCACTTACATAATGCAGAGCAAAACTTTATTTTTCTTCTGAAACAACAACAACAAAAAAAATAATTTTTCCAAGTAATAATACCCAAACAGTTAAAAAACCCATAAAAAATTTGTCAAAAATATACTTGCACAACATAGAACAATAACTGTTTGACACTCTTAGAGTAGCCTGCTTTGGAACAGCTGCTGAGGTGAACAATACTGTGAATAAGCTGAAGTGCAAAAAATGTATTGTGAAGTCTCTTACTCTGAGGGAAACCATGCAGACATAGGATCAGCTATCCTAGGGTAAGGTCTCACTCATTTTCTTCACTAAATTACAATGGCTTCAATTTCCTGCTTTTATGAGTAGAAATCTTTCAAAAAAAAAATCAAAGAAGACTAATTCCTGCTTGCAAACTTCCTTTTGTTCAAGATCTATGAATAAAACTTTAGACAAAATATATCCTAAAATAACGTGTATATGCTCTAAAACATTACTTATGACCATAAACATATGTTTTAAATCAGTGATTTTATATGGACATACATGAAACTTGGCAAAAAAGAATAGCTAACTTGCCATCAGTGGGAGGCTCTATATCAGATGGCTATTGCCTGGAAAATAGGACAACCGACCACAAAAAAGCAAAAATTTCAGAATTAGTTTATAATGGCACATAAGTTTGAACAATTCCTGCATGTTAACATACAAAATTGTGTTCATTTTAGTTTTGTAAAGTGGCTTTCTACCACTGTCTTTGCTAATCTGTATTTGAATGACTTCTGAAAATGTTTTGGTTCTCATCAAGATAGCTGAACAGCTTTTTCCAAACTCTCCAATAGTTGCTGCAATATAAACTGAATAACCCATGATTTTTTCCATTTGTTGTGAAGCAACTCTGTGGCTGATAGGACTTCATGACATTTTTATGAAAACCTCAACTACTGTTAGTTCCCTAACTATTGGAAAGATTTATAATCCAAAAGTAGAGGTAAACTAATGTTGTACAAATGTTCTAGGTCCATTCCAGACGGCTACTGAAAAATTCCTTAAAACAGACTCTTTACTCTTTAACAATGAATACTATTTAAAAGCAAATTTAGGACAATGTTCTTTCCCATTTCAACTACTATAATTTAAACTACTAAAAGCATTTTCACAACAGAGATTCTCAATCTTTTACACACCTAAAATAATATTTAATTTTTTTAGAAAAAAATTAAGACTCTAAAAATTTAATTTTCACCCAGTGTTCAAAACTTCCTAAGATTTTTAAATGCATTTTTGTTGGAGTTTTTTGCCTATTCCAGTACTTATAACATTATACATTGAAAAAAAGAACACTTTACTGTCAAAAGTAAGTTGAATAAGTGCCAGTTTAAGATCTGAGTTTTCATTAAAAAATTTGTACTTATTTGCAGGAAAAGCTTAACAATTTTGTCAGGTACTTTACACAAGTAATAAGAAATTGAATATTTTTGTAGTACAGAAAACCCCCAAAAGTCATCTTTGATTTGCTGCTGTCCAAAATTTCCATTGCAGTTGTAACTTTTTGGTTTTTTAATAATGGAGACAGGATAAAATTCCAAAAGATGTCTTAAGAAGAATATACTCAAACTTCATGTATCCAAGCTAAGTAGTATTGAAGTAAGCATAAGTCTGCAAAGAAATAAAAATCTAGGTGCATCTTTCTTTTTCTTCTCCAATGTCCTACCAATATCAAGAACACTCACTACAGGATTAAAATACAAAAATTCACCCCAATTACAAGATGGGGCCTAAAACAACTGCTCTTTCTAACAAGATATCCAGGATTGAATTTCCTGCTCAGTAAAATGGAAGCAGTTTCTCARCATTTCAGAGAAGCCTATATGTGTACTAGAAGGAACTCGATTCTTGGTGCCAAGTCAACTAAAACACAATGACCAATTATCAAGTGGATAATTACCTGTGGATAGAATAAAACAATATAAATTATTTTCTTGTATGTGACCTGTATGCACAATGCTGTCAAATAATCTAAGATCTTCTACTGCATGCATTTTTTGTCGAATTCTATCTTGTGGCAACAGGTGATGACAGCACCACTATTTTGTGTTATTTTAGTAGTCACTGGTTTTCCCAGTATTTTTCACCACTCCCATTTGCTGGCAGCACATCATGGCAAAGATTCAAGAGAAATCCACTATAAAGCTGATTGTTAACTGGGAAATGTCAACATGCAAAGCCATGTTTAGAATTAACCTGTCTTTAATA
This sequence comes from Malurus melanocephalus, assembly GCF_030028575.1. Lineage (NCBI taxonomy): Eukaryota > Metazoa > Chordata > Aves > Passeriformes > Maluridae > Malurus > Malurus melanocephalus. The sequence goes on from NW_026623232.1 coordinate 3,879,043, forward strand.
TTTTCAGGCGCCCACACCCTCTCTTCTTTCCAAAACTTAATTACATCAGCAGCTTGCCAGCATAAAAAAACTCCAACAAAACAAAAACCCAAAGAAGAAGTAGAAGGGAAAAGGTTGTAGCCCTATTTAACACAAAGATAGGGCAACAATCCTCCATCACAGGCACGGAGGCTGGTAACATTAAACCTGCCAAGAGATAAACGTCTTAAATAAATAAATATCACCAGATAAGAAGAAGTAATTTTCCACTAAAAGCATGAGGACTTACCACTACTGACTGTAAATGATAGAAATTTTCAACTTCTTCCTTTGGGAAAACACCAAAATTTTTATGATTTTTATTGGTCAGTAACTATGTATGTAACTGAATTCTTAAGGAACCTTTCTCACAAAAGCATTTTCTCCATGAAAGGTTTTAAAATGAGTTGGGTTGGTTTTTGTTTTTTTTTTTTCAGAACAAAATGAACCCACAAAACAAGCGAGGACTCTACAATGCCCTTGTTTATTTCTTTAATACAAGCTCTAAGCCCTAACAGTGGTCAGCTATATGCCAAGTAAAAAAAGATAACTGTAAATCTTAACATAAACATGGTATCTTTAGAGGGTCATCTGAATAAAATGCCTCTGCCATGGTTTAGTGGGCCACAGTATTGTTGATGCCAGTAAAGAAACTCTATATGCCTTGATTATGTCCGTATTTCCCTTGCAAAAATATGTGTGTCAGGGCCAAGTACTGTAATAAAATCAGCATCTGAAAAATATTCTCCAGATCCAAGTTTCTGGCATCTAAACAGTGGATATGCTGAAATGTGAACTTCAAAGTCAATTCTTTATTGTTCAAACCTCTCCTCTCCACATCTCCAATCCATGCTCCTCTCACAATTCAAACAAACAAACAAATAAACAAACAAACAGGAAATTTGGAGTTCCTATATACTGGCAAGTTCAAGTGTTGTTCTCTTTTGAAACTGTGAAAGTTAGGAATAAGCAGACGTGCAAAATCCACCCTGTGAGAACCAAAACCAGTTTGAGTGCTTGCAGAAGGCAAATGCTGACATATGCTTCTTCTATACTATGACATCAAAGAAGCAAAATATCCTGCAAAGTTCCTAAAGATACATCATTTGCATTTTACATTATTATTGGAGGACTGTGATTAATACACTCAACTAATTAATTTAATTCCTTTTTGCTACCTTTTTATGTCTATATTTGGAAATAATTTAACACAATAGAAAAGAGTGACAAGATCAAGGAATTAGTGCTGAGGCCCCAAAATACCTAYATTACATACATACATTTTTTTAGTTAAAACCAGACTTTGTCTTATCCTTTCATTTGGACTCTTTTTGCTTGTTAGGGTTTGGAGAATGCTTGATGAACTGACAGCAGAGCAGACACATTTCACTGAAAAGGTAGGGAAAAGGGGGTTTTGTGAAAGAGAGAAAAGTAAGKTTTTTTGTTTATTTTCCATACCTTACTCTGATTAACAGCTGATTCCCTGATCCATTTTGATGTGATATCAAAGAAAAAGAAGACACAATAGAGCTTTTGAAGTACCATGCACTTCATCTACCACTGTTGCAATTTGAAAGTACCACAGCACTGTGGATTCAACGTGGACTGCTGGGTGAGATTAAGGTCTGATTAGAGTACAGTTCATAATGCAGTGGRGTTTTGCAGTATCAAGAAGCCACTGTTATCATTTATATCTGGTATTTGTCATAGAGCTCCCTGCTTTCACAGTTCTTTGCAAGTTCTGGCACACAGCCCCATAGGGTGCTGGCAGTACATAGACTTAGAAGTACAAAGACTTGGCCACCCTTTACAGGGAATGGAGGAAGGAAAAGGTAATTTATAACAGCAAGAGGCTGCAACAGGAGGAAGGCATGGGAAAATTCTGGGACTCGAAAAAAAAGAATTATAAAATTCAGTAATGTCAGATTTTGTTTGTACATGAAATTTCCCAGAAGAAACCAGTGGAGCAGTTTTGGTCAAAAGCCACAAGTAAAACTGCATGTAGTGAACTGGGGTGAACACCAACACTGAGTTCAAAGCAAGGCTCCCAACATCCACATTCAGCTATGCAGAAACTGGAAGCTTTCTACAGATAAAGACTGACAGAGCAGCAGTTTCAGAAACTGCTTTAAGCAGACACTTGCTCATTGACTGTCCTTCAGCACAAGTGTGAAAATGCAATGCTGAAAATTCAGTCTGAGACACAGAGCATTCTTGCTGCAGCTACTGATGACAACTATTAGTAATATAAATTTTAAGTTGTTATGCTCTTTTCTTGAATATGTGCTTTTGTGTTCCACTCCACTGGTTATTTTCATTTTATATGAAATCATGGCACAATTAGACTTGGGAGTGACCTCCACTTAGTCCATTTAGTCTTACATTAGAAAATCCTGGTCTGCTGCACTRTGGTGCTACCCACAAACTTGCTGAGAATGCTCTCCATCCCATTATCCAGTCTGAAAACTACTGTTCCCAGGATTGCTTCCCAGGCAACATCAGTGCTCACTGGCTGCCAGCTGGGCATCACACCCCTGATACAATTCCTACAGACCAGTAGTCCCGTCAATTTTCCACTTAGTGACCACTGATCCAGCTCACACCTCACCAACATGGTGACGATGAGCCTRCAGAAGACTGTGCTCAACATCTGACTAAAGTCAGAGCATGCAACAGCYGCTGTCCTCCCCTCATACACAGAGCAAGGCATCTCACTAAAGCACAATTAGTTAATGTAAAAATTGGGAGACCAAAGATTTATGCAGATTACTTTGAGAACAGACAATGTTACTAATGGGAATAGTCTTTGACTTGCTTATATAAAATCAGGCCTTTAATATATTYACTCCTATTGTTATTTTATTTGTGATATTCATTCTAAAAGTTAAATATTATAGAAATTGTAAAAAAAAACTAAGAGTCATTTAGTGAAACATAATAATAGAATTGTGAGATACACAGACTGACTTCTATAAACCTCAGTGTCATAAATTACTGAAAAAAAATGTTGTTGCCAGCCTCACTATAACAGAGCAAATCTTATATTTTAATTAGGGCAAACACATAACTTAAAGCTTGGAGTTCTGTTTGGCTTTCATTTCCAAATCCCTCTTTTCTCCACATACAATACATATTCACCATTTTTCATCCTCCCTTTTGTAGGTATCTGTCATGACAGAGCCAAATAAACATCAAGTTATAAAACGTGTGAAAATTCAGTGAGACTTGAAAAAGAAGGAAATGACAGTTAAAAACTTTAAAATTAGAAGGCACAGAGAACACTTAGTTTTTAATATCTAATGGTTTTGATATTCCTTATATTCCACGCTCACATCATTAATGCTGCAGACTTTATGTAAGCTACCTGATCTAGTAGAATGTGCCCCTGCCCATGGCAGAGGGGTTAGATCTAGATGATTTTTGAGGTACCTTCCAACCCAAGACATTCTGTGATTCTATTATGTTTCATTTGTAGGCTAGACATTCCTAGCTTGGATAGTCTATGAGTATAAATTTAGTCTTCTCATTCAAAGTTAATTCCAAGAATTCATTCTTGTAGAAACCATAAAAGTCCTTTAGAAGACCACCTCCAGGAGCCCTGTGCTCTGGAACTATTCCACTAGGAAACTCTGTGAGACAGCAACCATGCACTACTGAGCTGCAGGAGAGAACTGAAACTTGATACTTAAACCGGAGAGGATATCATCTGTGCAGCTAATTACCACTATTTTCATGGTATATGTATAAGTACATGAATAAACACTTTGTATATGTTGCAGGGTCCTTAATTTATAAATGGTCTAGATTGCAACTTTTATTTGGTTTCCTACCATGAGACCCAATAAAGAAAACTTCACAGTTCTCCACAATAATGGCTGGTGCCTCTGCACCTGACTATAATCATGGTACAAGCCAGAACTGAAAAGCAATCCAGTTCTGAATACAAATGTATGGAAAAAAGTAGTTTTTCTTTTTAAATGGAAAACTGTTCTGGGGAAAGCAATACACCTTTCTGAACTATTACATTCTGTTTTAAACAGCAGCATTTATCCACTTAATTTGGTACCAAAGCACTGCTTCTCAGACAAACAAACAAGCATCTGCTGTCACTTTAAAATTAGTACGAACTTTGAAGAAGTAAAGAAACTAAAAGTACAGCAAACAGCAACCTTCCTTTTAACTTAAATAGAGTGTGTTTTTCAAAATTCAACATTATCATGCGCTATCATAACTACAAAGGCTTTTTCTCCCCTCTTGTAAATGAACCATTTGTCATYTTTGTGCCCCTCCTCTGGGCCTGCTCTAACAGATCTGCACCTTTCTTGCGTGAAGACTCCAGACCTGGACAGAGCACTCCAGGTGGAGTCTCAGGAGGGCAGAGCTGAAGGGCAGAATCCCCTCCTTTGCCCTGCTGCCCCCACTGCTTTTGCAGCAGCCCAGGATGCAATTGTCCCTCTGCTCTGTGAGTGCACACTGTTGGTTCATGTCCAGCTTTTCACCCATGGCAATCCCCAAATCATTCTCCACAGCGCTGTTCTCAATGACATCTTGTCTGTACTTTTATCTGAGATTGCACAGTAGCAGTTATCCAAGGAATCTGGCAAGGCAGACATTTTACAATGGCAACAAAAAGGGTAAAACTTCAGTAATGACAGATAAACTCAAGTCAACTGCAGAATTTAGATGGCTACAGCTGTACTCAAACTTTGCACACATGGCACTACCACATCATAACTGCCTATTCTCTCCCCTTTCTTGACATTTAAATTTATCACTGCCATCCACCTGTTTTATCTTGCCTTTTTTTTTGTGAACAGTGAATCAGAYGGTATTTGTATATGCACAGCTTAGCAGTAGGAACCATTACTCACAGYCTTGATTTACTAATGCTGTTACTTCTGAATAAACAGTATTTTCCAGTTTTACAATTTATGTCTTACTGCTTTCTTTTCACTTAAATCACATTTGTTTCCAGTTGAAGGCACCTTTTTTTTTTTCCCTGAAACACATTAGAAAATATATTACATATCCTCCAAATGCACAAATAAATGTTTAAGATCTGGATATTCTTGTTGTTCCCTGAAGATCCTGTGGGACGCTGTCATTCATTAGCTTGCTCTGGGCCATTACATTTCTACATATTTTACTTATACTGGCACTCAGCCAGCACTGACTGCTCTGCTCTAGAAAGCCCACATGTTTTTGTAGTTTTTGAAACTAGCATGACAACCATTCTGAAGGGTAGCTCTCACCTGGTACGTTAAACTGTAAAACCGCGAACATTGATGCTCCTCTCTCTCTATGTAGTGCTGAAAGYGAAACTATTTTTTCAGGTGCAACAAGAGCCATATGAAATCTCCCTAATGTGTAGACATTCTGTAGCAATGTTTTTAATGGAACAGATCCATTAAACTTATCTAGAAAAGTAAAAAATAAATGCAAGTTTCAAAATCAAACCCTGTGTATATTGCAGGACAAAAATCATAGCTCTGAAAAATGCTGGGAACCACTCATCTCTTTCTCAACTAAAGAAGAAAAGGAGAAGTAATGCAGCAAGAAAGATCCTTAGTGCAGACAGAACCACAACAGTTTACCTTGAACATATGAATGATCATAACTGACTGATGAAAACTGGAGAAATACTGAACTTCAAACAGTATCATAGATCTGTAAAACTAGCAAAATATACATTGCTTACTTARCTTGCACATAAATATGTAAAAACTATTGACTTCAACATATATTGTATAAATTCTTAAATTCTTTGTGTGGTAACTAAGTATGAGAGGTACCTGGACTCAAAATATAGCCAAAGTGCTTCAACAATACAATGTGAAGATTTTTATTTAGTTAAACTTTTCTTTTTCTACCTCTCATGAACCCCTGAAAACAGAAGAAGGAAAATTGAAGCTTTCATTTAATCTCACAGGGATTTTTTAAGTAGGGTAGATGGTGTAAAACACTTTTCTACAGAAAATGTTTCTATCTGTTCTCTACTGACTACTCCCCTAAGTTTCTCTTGGTCTAATGTTTCCTTTCTTACTGTCTGAGCCATTTAATGGCAGGYACTGTCTTTAAACCACAGAACTCAGTATCAAATAAAGTTTTAAAATCCATTTCCTGTGTGTTAATTGCTGACATTACTTGAGAAGCTAGGAACAAAAGGGATTAGAAGAAAGCAACCCTGTTTTGTGCATACTCATTGGCACTGATCTCCTGAAAATCTGACCAAACCAAAATACTTGGACCTTTAAGTTTATGTGCATATCCAGAAAAAAAAGAAAAAAAATAGTAACAAGTTTTCAGGAAAATGCTGTAATTTTGCTGGATGAGGAAGTAATTTAATACACGACAAGAGTATGTACATACATATATACCCTACATATGTTTACCGTACTTAAAAACAATTTCTTTCGTATTTCCACTTCTAAATTAGAGAATCAGTAATTAATTGAAAAATTAGGATTTGCCTTTTCTTCAATTAAACTAGCTAAATATTAATTAAAGCTCATAATTAAGCCTTTYAATTTAGATAACTTACTGCAGATTCCCCAAAAACATTTCTGGCTGAAGAGAATTCTTCCATAATTACTTGTATTTCAAAGTATATTGGTCAGCAAGAATCCTGACATACAAGTGTCTTWCAGAAGACAACCTTAAAACAATAATGTTTATTTCAGATGGGAACTTATAATAAATTCCCRTTTAGGGCAATTATGATTAGGTTCATTATGACTATTGCAGTTYGAAAAAAGCTTAAATGCATTCAGCAGTACTGAACTGTAAGAACAGGTACAGAAAACATGTGCAATCATGTACTTGAAAAGTACCAGAAAGAGAGAGAGAAATTGGAATGAGCACAGCAAAGAGCCCTGAAGGATATTAAGGGACTGGAGCTTCTCATGTATTCACCCGAAGAGGCTGGCACTGCTCACCCTGTGAARAGAACACTCAGGGGCATCTTATCCACGTGTGTAAATACCTCATGGAGCAGGGGGCTGCCCTTTTTCRGTGGTGCTCAGCTGACAGGACAAGCAAGGGGGAAAAACTGAAACAGAGGAACTTSTGCTTCACATAAGAGTGTTCTGTAATGGTGAGAGTGAGCAAGATGCCCACAGAGGCTGTGGAGATATTGTCCTCAGAGACACCCAAAACCTAATCAGGCATGGCCCTGGGCAATCTATTCTAGMTGGCCATGTTTTAAGCAGGAGATTGCACTAGACAGTCTCCAGAGACACCTTCCAACCTCAGCTATTCTGAACACCTTGAATTCATTGGCCATTTTCAGTTATATTTACCAGAGGAATAACTACCTTAGGTTTCTTCTAGTTATTTGATTATTTTTTAAATATATTAGCTGCTGGGAAGTCAAGCTAGACACTTTCTTAGTCTACTAGTCTTAAGAGCTTTTATCAAAAGTGAAACATGATTAGGAATTGTTTGGCAAGAGCCACATAGGCACAGAGCAGGTGTTATTTACTACTCTGTTTATACAGTCAATCCACCAAACCAGCCACAGCTCATAATGCCTTTGCCCAAATGTAAGAGCACAAGGGAAAAGCTCACCAGGTGACAGGATGGCATTAMGAAGGAACTCAGGAAGCACAGACAGAGCACCTTAAGGGATAAAGAAGAAAGTATTGAGGAGTTCATTTTTCAGCTAACAAATGCGTTTTTATAAATTACTTCAAATGAGACTAATAAAAATAAATACCACTTTAATGTTAAGTTTTACTACTTAAAATGGGAGAAAAAAACTTGCTTTCTTGCCTGTGCTGCAAAAGAGATGGCAGAAGAGATCTGCAAAAGAGATGTGTCAGCTAGTAGCAAGAAACCAAGATGCTATTCAGCTAAAGGATGGCAGATGGTGCAATGGCTTACATACAGTGAAGGCTCATGCACTCTTGGAGAACTCTGAAATAATGCAGATAACTCACAGAGTCTGTGCCCCAGTGTTCTGCTGCAAAATGGGGCTTGTTCTCCCAGGGGTCTCAGAAAGATAAATACCTCCAATATAATGAGGTTCTCAGCCATTCTAACAGCAGAGGTAAGTGATGCTGCCRAAAAAACTGCAGTCGTCTGTATTTTCCACCTACTACATTTTGCTTTAATCGTCATATTTAATTTTTTATATACTCTATGAACAATACGTTTTACTCCTCAGTTTCCACCTATCTGTTGCTTTTCTTATGCCACAGAATTTTTTATTTTGCATGTTGCCAAATGCATCCATTGTCTTGCAAAGAAAAAAATCAAAGACAAAATAACCACTAAAAATTGCAAGGAATGAAAAATAGCTTTTAAGCCTTGATTGTGAATGACAGGACTACAATTTATAATGGCACCATRATTTTTGCAAGTAAAAATACAAATACTGTTAAAACTCAGGCGCCTCAAATCAGCAATGACTTTGGTTATGTGAAATTAATGGATAYACAGGAGCGTGCACATAAATCCTTGCAGGATCAGAACAAAGGGCTTGACTYGACACCTGCTGAAGTTGACAGAAAAGCCTGGCTATTAAAGATTTCAGCAAGTTCAGAATCAAGCCATCAATTTTTCCTGTGAAACATGGAATAGAGATGACCAGACTTTAGTAGTGAAGGCATTGTTTCACATCCTATTTTGTAGAAAGAGCTGCTAAAAGCATGACCGACCTGATGTTTCTCTTGGAGTGCTATAAATCACAAGCAACTAAACTGAAGTCATTAGTGAAATATGAGGAAGGTAAGAAACAGGCCCAGGGTGGTGGTACACGAAGCTGTGCTGTACCAGCCTCCCTTAAAAAGAAATTTTTAGTTAGAAAAGTAAAAATGTTCTGCTTAGAAGCTAATGGCATGGCAGAACTCAGGAAAGTTTGCTTYGGAAAAAGATTTTCTGAGAGCAACTATTTTCAAAAATAAAGATTCTATTTTGTTAGCACTGATAATTTTAAGAATGACAGGTTTTTTAAATTTAATCTGGAAAAATAAAACATTCTTTGGTTTAGAAGTTAATAAAAATGTGTCTGAAAACCACTAATTTCTATGTATGTACACCTGAAGAAACCAGGCCTATTTTTCAAATATATAGTTTAAAAGTCATTGCCACAGAAAGACTTCATAGCTTCTCTATTTTATTTTTAAATGTTTGAGCACAGTCATAAACACCCCAAAATACAAGTTTATTATGGAAGTTACGCATTCTTAACTACAAAGTTATGGATAGAATTGCAACTTTGATTCCTAAATTAATTGTARAAATATGTAACACTTTGGGAAATATATTTTGTTTGCAATGTTTTCTTTCTCAGTTGAGAACTTGTTAACTTCTTTTTTAAATGTCTGTTACCCACACAATTCACTTGAAATCAAGTATGAGAGCTTTCTCATTTTACACTCAAACTGAAAAGTACAGAAGTGCTTCTTATGCAATGCAGCGAGATGATACATGTATTTTATTTTTGTTTTATGCCTAAAAGAAAATTATTATCATGGAAATTCAGTTGACTATGTAGTAAAATGTATTTGATCTTCTCTCTCTGAGAAAAAAAAAAAAGCAGGAAAATGATGGGATTCAGGGACAAACTCTTCTAAATGAAATATTTATGCTCCATGTTTTACTAAAACAAAAAAATAAGTTATATACATGTATATAAAATGATATCTCAAAAGTGAACCACAGAATTTTACTAGAAGGCCTGAAATAAACCAGTCTTTAATGTTGCTAGAAATCCTAAGTCAATGTACAAAGCAATCCTTTGTATTGCTCCATCATAAATTTTAAACATGTAAGCCTTACATGGTCCTCAGCTATTAAACATAAATGGGCCAAATTCTATTCAAACTTGCACCATTTGGGGGTAGAAGGTTAGTAACCATAAATATTGTCAAAATTTCAGCTGGCAATCAGCACTGTAAATCATACTGAAATTTATTTATAGGAATGACATTTTATAAATTATTACAAGACTGTTTTTCCTAAATATTTAAAATTCTGTTTTCTATAAGGTTTATATTGAAGATGCTTGGTAAGACAAGCCATCAAATCAATAAAGTTATTTCATTTGACTTATTGACTATCATATTTTAATATTGTGCAATATTTATTTTGCTTATTTGCCTACTGTATACATTTAGGTATTCATCCTAAAGATTTATTCACACAAKGCAGCAGAAGAATGATAGAAGGAAGCAGTTCTGCCATGTAAAAAATTTGCTTTTCTTATTAAAAATCAAGACAATTTAGTATGAAAATGCATTTATTCCATCACTGAACAACTTGACAGTGTAACATAAAATAATCTCATCCACATTAACTATCATCAAACATTTAAAAAAAAGTTTACTAGAAACACAAAATACGGCACTCTTGGCCTTTTTAATACTTGCACTTGGCTTTCAGATATATGAAAAGTGCCTAAACTTGAGAAGTTATGATTTAAAGTAATTATATAATTATATGCTTTATATAGGTATATATATATATATATATATATATACCTCCTACAAATAAATATGTATGTGTGTATATAAATATATATATCCTACATACATATATGAATATGTGTGTGTGTGTGTGTGTGTGTGTGTAGGAAAATTAGTATTTATAGTACATTTAATATTGCACAGAGCATTGTCTGACAAAACTTGTTTACAGACACTTGGAGAGATAACTTGACCCAAGCACAGAACAGCAGTGAAATGAATTTTAGTCAGRATCAGTTTTCAAAATGCATGCATTTTTGCATGGAAATAGAATTCTATAAACTTTATCTTATGTTTTCTTCCCAATGCTTGGGCTTCCCAAGAATTTACAGAAAATTGGAAGCAACTACTACAGTAGAAGACAACTGCATTATAAAATGCACTACAGAAAGTATTGTGTCTCTAATGAAATCATCAAAACAAGTCATATAAACAAGGCTTACTGCACTGCAAAATCTATTATTTATTAAGAAGAAAGCTTTATTAATTCAAGCTCTTTTTAAAGACCAACAGTATAGTCAAAAATATAATTGTTTTTCATATCTTACCTTGGGGTTGAAAACTGCTTTTTCCCCCCAGTTATTTCCAGGATTCGCTTTTCCATAGCTATTTATCAGACCACAATTAAGCCACTCTGCACCACCTTTCACAGTTAAACAACTTTGCTCAATGATAAAGGATTTTATTTGCATTAAYTAGAGCAACTGTACTAAGAAAAGTTTCCTTACCTTATGAAAATTTAACTCATTAAAAGAAGCAGTACAGCACATACTTTTCACTTGGAAAGGACACATTCTTAAAAGTTTGTGCTGAACTACTTTAAAAAAAAAACACCTTGGGATAATAATAAAAAAGGTAAAAGAGCTGTGCTGTCACCTAGCGGATAAAGGTAGAAGAAGAGCATATCTAAGATTACTTTTTAAGCTACTTCCAGTTTTAACACAAAAATATACTTCAGAATTTATATTGATTTCCTGAAAGAGACATGTAAACATGAGAATTGGATCTATTGCTCTCATTTGTTCTCTGAGTATTTTAAAGGCAGAGGCACAGAGCTTTTGGATCTTTTGAACATATCTTTTAATTGTTTTGTTGAAATGCCGGCTATTGCATTCAAAATCTGAATGTAAACATTGCATATTTAAGAGTCTGGGCTGCAGAAGAAAAGCCTCAGATGGAGGGGCTAATGGGTAGTGCAGACAGAACACACAGAACAAAGACAAAAAAAATGCTGTGCAGCCAACCTTTCTTTTGTCTTCTGCTCTGAAGACACCATCTTGGTTTTGTACCGATAGAGCAGTGGGGCTTCTGAGACACTAAAAAGTGTCTACACTGTAAAGTTTAAGTCACTGAGTTAATAATTCAACCTAAATATATGCACAGATTAGACCACTCAATTGTACAATCTCAAGTAAAACTGCATTTTTTTTTTTTCAAATAAATTCTTAACATAGGAGCAGGTAAATATTTAAATGAAATTTTGCCAGAACTTGTCACCATATTAGCACCTGTGATTTAGGACCAAGCTTTGCTTTAGGATGGTAGTGTCACAACTCAAACTAAACCAAAACTGACCCTTCCAGTGCAGCAGAAACATAGTGAAGAGTTGTAGACATACRATGGGACTCTGTACCACTTAGTCTAATATGGAAAGAGAGATAAAAGATTTTGRGAATAATAATTTGGTTAGTGACTATTAAAACAAATTTTCAAAGAAAACTAATGCCTCAAGGAATTTTAGAAAAATGTAGTAATTCTAGATTTCCACTGGATGGCCATTTTTATGATATCTTTTTTTGCAACACAGAATAACCTATACTACTTTYGCAACAATTAGAAAATTCTGTGGGAACATGCATTAAAGCAGATTATCACCAAGCATTATTATCATAAAAAACAAGGTGTATGCACAGGAAATTCTCTGGGATGCCTTCACGGTGTTGTATTACCGACATTAAGTCATTTCACCCTTGCTTGCCTTCAGTGAAGCAAACAGATTTATTTGTCATTAATGTTCCAATCTGACAACTGATTCATTCCAGTAAGTTTCACATTAGGAGAAAAAAAAATGGCACATCCTATCCTACCTTACACTGCACTTTTCAGTAGACTTAAAATACAAAGTCTATGGCTTTCTATTGCCAGAAGACTTGAAAAATACCAAAACCACTCGGTRGTAAACATACACTTGATCTTGGAATATTTTAAACAACCAATTAGCTAACCAACAAACCCCTCCAAACCGAAATGCTGTGGAAATCAGATATTACTATAAAACTGAAATTTTGTTCAGGATTTCCATTCAACCGTACRTGTCAGTTTTGTTTTGATATAGAATATTTCATATAAAAGGTTCCTTTGCACATGCACTGTAACATGTTTACTAGAACAGTGTATACCACATCTACAGAGGAAATTAATGAACAATTGTAGATGTCATAGTTGTATGAGCTGTAGGATGCATTTTCYCTAGTGAAAAGTTTGTATAATTTTCTTGCGTATCCCATATATAATTTGCTTCCTAATAACAAATTGCAAATACTCAGCTTGAAACAGAACTGAGCAAATTCCTTGCACTGAAAAGTTTTTTACTGAGCTAAGAACTGAGCATAGATAGAGGTGAATGATGAGTTTCATGTGACTGTGGGCAATTTATAAAAGTTGCAAATAATATGATGTACTATTTTGTACTTGGTGTGTGAGACTTTTTCTTCGGTCTCTTCCCTTTTGTACTGAACTCACTGATTAGAATTGCTTGCATCTAATATTTATAATTCAAATTCTTTGAGCAGTCAGCAGTATGTGCTTACAGCATGTACTTTCAGTGTCCTTACAACATGTTTGCTGTAGTATTCAAGRCTGGAAAGCAAACATCAGAGGGCATGATCAAACAAAGCAATTTAAAAAAAAAAGATTTGGAAAAACATTTACAAATTCCCTCCTAGAATGCAACACTTTGTAACCTAGGTTTTCTAGAATATGGACTTTAATTAACATTACAATATTTGCAATATTGACTGATATTTAAAATGGACTATGCCAACCTTTAAATTATAACATGAAGGGGCATCTCCAATGATATATAAATAATAGATGCTTTAAATTAAAGAGTTACTTTAGGTCTAACAACTTGTTTTATCTAAAAAAGCAACACAGTTAACAATTTCACAGCTCAAGGTGTGGGGAATCCATTTTAATTCTCTGTGTCTTTTTTGCATGACATTAATTATTATTAATGCAGAAGTTACTAATTGTTTCCTAACGCTGGAGAATGAAGAGTTCAGCACAGACTTATTCTTTACCCTCACTGTATTTTGTGAAATACTTTAGAAAACACAGATGAATTAGGAATTTTTAAAGACTGGGAAAAGTACACCACATGCTACTAAGCAGAAGAAAAAATATTTCCCTTTGACAGAATTAGACCCATTTGGTGTCAAAGGAAATGKAATTATCTGCAACCTGTGTTTCTTTGCACAGACCTTAAAAGCCCTCTGAGATGCACACTGTGATGACATATCTATTTGAAGAAAGTTTGGATTTTTCCCTGAATATGTCATGGCAATTCAACCACCTTCAAAACATGCGTCCAAGTCATCCATGTTAAGGGCTAAGSACAGAGCAAAACTGTGGAACTGCTTTACAAAGAGCCTAAAGCAATGGAGATGATTGGATAAAAAGGTCTATGGAGGGCAGAGAGATGCGGTGAGTAGGTTTTTGCACAGAAGGTCATCTGCTTCCCTCACTTTCTCATTAAGATAGGTTGGCTGTGGCAGGACTGGTCATGTTACTGACATCTAAACCCTATCAAGTTTTTTTTTTAACCAAAAATGGACAGTCCCATCCCCCAAGCTTCATGGGATTATAGTCTCACATCTTGTGCTTCTCTTTTGTCTTATACTGCACTAAAAATACTCATGGTTGAAAATACCAAGAGGCAAGAATTTTTTATGAGATTTCCTGGAGTTCTGTTAGGTTGAAGATATTGCAGTTTCTTTTACCTCCTGCCTCTGCTAAAGTGGGAAGTTCATAGACACAAAATAAAAAAAAAATTAAAAGAAGTTAAATTTTTTTTAATAGAATTTTAGAAAAAAATGCTAGCAGGAAAAGATACCCTTGGTCTGGTTTTAATTTTGAAGATTAGGGATTACTATAAAGCTTTATTGAAAGTTTTACTTACTTTATAAGAAACCCAAACTATCACAATCATGAAATGAACATTAAAATACAAATGGTTTCATGTGTCACTGTAAAGAGAAGATACAACCAGACAGAGTCAATCCTCAGCCCAACCACAGGCTTCCTCTGTGACCTATATGTGCCAGTCAGTCTATCTGGTGTTGTAGGTCCCTAGCTGTGTAGTTAAACTAGAACTTCTCTGCTTCAGAAGCCTCCTATRAAGATAAGATGAAAAATTATTTGCTTTTGTGTTAGCATGGTGAAAAAATTAAAGTAGACTCCAATACCGGGAATAAGTGTCCCAGAATTTATTACAATTTAAAACTGAAAAAATGATGTGGCAAACAGAAGGATTTATGATACCAGTAATTTCAAAATTTTCCTATTTCTTCTTTCAAAAAAAATAAAATAAAAGAAAAGAAAAGAAAAGAAAAGAAAAGAAAAGAAAAGAAAAGAAAAGAAAAGAAAAGAAAAGAAAAGAAAAGAAAAGAAAAGAAAAGAAAANGAAAAGAAAAGAAAAGAAAAGAAAAGAAAAGAAAAGAAAAGAAAAGAAAAGAAAAGAAAAGAAAAGAAAAGAAAAGAAAAGAAAAGAAAAGAAAAACCCAACATCCTATTAACAATCTGATAATTATATACACCACTGACATAACAGATCAGCACAGCTGTAAATGCAAAATTACTCTTTTCAGCTAGGTTAATTCCAGAACTAACCTCCACTAACTTTAACAACGAGCAATGATACTCAAATACACTTGCCTTTTGTAAATTGTTTTTCTAACATACAAGGTAATCAAAGTCTAGTGTGGAGACCTTTGATCAGAATCAGCAATCTAATAAATGGCAGATGTCTGCAAGGCTTTGTAATCTTTCCTGTAAAGCTGATGCAACTTAGGAAATGGAAGCATCATTGCTTAAGGAGATGTCAGGCATGATTACCAGGAAAACACAGTTCAATATTAAGTGAACTTTTCTATGGTCTGTTTCAGTAGAGACATAGCTTCCCAWGAATTAAGGGACTATTAAAAAGTTATTTAACTGCACTTCTTCAATTTCACACCATTGTTAATATATAACTTTTAATATCATCATTAAATGTGCTCAAACACAATTAAATGTGCTCAGAAGAGCACAATTCAAAGGTATATAGTTAACACAAGTATTCACAAGAAATCACTAAAAATACTTTGGGAAAGCAAAGGCAGGAATCAATCCATAACAGCCTGCTGTCTAGAGATAGCAAAACAAGATGGCTTATCTAAAAATACATTTAACACTTCATATCACTGTAACAGGTCAGTGAGAAAGGGCTTCACTTCAGCAATCTGACTACATACCTAGCTTGCAGTAGGGTATCAGAGACGGGCACAGCTTCTGCAATGATAGATGTTCTTAGCATTACTGCTGACACAGGCTGACTTGCCCAGTCAAGCTTTTAGTATTTCATGTGTGTCTCTTCATGTTTCATTACATAACAGTTTCTTTTACACACCTCACCTCTCATAGCACTGTCATTTATGGAAACATTTCTTGAGTAATAGAAAACCATAAAGTCCTCCTGAGTCAAAGGTCAAATGCAGTCAATTTATTGCAAAAAAACTCCAACAACCTACCAAAAAATCTCAGCTGCAAGTTACTCCTTTGCTCCAAGGAGTTTTATATTTTCCTTGTCTTTCGAAACAACCCACAAGTGATAATGAAATGCTTAAAGCAATAAGGGAGAGAATCAGGTTTCATCTACCTGGACTGTCTGGCAGCATACTGTGTAACAATAAATGAGTGTTCTTAAGTCACAGCATTTCACTGGAAATGAGGCAGAACTTGTGTATTTTAACAGCTTTTTACAACTAGTAACCACTAGCAAATTTATTTTACTTTCTCAGGGAAGACCAGTGGACGTCCCTAATTTAAACTAAAGGGCCATTCAGCCTCAAAGACAAAAARCACTTCTGCTTAGCACCTGAGTAATACATGGAATATGTACAGGTGAATCAAGAGGACTGGAATCAAAGATAGTTTGTCTTTGGCTGGTCTGAAAGGTCTGACTCATTTCCAGTTCTGTGATCATTTATTATCCAGAAAAGAAAGGCCAGCTTTCTGCAGTGCAAACACAGTGGTGGTCTGCAGCTCATGATGAATAGATTTACCAGGTCTGCTCTGAATTGCATGACATAGAGTTTTCCAACAGGCTCTGACACCTGATGTATGTTTAAACTTCCTAGCACAGAAAGCCCTGAATATCTACCTGCATGCACTTTTCTTAAAGTTATTATACAAAAAATACATTCCTAGATGGCATATTATTTCAAGGTATGGCACAGAAATATTTTTTAATCAGTAGTTTAATATCTAATAAAGACTTATTTCCCTGCCAGTATTCTGACTTCAGTATAGCACAGAACTTTGTTTTGGTCTTAAAACATCAGTTTCTATATTTTCAAGTTCCATGTTATACAAARTTTCTATAAGACTTGATTTACATTTGTAGAATAGCAGAAAAATAAAAGACTTGGATGACATTTTTTATACTCTAATCAGAGCCACTATTGGAGCATTTATCTGCACTGCCTCRTGATAAATAGTAGAAACACCAGCCAATTATTTCTGAACTTAGTAGTTATATGCCAAACTAAGCATTTCAAGAGTCACAAAGTCCCAATTAAAATCAAAGTATTCACTGGAGGAATATCACAAACCCAAGAAATTTCCCTGGCAACAGTTAACASTTGTCAAATTGATAGTCACACTGTTCTTAACAGTTTACTTGTTTTTGCAGATAAAAAGTTATTTAACCACTGGACTGGAAGCCTACGCCTTCTTTTAGTTTTAAAGAGACTGCAGTTTGAGTAGCTTAAAGTATGGGCTAGAAAATACTAAAAGCAATATTAAAATGTTATCATTAATCAAATATCTAGAGTTTTCAATTTGAAAAAGCCAAACCAACATTGATAAACAGTCTTTGGTCAGTAAGGAAAAGGATCGAAATACTATGCAACTGTGTTAAAATACATAAACCCACAATCACACAAAAGGAAACATAGTTTTGAGTGCTTCTTCTAACTGTGCCCCCTCTGACATTCAGTTTAAATACGYAGGATAGTCCAACTTTTTTAATAATGGGGCTTAGTTGATTAGCTCATGACTACACTGAGTCCTACAAAACAAATCTGAATCCATTAAAAAGACAAAAGAAAGAACAACAAAATGTTTTTTTATTCAGCTCCTAATAAATCAAATTCTGCCAGCAAACTCTATGCAGAAATAAGCAAAATACCTTATTACTTACTAAAGTATTCTAGAAAAATTCAATATGCACAAGGATGAATACATTGAATRCATTCATAATTGCTGACATAAGTTGTTTTTTAAAGTTATACTACCTATAAATATCTGAGCTTTAATCTAAAAATTGTTTCAACAAAGATCTGCATTCAAATATTCTTACAGTTATACTGAAGTTCATTTGCACTGTCTCATTTCAAGATTTGGTAGAGTATAGAAAACGTCCTCCACTCTGTTTCATAAAGCTTAATTTCCTTCACTTAGTCCTCTATTTCTACACTGTCAGTTCATGTATCTATGATTCTTCCAATTCTTTAAATTCCTTCTTATGAGGAAGGKGACACCTTTGGTCTTAGTGTATTGTCACTCTCTCAATGCCACTATCTGACTTCTACATTCACTTGTTCCACTGGCAAAGAGAGAAAACAGMACTTACAGCACCCTAAAGAATATTGAGAGGCCATGTACAGTGCATTAGGATCACACCTTTCAGGATTTGGATTCTGAAGACAGAAAGGGGAAATATCACCTGTTTAAAAGGCCTTCACCTTTATTTTAGGGACATGGACATCACCACAACATGACTGAAAAAGATCCTAAATCAATTTACTTCAGAAGTAAAATCAAGTGTATAGAGCAGGCATAATTTAGCTAAATTCTTCCCTGTTGGTCCTGGTTAGTGAGAACAACTCTTAGACAGATTAAGTCCCATGGAAAATCTAAGAATTACAATATCAGACTTGTTAAATATAGGAGTTTATACAATGAACATCAGACAGAAGCCTGGTCTTTTCACTAGACAAACTGACTGTGAAAAATCACATTTACTTTACATCTCTGAGATGGCATGTGAGCCAAGATTACCTTATCCACTTGAATGCTATTAAGTCTAACTTTGTTTTTCTTAAGATGTGGAGAAAAACAAGCGAAGTATAGAACATACTGCCTATATGAAGAAGAAGAGAACTTGAGCCTATTGAAGAATATCCTGTATTGGAATGGACTCACAAGGTTCATCRAGTCCAGGCCCTGCACTGGASAGCCTCAGGAATCACACCACTGAGACACACCACGTGCCTGGGAGCATTTGATGCAGTTTTAGATTGACTGATACACTGTTGTATCTGAAACCTAGATATAGACAGTTAATTATTTTAATTAATTATTTGCTAACATTATTTATTAGATTTTCTTTAAACTTGCTTGGATTACAACCAGATAATTCCCCTGATGATATCTCACTCCATATACTTCAATGATCCAGAACAGGCAGAATGGTTTTGGATTCTATGTTTTGTGAACTAATGAAAGGGAATGTTTTTAATAAGCATCTCTTTTTGTCATAGTCAATTCTCTGCCAGGACAAGTACACTGAGTTTACAATTATATAGATCACCATATTTTAAGATAAGGAAGATGAAAGTAGATTTAAAAACTGCATAATATTTCCAACATACTGATATACTCTTTTTTCCTGAATAAACAGAAATACAAATGTACAGTCTCAAGGAAGACAAAATCATAGTTTGACCTTTAAGGACAAAGTTAGTATTAGGATCCTTTAATTAGTTTAGTTTAAACTTCTAAAAACTCCCAACTTTYGGAGTTGATTCCAGTTTTGACTGAAAGGAATCAAAATACTCCAACTTTAGCTAACAGAACTGATTGAAGAACTGAAAATGTTCTCATTTCACACTTATTACAAGTAAGAGCAATGTACATGTTATAGTTAAGATGAAAGCTTAAGTTTTATATGAATATAAAGAAAAACTTTGCTCATAATTTCATAACCTCATAATTTCAAAACCAATTCAATATTTAGAGCAGTAGCTGCTGCAGCTGAGAACTTTTTTAATCTTAAGATTCTGAACAGGAAGTGAGGTTAAAGACAACCCTTGTTCCACTGATTTGATCTTACAGAAGAAACAAATCAACTTTGTAATTAAATACTGGCACCATCTTTTCAAGTTCTTCCATTTCCAACAACTGGGGATATGCACCTTCAGATATTTTTGGGTTTTTTTCTTTTTTTTTTTCCCAGATTTTTCTTTACATGAAATTCAAAAGAAACAGTCTTCCAAATAGAAGACAGATCCATTGAAATTGCATGCCAACTGTTATTGTCATTTTCAGTTAACACAAATTTCTGTAATGTTTGCTCAGAAGTCTGATCCCAGAATCCTTTTACTAAATACTGCTTAAAATTCTGATATGTTCATCTAAAATTTTCAGTTCAAGTGAATATATTTAAAGAAAAAATTAGTTCAAGAAAATTAGATTTATAGAATAATCAAAGAGCACCCATGTCCTGATAATCATAAGAGAAGACAAATACAGACAATTCTTCCAGGGGAAAAAAAAAAAAAAAAAAAAAAAAAAAAAAAAAAAAAAAAAAAAAAAAAAAAAAAAAAAAGAAGAAGAAGAAGAAAAAAAGAGACACTGTATGAAGTCCCAAATTGCTCATACATTTTGGTACTGGTCAATAAACTAGACCACCATATATAAACAAAACATTCCATTCAGCATTATGTCAACCTTTAACAAAAAGATCATCAATCAACTGCAAATGCATGTTCTATGCACCTGTAAAATCTGATGGACATTCTTTCAAGTTTTTATTTCAACACTGTGTCTGTCAGAATTACCCCCCACTATAAACTTATTATTAATGTTGGGAGAAGTTTTCCAAGTGTCACCAAAATGAATTAGTATCACACTGTGCCCAAGACTTAAGAGAGTCACCATGTGCATTTATGTATTTTCCCTCCTGTAATACTGACACATTTATATCTTTTCCATGTCTGCTCCAGGTCTGGTGAAACTGCACAGTATGTGTCTCATTTATTTTGTTAGAACACAGTGACACATACAGAGATTTAGTTGCATGAAATTTGTTGAAAAATTGCTAACAACAATGTCCACCTATAAGATGCTCTAAATTAAAGTAAAGTAAGCAAAAAAAGATTTTACTAATAGTATGGCAAAGTGAGTTAAAATACTTATTGCACTATGCATAGTTTCTAATGTGATGTTGGAACTTGGCTAAGTTTCACATGCACAATGATGTGTTTGACAATAAAGGACTTTTTTCATAATGGGTTAAACTGTAAGAAGATCAAAAAGCTGGAAACCAAACCCAGATAAATTAAGACTGGAAATAAAATACTTTTTAACACAATGTTTGTAAGCTAAGTGCTTGTGTTACCAGAATACACATTTAAAAAAAAAAAAAAAAAAAAAAACAAACCAGAACTAAGCAAGGGAACACATGCAGTAGCTATTTTATCAGAGAACTCTACCACAGAAGAGTGCTTTCCTAATTTGTATTACTTTAATTTATATTCAGTTTACTGCTTATGAACTTAGTGTTCAAGAGAGAGCTTTAAGATACTACAGCAGCAACATGCTGTTGCTGATTTAGTTACAARTGGGTAAGGCTAACAAATTTCAAGGTGAAACAGGCAATAGTGTTTCAAAGAGAAAAAGCTATTTTCCATTTACACCATGAACAGCATATATATGCATACAAATGATTTTCAGAACTGTTCTCTGACTTCAGTTTGTCTATCACATAAGTAAAGGTAGGCACAAGACTTACTTAATCACTGAAGATTTTATAATATATTTGAGAAACCATGCATTTTGGTATATTCATCTGTCTTCCAGAAGCAAAAACTGTGCTTCTAAGCTTCCTCTTAGACACAKACAACATAAAAAAATGCATTCTCCAAGAGCATCAATTAAGTATGCGTGATTTCCTGTAATCTAGCTGGATTTTCTATTTATGTTTTCCCCTACATCACTAATTCAATAATCTACTCTGGCACACTTTAGATGTTTACAATTTCTTCAATCCTTACTTTGCAACCTAAAAGGCCTTCATTATGAATAAAGCAGAATTCTGAATAAATGGTCACTCAGCTCTGAGTTCTACTGATTTTACTTAAATGCTTTATCAAAAAATCAACAAAAGTAATTCAAGGTCATAACATGAGACCCTCATTCAGATTTTATTGAAGCAAAGTTCTACCTTCTAGAGACTTCCAAAAACAGTTTGCCTGAAGAAAACCTCATTGTTGGTTCAATGATTTGTCCTGAATTAAAGAATAGTTACTTGCTGTTAGTAGGGACATAGACAATGAATGGATAAATTGCATGAAGACTTAAAAGACAAAACAAGGCTTTCACAAAGCAAGTTTTATGTCTTGTGTGATTTAGGAATTCTTTGCTGGATCCTGCAATTGTTTCACTTGGACTAGGTGTTAGATTTCTCTCTACAGCTGCGTGAATTCCGCAGGGTTCAGTTCACAAAATGAACCCCTGCAGTTTGATTCAGAAGGTTTGGAAAGGAACCAATATTTCTTTGTTCACTTACAGATTCAAGTATTTGGTCATCTCTTGAATTCTTAGCACCTTTCCATTAAAACTTCTATCCCTTTAATCACTAATGAATGAATGAAGGCAGCCCAAGGGCTCCTTCCACATGTGTACAAGGATGTAATTCACAGAGCTCCAGTCTCTGAGTCCCCTAAGGATCTGATTATAAGCAAGAGGAATAGTAGAGTTTTCCTGCTCTCATTTTACTCAAGGGAGCTCAAAAAACCCAAAGAGCTTCCAGATCTGGAAAGTAAGGTGGCAAATGCTAAACAGACTGTAAATCCAGCCATGCAAAAAAAGGCCAGTAACAGCAAAATCACCAACTGGTAACTTGGATAATTYCACCAACTGGTAAYTTGGATAATTCCACTGAAGGAGCAAGACTCTGAATTGAGTTGAAGATGCTGGGAATTAACAACTAAAGTGAATTCCTGTAGCTTCGTGGAGCTACTCTTTAAAGAAAAAAATAATCGTTACATCATTTCAGGATGAATGGAGATGTTTGGCTATAAAAGGAATATCTCAGGAAAGTTACAGTGTAAATGGTCACAACCCTTCATGAGCACAGACTCAGATTCTTTAGAGCATCAGATCTGAAATAAGCTGAATTTTGTATTTGATACAAATAATTTGCGCATCTCTTCTATGCTTCCCACTTCTTTTGCTCTGACCTACATCTTGAGTTTTCTTTTCCAGGCAGTAAAAACCTTGCAAAATATATCCAGTCTATGAAACAATCTTCTTTTACTTATCTTGGCCTACAAGTGTAGTCATCTAAGGSTATCAAACACTGCATTAAACAGAAATTTACATCTTGCATTTGTGTCTCCTTTCAGCCTCTAACAACACCAAATTAGACCGGAGTATTAGKTTACACCAGCAGATCATTTGTTCACCAACTCTACAGCTAAGCTCTCATTTATATTAGTAGAGTTCTGTATCGTATTACGCACATGCTGTGTTAGCTTCTAGCATTTCTACAAAACTGGCTGAGAAATTAATGTAAGTGACTGAAACTCACCACCTTGCATTGAAAGGGCTGGTGTTAATCCAAGAGTGAATCACCCTAAGTCCTCTCCCTGGTGTGGCTGAAATGCCTGTATGTTTGTTGGTGATTAGGCACGATATTACAGAAGCAGTTTCTGAGAAGTTTACATGTGAACATTATGAATTTGGGAAAAAAGTTGTGAACAGCAATGAACAGGAAAGTTGAAGAACCTAACTATTAAAACCCCAAAATGTCTGTGGAAAGATYCTCTTCCCCTTTCTTTTACTAGGGATTAAGAAATAAGGGTTACCAAACTAAAGATTTTCTTATTCTAGAGACATTTTTAATTTGATAAATGGGTCTTATACTAAATTTCAAAAACTCTTTTACTTTTTCATTTTCCACTTCAGTAGCTCATTCAACCAGTAATCTTCAGACCAAATTATTATAATGCGATCTCTGGGACCCTGCTTTTGAAAACTACTTGTACTCTGTTTTGTAGAATATGGTAATAAAAACAAATCAATACCTTTGCCTGTAAAACTAATTTTACACCTAATATTTGCTGAGAATCAAGGCAGAGCAAGGTCTAAGTTTCATACTGTTGGAGTTCAGCTTCTCTGGATAGAAAAGGGTAAAAGAGAGGGTATCTTCAAATGGGAAGAGAATAAGGAGAAAAATCTTATTGCTGCTGAAGCCCCAGAAGCATGGGATCACCACTGAAAAAATTCACCATTTGTCAAACTCAAGCTCCTTGAATCAATTCCTTCCTCTTATGTTTTTATTCTTCTTTATTATCTCTCACTTTTGTTTTGTGTGTTGGAACCACAATATCTTTTGTTTACTCACACTATCAAATGCTGATCATCACATATCCTTCCTTTCTATGTGCCTGACTGACAATTATTGTGGTTAATATACGCCAAGGCAGCTCAAACACTTCGAGGCACTGAGAACACTGATAACAGTACAAAGTGTTAATTTATGAGCTGTTCTCTCTGCTTAATATAAAAGGGGGAATGCTTTTAAACCAGCGTTGTACAAGCTGAAAACTAATCTCCTTGTGCGAGATGTCAGAATGAGGTAATATACAGCCAAGGAAAGCATCATTTAAAAGCAGAATCAGTAGTTTGAATGTCTGATAAAAATCTTTAAGCAGATAGTTCATTGGAAATAGTTTTCCTAATCAGAAAGGAATGKTGTATTAAATCATCATATTTTGAGACAGTTTTTGGAAGCATATGTGTTGCAGATTTTCTACTAATTTGGAAGGCAGCAAGTCTCTATGAATAGGAAAGCACACAAACCACATCTGGGAATGCATAAGTAGTCCTGTGGATGCTTCCATGAACCATGAATGCTGGCATGAAGCCAGCATTAGGACGAGTTTAGGTGTTAGATCTAAAAATGATTCAGCACATGTGGCCACACAACCAGTATTCTTTAAAGATTACATTTTATCAGTTACATATACAAGGGCTGAAAATCTATACATTTGGCCAGAATTCTGTTTCTCTTGTCTCCTGAGCATTGAAGTGAATACAAAAAATCATGAACAGTTGTTATCCCTGCTTTTATTTAATAGAAGGAAAAGAAATAAAGGTGGTGAATGAAAAAGAGAGGATATGTCTTTCAAAAGCCCTTTTATATCAGAAATCCATCTATGATTTTGTAGTAATGATATGTGGATGGCTGTATTATCATGTCACCAGAAAAAGAAGCATTGTTTGGGCYCCCTGACAGCTTTCCATGTCATAAATTATCTGGATTTCCTTCCAATATAAGCACTGTCTGACCCTCTTAAATTTCAGTGTGAATGACCACAAAAATTCAACCCACTGACACACTGTGCTTTACACTCAGTTATATATTGGCTTAGTCTCCAACTGCACACACTAGAATAAAAGCAGTGAACTCRCTGAGGATCTGTGCATGAAATAAGGTTGAGGACAGTGTTTGCCACTTTTCTTCACTGGCATAACCTGACCATGGTGTAGGCTAATTCAGGTTCTTAACCCACATGATCACGAGAATGGCTGTACTGGGCCAGATTAAACTCCATCTAGCCCAGTACCCAACAGCAGATGTTTGACAGGTTAAAAACAGAGCAGAATGCTACCCTTCCCCCTGCAATAGATTTCACTAATTTACAGCTGAGAGATTCCCCACACCAGAGGTGGTTCCTTCTGTATTTCATATTCCTCAGGATTTCTTTACGAAACTGAAAGTCTGACTTGTTTATATGTCCCCTGTATGAATACTGCTTCATAGTGAGCCTTGCTGCCATGCCCAGAGTCTTGCCAAATCCGAACATATCTTYATAGAGTCAGAGGGGGACTGTAACTGCATATGGCCCTCAGAACACAGTAATACAACAGCTGTACAAAGAAACATAAATTTTGTTGTTCAGTTTTATGTTCACTTGCAAGTAATTACTAACAATGAATTGGTTTTCTTTTGATTGATACCAAGCTAATGTTTTTGTAGGAATACTATTTCTATTTGAATCTTTTGCTAAAGGAATGTAATACAAACACTTCTAGTAGAAGTATTATAAGACCAAGATCATACAACTGAGTGATGAGATGTCTCAGACTGTCTTTTCATATGTAAGGATTTCCCTATCCCCTCTGCCTAATGATTGACAATAACCTATACTGATTTTGTCTAACATTCTCTCACAAAGACATGAAAACTCCATTTGCAGTTCTCTGTATTTATCTCTTGTTTTAATTTCTTTCTATAACAGTATCACTGACACATGATCACCTAATTATTCCTCCCTTTATTTGAGAAGACTAACTGGTTATCTCCATTTACTGTGAAAATTGGCTAATTACTCTTAATTTAGGTTTCTTTTCTTCATTTGTTTTCTTCAAATTTTTTCCTTATTTTATACCAGTTTCTTAAAGAACCTTTGATGAGGACCCTCCTTGAAAGTCTCTTAAAAACCTAGCTATATTACATTATTTGTACACACTTCTTTTAACTCCCTCTGAAATCCCATAATTKGGCTTCCCTTTACAATGGCTGTTTYAATTCTGCCTATCTGTTTACTGGTTCTAGACTTGTTTCTACTTCTTGCAAATATAAATATCACAAATGCCAAATTCCTTCATCTGTCCCCTGGATATTTCCTGAAATAATTTTTTTTAAATGTCAGGGGAAAAAAAATCTTACAAACTAGCAGAATAGTTGCTCTGATTTTGCTCCCAGAATAGAACACCATGGAACCCTGCAGATCCCTCACTGTCATTCAGATGAGCTCTACAGCTAAAGAACAAATAAGATATCCAAAGAAGCAAAAGGAACAATACCTCCTTTTCCCACAAGCTACTTAGTCAGCTGAGGCATAATTCTATATAAATTGTTTCAGCAACCTGGCTAATTTTCAAGAGCACCGGGGTGCGCTGCCATGTCGGTTTTCCATTCCGTACAATGGAGAGCCTCAATTGGCTCAAAGTGGAATAACCAAATGCAAAAYACATTTTGGTTTAAACCTCAGTTCTATTTGCAAAATTGCCTGAATGGGTTAGGATAGATRCTAATGCAGTAGATTCGTATAACAGTCACTATTTACTCACCATAAATGTAAATGGAGTCATTAAGTTCTTTTAAGTAATGAGACAGGTGTAATAAAATCAGTCCTCACCCTAGAGTCCGGCACATACAAACAAACGGGCAGAGATGTTTGTGTGCATTTACCCACCAATTAAAGAATTCAAAGCAAGAAGTCAAAGAACAGCTCACAAAGAAAACAACAGTGCTGAACACAAAAGGATGTTTTGTAATCTTGAGGTTTCAGATTTAGCAGTTTCTGCTCTCACCAGTGCAGCCATCCACAGAGATGTGCTAACACAAGCAAGGAGGAAAGRAGGACACAAAAGGCAATTTTCCTTGCTGACAATTTTGTACTGAAAAGATGCCTGGAGAAGTTGAAGGAATGATACTGAGAAACAGCAAATAAGGTACCATACATGGACTGGAGGGTGGATGTGCAGAACTGTCAGGAAAAATAACCCCAAAATTTCCAACTTCTGCACCTGACACAACCCTATAAATGATTAGTAAAGCATATCACATTTGCCCATATGCCACTAATTCTATAAAAGGAGGAGTCAATGTGGCTTTCATAGAGAGAAGCTATATCTCATAAGGCTATTACCTCAAATAATGCTCATTGGCAAGTAAATAAGAATAAATTGATTGACAGAAATGGGGTGCAGGAAGCCCATTATGTGATTACCAGAAGCAGGGGAAAGATACTAGAAGAAAACATTCCTAACCATTTACTCATGGTTGTTGTCAGAGGGAGCTCACTGGACATTTGCTCTGAGCCAGGGGATGCATTCCTTTCTTACCCTTTTCTCACATAATTTATTGAAGCTGAACAGTTCTGAGGCTTCCAACCCTCTGCTAGATCTGGTTATGATTGGGAAAAGAGTGAAAAAGTTACGAAGGGGAGTGAACAAAAGGCAACAAGAGAGACACACAGCAGGAATACASGAGCCTTCTTTCTTCACATTCTGAAATGATTTCAGCAAAAGCTTCTGCTGAAGACATAGTTTGTATCTTGAACCATTAAGAGTGCAAAAGGGCATTTTTCATTGTCTTCAAACATATTTGGATTTCATGATAAAAATCCCATTGAAAGCATTTTTGTCTTTTAGCTATCTGTTCTGTTTCCTGTGATACAGTGAAAATTAAAGATCCCAAACCTACACAATTACARTGTCTTCACTGATACATCAATATTTACATTTCCCTATTTTAAGTATGGAAGGGAAGATAGATATCTTAATTAGGGTCATCAAGCAATTTGGCTCATAAGAGGTATTATCTTAGCTGATTTCATATAGACTTTTGTTAGTTTCACATGCTTTTTAGAAGTGTTTATCTTACTARAATCCATTATTATTACAAAGCAAGGAATTGACCCTACCTTACATTCAAGATGCACTCTGATTTAATAGGGAARAATTACATATTAGGACATATGCAAACACAGACTTTTCCATAGGAATACTATGAAATTTGTAACTGTTGCCTCATTACATAAAAAAATAAAGTTTCACAATCAAATCACACCAAAATTTTGGAGAAAATATTTCCAATACTGAACTCCACCACTTGAACATATTTCCAGTAAAAATGTATTGTTTTGAGTTGTAAAGCAAGGGTTAGAATTAAAATAGGACAATCTGTAGATARTGGCATTTAAGGACCTTTCACAGACGAAAAAAAAATCCTTCTAGCATCATCTTAGCAACATTTAGATGGAAGTAAAGTCAGCGTCTTGAAAGAAATTGGGTCTGGGTAAGAAGTCACAGGGAAAACTTCTGTGGCACAGGAAGTCCTTTCACTTTTCAGAACGTCATCCATCAYGCTGGGGAAACGGCAGGAAAGTAACCTACTACTACTTAATAGGCTTCTGCATAGCAAGTTGCTTTGAAGCAGCAGCTGCCCACAGTAAATTTCGCTGACCCTTAGAGCCTTTCTCCAAGTTTTCCAACTGTTTTGTCTCCTGAGTTACAGCTCAGTGTTAGGTCCAAGTCACCAGCACCTGACAAAACTTAGAAGCTCCAACAATGTGAGAATGTAAAGCTTTCAGGGATGTTGTCTTTTCCATACAACACCAGCAGAGAGACCTGATGCCATTACATTTACTAATAGAGAAAGCTTTCCCCCTCTGAAATGGGCTATTTTAGAAGATGGCGTCATACAACATGCTTGTGAACTATTACAGAAAGTAGATAAATAAAATGYTGGGTTTCTGGCACAGTAATTATCACTCTGTCACAATATCATGCACTACATCTTATTAATTGGACTTTAAACATGTAACAGTTTAAGTCTGCTGTTTGCACCAAAGTGGTGAAAATAAACATTAACATGCAATTATAGAGAACAGCAACAACACACTAACACATCAATTAATTAAGTCTTATCATAGTTATTTAGTCAAGACCTGCTAATCAGATGCAGTCCTGCGTTTTTTGTTCCAATGCCTGTGAACTCAGTGCCAGTAAATKACTTCCACTGCTTCACTTCCTCCTTAAACCATTCATTCTCACCAGAGTTTGTGAAACTGAAGACATTATACCACTCTCCTTCAAACAAATCCAGTCATTGTCCCCTCCTGTCCTTGTTGACATCAGGTGTCACGCTTCTTGTTGCCTCTCCTTATCTGTTTTCCTTGGAGCCTTCCTCCTCTCATTTTTCCCAGTGCTGCTCATATGTTCCCTTCCTGTCTTCCCCTCCCAATATCCATCTGCTATGGGYTCCATACATGCCATAATACTCCTAAATTTGGGCACATACCTTTCACAATGCCACAGTCCATCCTTCTAGAATGAATAAACGACAACAAAACAAAAAGATTAAGGATTTTTAAGAAGGTCCACTTCTTTCCTATATATTTGGCAAATCAGTCACTTTTCCCATTTTCTTGAGCCTCTGATTTCCTATTAGCTTTTCAAATGGACTCGTTGGAGAATAAAAGTTTCATTTAGCTTCAACAGTGGTGAGTAATCCAGCCTGATATAAATGCTTGGCATGCTTATGTTAGTGTTGGAGCTGCAGCTACTCTGTTAATGTTCAAGGTTAGGTTGTGTTAAACACCAAAAATAGAAACAYGAAATACTATGGCAAGATTACCACTTGTCCTTTACACTTGCACATATGAAATGGAATGTAAATGTCCTCTTGGTTCCTCACATGAATAAAACATAGTAGGGATCACATAATGRTAGAAAGAATATTCATTCCAAGATCATCTGTCCTCAAATCACAAGTTGGTGGGGTAGCACAATAATATTTGCCTTTCTTGGAAAATTGCCTGGATGGTTAGAAAACTAATATAAATTAAATTGCTATAGTATCTACAGTATAAATAGACACAAACCCGACCAAAAGAGACAAAGTCACAGTCAAGCTTTGAGCTATGGATCCTTAAACTTCTTTTCTCATCAAAGAACCATAAAGAGAATTCTCAAGGAAAAAAATTTGAAGAACAGTCTGCATCTGGGAAAAGACAGAATATATTAACTCAGATTAGATTGCTTCCCAGAATGAAACAATCTTAATTTGAAAAAGCAAGTTTAACTTTGAAAATCAATTTTGAAATCCCATTCTAGAGATGAAGTGCTATTAAGTAGCTSATGCCATTCTTGGCAAGTGCAATTGGAATAAAAAAAAAACAAAACCAAGTTAAGTTTTAAATGACAATACTAAGTGACTGAATACCACTCAATCAAATCTCTGGCTCCTTCAGTTAAGACACTTCAGAGAAATCATAAGCAGAAACTAGACAGACACTTGCAAGTAAAAACACATATTATTCTCTGTTTTGCAACTTGGATTCCAATTTTAAAGTTGAAAATATTATCCCATCTTTTGTTGAAACCCTCTCTGTTATTGCTTTTATTTATCTTTTWAAATAAGTCTAGCATTCAGAGTGAAATGAAGTGAATCTGATATATGGAGATTCTAGAGACAGAACGAATCCAAACCCTCCAGCATTACTTAAATTTAGTGCAATATGGGAACCTCAGGAATTATAATTGCTTCTAATCAAGCTGCAAACTTGGACTAGTCTGAGAATGAGATATTGCTCTTAGCTGGCAGAAAWAAGTTAATYMCCATTTAGTGGGGATCAAAGAATAGCATAAGASCCTACAATGCTTGGCTAATACCGTTTTGCCACAGCAGCAATAAAAAAGTATCATAACATAAATAATAAACTATGTTATTATAAACCTTTGAGCCAGTGTGRTATCTTTAGTTTCATGCACTGCTTTAGTCCTTATGGTTTTCTGGCCAGGATAGTTTTAATTKACTCCTGTGATGCAAGTTTGGAGTGAATCCACACAAATCCTCCTTCTTGTTCCAGGCACGACRGTGCCAACAAGGCAGGAATGCAAAGCTGAGTAATTTCTTCAGCAGCAAATGCCAGATCAATGTTTAAAAGCAAACAAACAAAACTCCAGCCTGAGTGCACTGACATCTCACATCAGCCATGCCCTTCAGTGRGCACAGTAACCACAACTTTTCTCCTATGGTACCAATGGGAAAAAGCCATAGAAAAGCTCTCTGCAAAGACCATTTCAGCACTGCCAGACAGTAACTAAATATTCCACAAGTTGTGAGRCCTCTTTGTCCAATGAAAGATCCTGAGATGTAAAAACTGTGTAGTGAAGGCTGTAAATGGATTTCAAATTAGGTTTTTAGCTGATGGAGCCAATTAATTTTGCTAGTTTGGACCTATTTTTGATGGCATCAAATGGAAATACAAGTAGCTAAATTAGCATATTTCTGAAGAGTTCTTCTGGATTAATTTTTACATGGAGAACCCAAGTTTCCTTTCTTGATTCCTGCCAATTTCCCAACAGTTTTTGGTTGTGGACAATACGACACCTTTTTTGACACCCAGATTTAAAAATTTTGTCAATTATTCAGTTAAGTAAGGCACAAGTTATCTGTTTCATGCCCAGCTGTAATTTTTTTTTTCAGTTAGGGAAATCAACCTAAAATAATAAAAATATAAAGYTGCTGGTTTCTGGAGAATAGAAAGATACCAACGCCATTGCAAAGACTGTGTAGAAAACATGTTTTTCTTTTCTTATTTATTATTTTCAATTATAATTTTAAGCTATGTGAGATATTTAATATAGAACATCAAGTTCCACTAAAGAAGACAGAACATTCAAAGCCAATGGTTTGTGCATTTTATCACTCACAAAAACATACTGTTTCTTTTACAGAAGGGTTAAAATTAATATTTGAAAACAAAAAACCTCTCACTCATTCCCCCACAAATGAATCAGCCTCAGTGTTTTAAAGAATACACAGCAATCAGCAATCAATTAAATATATTGAACAGAAATTAACATTACTGAGATATGATASTATATAAAACTATATATGAAAGATTACAAAAATTGGACATAAATMTTTATAAGGTAATTATTTGCATGCACTGCTTCAGAAAATTCATGTTTAAACAGAAATACAATAAAATTTATGGCAGTATAGCATAAATGAATGAAGGCTGAAGGATCAGACACAATCAAACAGTGAATTTAGAAGAGCTGAAAATAGGAGCCTGTGCAATGCCCCACAGTTTTCGATACAGGAGTCCCATTGGCTCCAAACTAAAATGACCAAATGCAATTTTGTATCATTTAGAAACAAGATAAAATTACCCATAGTCTACTTGCCATTAACTGCCTTACATCTCTGAAGGAATAGAGTGTTCAAAGGCTCCACCTTACTCTTCCRAAGTTTTTAAGGGAAGTCACATTCCTAAATTTCACAGCAGACTGACAGTAAACTCCTGAATTGGCCCGAGACTGCTCCTAAATCTGCTACCATGCCCTTCTGTTACAGTCTTGCCCTATCACACAAAGTTTACTGCAGCTTCCCTTCAATATGAACTGAGCTTATTTTTATGTCTTRTTTTCACTTCCTGCATGCAAATTTAATTTGTCATATTGTTGCCTATTAAAAAGAGCAACCTAGCCACTCTGCACAGTAAGATTTGACCACAAAKAGCCTAAGGAAGTAATATAAATGTATCAGGGTGATAAAACATGAAAGTATGTGTTAGAAASGGAGTTCAGATAAAAACACAATAAAATGACAAAAAGCGGCCAAAAATTTCCTTAAACATTTCAAATTTCATACATATTTATGTGCATTGAATTTTCAGAATGTCAAAATTTACATTAAAAGGAAGAACTTTAATAGAAACCAAGAAATTGCCTTAAGAAATAAAGCTTTCTCACAAAAAAAAAAAAAATAAAAAGCAAAGATGCATATACAGTTCCCAACTCACTTTATGCAGAGGTTGAACCACAGAAAAATCAAAGTTGAAGAATAGGATGAATCTTTCATTTCCCTACCATTTGCATATGAATAAAGAAAATTCTAAAAATGATATGGCACTAATTGTAAAATTCGAAGAGGGAAGGAGAGMAGAAACAGCAAACATGACACCTAGCAGGAGTTAGGGTCACAAAAAGAAAAAGAACTGAAATAGAAAGTTGCAAAGTCAACATCTGCAAGTAGTGCTACTGTTGAGAGAAAAGAGAGAAGCAAATGCTCATGTAGGCCATTACCAYGCAGCCTGAAACTTAAAGCAACACAATTGGCACAGGATTTTTCTTGCAAGATCAAAAGGAAGCAGCAATGCCATCTGCTGTTTGCTTTGAAAAATTGTTAGAGCAGATGTTCCCATGTGCGGACTCTCCATCCTTTCTACTAAGAAACCACTTGAAAAATAACCATGAAATAACATGGGGAAAACATCTGCATGGAATACAGAAGACCACCAGTAGTGAAGCACAGGAAAGCCAAGAGAGGAGGAGAGAAAGGGGCTGGAGCAATTCAAGCACGTCTAAGACTAGGTCAGAGACAGGCACCCCGTTGTGTGGCATAACCTMCATATGTATACATATGTATAACCACTCACTGGTTGTCTTTTCCTTTCGTTACTCAGCAGGAGGAAGCCAGATTTCTCACCCATTGGACTATGTCAGGCAAGGCACTCTGTGTGCATAGTTAAGCCAAACACCACAAAGAATGTGCTAAAGAACCTGCATGGCGAGGCACAAGAATGACTTACTCCTTCCTCTCCCTTTCCACAGGCTTATATCCCACCTAGCACGATAAAAACACAGCAGCATATTTCTCATTATGGGCAGAGAAATTATGTGCTTTCCACATTTCTGAAACTGCTTTAATTTGAAAACTGTGAGGTCTTCATCAGTTTWTACTAAATCTTCTACATATTCTGACAAATCTTTCAGCAAGTACAGTACAAACACAGTCCCAAGATATGGTACCACCCAAATGCTATAGGAGACAAACAGAAGATACGAGGTGCACTGAATGTCCTATGGGTATCCTAGGAGTCTTAAAAGGAGCACATTTACCTACAGCATTGTTAGAGGTGAATGCAAAATATATTAACAGCAATGAGATTAGCCTAAAAATATACATATAATATCAAAAGACATTCTAGATACTTGATAAACTGGACACTTAGTTTGCTTGAATTTTAAAAAATGTTCAGTTAAACAATCCCAGCTCCCAGCCTTCCCTCACAAGAAAGATGATCTAGTCCTTACATTACCTTGGTGCCCCTTTCCTGGACTTTGCAATATGCTCATGTCTCTCTTGTACTGGGGCATCCAGAACTGGGCCCAACACTCCAAGTTTGACCTCAGCTGAGTACAGGGTAAAAATCACCTCCCTTGACATGCTGCTGCTCCCTTGACAGTCCTTCTGATGCAGCCATGACACCATCAGCCTTCTGATGCACATGGTCCAAGTAAGAAATGTCTTGTATTTGTTCTGAATGTCTTCTTCCRTCAGTCCACATTAACCATTCTCTGAAGGATTTAACACACTAAATGTTGTAGAGATACTTCTAACTTTTCAGGCACCTTAACCCACCTATTCAGACTTCTAATAGGGTCTTTTATGTGGACTGTAATCCTTACACATACTGTCCTTTTTTTTACTTCTTGAAGTGATTGAGTAATGACTGGCCTAAGACTGCATATCAAGATTACGTTTTTTTACGACTTCTCTTTAACTRAAAAAAAAATAGTGTCATTGTGAAGAATTATCTGAGATTTCTCCACTCAATGATGTTCCATGAGAGTTCTATGAGCTAAATTAYCTTTAGAACCTCACAATTTCTCTGAGTTATTAAGAAAAGCATAAGCTTTCCCTAATGCTTCTATTTGCCTTATATATAAACAATTGAGAAGTGGTACTCCAACTACATTAGCATTGCCAGCTACCTAGCTTAACATGAAAACATCACACGTAGTTCAGAACTTAAGAGACACTTGAATCTGGATTTGAAATTTGAAATAGAAGAAAATCTACTAATTTTTYAGGTAGGGATAATACAAAAGGGTCTGAGAAGTCTGGAAATTATTTTGTCCCACCTATGTTTCAGATGGCTACTGTCTGTGAGTCTCTCAAAGACCAGACACATGTGTGAGCCAGTCCTTGCAGTTACAACAGAAGGCAGAGCAATGTGCACATGTGAATTGAACCAATGCCATAAAATAAAGGTGTATATACACACAAAATTTGAGTTACCACACAAATTTTTCTTCTTTCTTCCAATGCCTTTTGGTATATTATTCACTTCTTTTCCAGCTTGCTCTTTTTCTCTTTTCTTTTTATTTCTCCCCACTTCTAGTGATTCAAAAGAAAAATTACAGTAGGCCMTGAAAAAAGTTTGTGAGAAAGTAAGAATTTCCTATTTTTATATCCAGAGCCCAGTCCTCTGGTAAAATACAAGCTCCTTGCAGCTACTTTCATAAACTTATTTGAAGGCTTTGTCAACACTTGTAGATCAGAAATTAGTGGATTGATTATAGGCAGCAAGACACAGCACATTTAGAAGGTAAGGAAGATCAGCCACAGCTTCTACTAATATCCTTTGAGATACCAAACACACACAAAAGTACTGTATCTGCCATCTAAATGAATGCATTTCAGTGATTAAAAAGAATTCTGTCAATCTGKTTTTTTTCTGAATTAGAAACTACACACAGACACAAACAGATCTTCAAGTTATCTGCAAGTCTAATGCCTAAATGTTATGTTTTACTAGGAAATTATGGGTAAGATGGAATACAAGAAATAATTTTTTTTAGACTTTCAGACAATAAAAAGTGCAGCATTATTTCTGTGAATGACCACAGCTGAACATATTTTGTCTTTATTACCAATTGGTTAGGTATACCTGTGCATTATACCATCTGTTAACAAAACCATATTAAGACTACAACAGGTTGTTCTGACACATTCATACAGCTTTGTATTTTGTTGTAATTAAACATACCATAATTCTTCTGGATGTATATAGTATCTTGCGAGGTTGAAGTTGTACCTGTATTTCCTTCAGGCGAGTAAAAGACATGAAAAAAATTTTGATGCTTTGTTCCAGAAGATATTCTTATTGAGAAAATATCTCAGAAAGACAAAACTTCTTTTCAAGGGATTAGAGCTGCATAAAACTACTTCTATTATCTTATCAGTGATTGCTTTTGTCCTGTAGGAATGAAACTATCTCTCTGCAAAGGACTCTAGAAATGACACATGTATGTGTTATCAGGAGAAGATGAATAACTGATTTCCAAATGCTTGTTGTCTGTCTGACAGTCCCCTAAGTACAAGCAAAAATGTTGCTGTTTCAAACTGCAGAGAGAGAAAGCAATAAATCAGTGTTATGGGGCAAATTTCAAAACTACTGATTTATGAAGTGTTAGATATTAATATTTAAAAACATCATTTGGATGCACCTGAAGTTTTTATTGCTTTGACTTTATATGTCTACTTTTGATTCAGAACTTCAAGCAGATCCAGGAATGACCATTTTTAGGGAAGGACCATCTTTTCCTTCCGTTTACCTGGATATCTACTGAGGCACAATAACTTACATGTTTTACAAGCTGGAAGCATCACTGAAAATGGAACATAAATAGATTCAGACAATTTTTGTTGATATGCACAGTTTTGGCAAAAAATTCTGCCTCCTCACACCTATTGCCTGTAAGAAATACTGTTATATAGGCTCAGTTCTTCCCCAGAGTCATTAATCTTAGAGGCCTCAGCTGGGAATCTCAAACTGTGAAGCAGCTGCCAATGCTTAGAAGGAAATGTGAGCAGCCAGAATGAACACTAGAGCTSTCGCTTGCTTGTTGCTGCCATTGCRCAACGACACTCGTCAGATCTACAACATCAGAAATGCACATTTAGAGCCCTCTAAAGTGATTTAAAAAGCTGCTAGATTTAGAGACTTTTCTACTCATAAATGTTCAACRTTTTCAGTTTAAAGGCTTTTTCAAGTGAAAAAGTTCCAAATTGCAGAACTTCAAAAGAAAARAATTAATGATAGTTCTTTTCTTTCTGTAATACTTTGCTATCAAAAAAGGGATTTCTTTAAGTTCCTTGAAAACACAGAAAAAAACCCAATAACAAATAAAAAAATGTTATCTGTTTTTAAGGAGAAGTCTTATTTTTCTGCTTTCCTTTTTATCTTCACTAACTTATAAATTGAAATAAAGAAAAGCAGCAGTTTTGAAGCACTAGTTTGTATTCTTATAGCACCTCAACTTGCATGCACAAGAAGAAGATACGCGAGGGTGTTGACTGTTCTTACGATCTCATATTCAAGCTGCACATTTCTGTGCAATATTTTACCAGGAAATTCATCAAACATTGGGCACTGAAACGCAGTGCCATAAATTCACTTCCAATTAAATTGGCCACATATTGCCTGTTTTGTTTCTTATACTTGGAGGCTGCCAGAGGAGGTAGAGAATACTGGACCATACCCAGAACTTTAAATTCAGGAGAATTTATGTTTGTGAAACAGCATGCTCCGTGGGCCTATAAGCAAGAGATAGACRAGGAAGCAGAATTAGAAGCCAACACACTGTGAGCAGTTGATGAATGTGTCTAGCTTTGTAAAGAGTCACATCTGGTATTATAACTTTTTGCCTCCCTAAGTTTGGTAACTGAATAACATTTAGACTTAAGAATTTTGGCTGAAAAGAAAAAGAAAAAGAAAAAAAAAGGTTGATGCACAAACCTTTTGAAAATATGCTTCATACAGAAGTTGCTACACTAGAAGCTGACTCAGAGATTTCATGGTAAGTTTGATGAAGTTTGATAAGCAAGATATTAACTTCTCTTGACACTTTCCAACACAAAGACTGCCCTGGAAATAACTAAGTTGTTATTAGCTTTCCCCTATTTTCCTCTTGCTGTCTACTTCTGAAGATGCTTTGTGGTTGCTGCTGGTAGTAAGAGGCTTAGCAAAACAAGGATAGAAATGAGGATTTAAAAGAAGGAATCAGATGTCACTGGCTAATATTGACATAGAAGTTAAGAATCTAAAAAGAGAACACTTTGAAAGCAACTGTTTACTGATGTAGCCAAGCCAATTAACTTCAAATCACTACCTGCMAGCTGATCAGCTACCAATTCACAGAGGCATTATTTCCTAATTTTACAAGAAAATTATGTAAGGATTAATTCTGGTATTCTAGGGATTGAGATGGGAAGTAGAAGCGGAAGACACTGAAGGCAGTCTTGTGTTTAGAAGACAGGAAAWGATAGTATTCTAACAGGAAAGGTAATCTTGCCTTGGAACAATGGCTGTGTTCTTCCCTTTATTCTCTTCATACCTGGTTTATAAGTTTTGGTCCTATCTTAAATTGTCAGCCAGAGATGGAGAAAAGAAATAAGAGAAATTTTGAAATTTAATGCATTTTTGTGAAATACAGTGAGTGTTTCCATTGTAGCTCTCAGAAAAGGTGACATGTCTAACATGCAATTTATATGCCAAAATTTGAAGCAAAAAGATCTGCATAGAAAATTCCTGCTGAAACAAAGTAACTAATCATTTTTTCAGAGCAAAAAATATGTATTCACTCATCCAAAAGTCTCTGCATTAGCTTTATTTCTATGCACCAAAAAATGTCATTAACAAAATACTTGGAATGCTATCAGAGTTTAGCTTTCAATTCAAGTCTCTTCTAATAATTGTAACTTTAGGTGGGATTAACATCCACGATGTTGAAAGCTTCACTTTGAAAAAGCTGTTACAGATGTATGCTTTCAAAATAGATTTATATAGGGAATTTACTCGGAGAGTCTTTCCATGTGAAGGACAGTGTGCCTGCTGAGCACATTGAGAATACGCRTCTGCAGCCAGAAACACCAAACTCAAGATTGCTGTGAACAAGTCTGGACTCTATTTTGTCTTCCTTTATGAGGGTTTGCAAAGTTGATTTTCTCTACTGCCATTATACAATTCTGAAGAAGTGCATAAAATCTAATGTTGAGGATGAGCTCTGAACCAAGGATTACAAATGATGATGAATCTTTGACAGTAAGACCAGTTAAACTGGCAAATAAATAACAAAGTGTAGTTGATGATGAGGAAATCTCCATGTATGCATACTAGACTTCCAGGTCTAGTATTTTGGAGATATACTGGATCAGCATAGCCAAATCAAAAGCTACTGAGAATTCCCCAACTATTCATCCCCTGTATTCACAGGGAATACTGGATGCATATCATTCATCATAATGCATCCTGATATCCTTGAAGCATATCTAGTTTGGGCTTTTGGCATTTTTTTCTATCTCGTTTGTTTGGTTAATTAATGRCCTTCTGAGTCACAAAAATGTTGTGTATTGTATTGTATCAGAAACCTTACACTGATCTTGTCCACGGCAGGGGGTTTGGAACAAGATGATCCTTAAGATCCTTGTCATCCCAAATCATTCTATGATTTTGTGTTCTTGCTGCAAAACACCAAAGCTTATAAAATTGATGTAGCCAAGAGACGTGGTTTGAACCTACCAAATTCCCATCTATCTTATCCAATTTTCCAAATCCAAGACTAGACTCCCACTGCAGTTTTAACCTTCTTTGGAATACTGAACTTTGATGTTATGGTYGGCAGTATCCCCAAAATAGCATTCTTCAAAAAAAGTGATGGCTGTCCCCGTCTGATGTCTTTAACATTATGGAAATTAGCAGCTTGCTGTTATGCAAAAAAGGAGTTGATTAACAGTGTGACTCCCTTGAAAAATGCTAGTTTTTCACAGCCAAATTCAAACACCAAGATGTGCTTTTACAGCTGTCTTGTTTGCAGTTTTGTGGTTTTTTTTTTGTCAGATTTGCACAGTACAGTCATAAAATGTAAGGCACATTGAGTTTCAGGTTCACTGTAGGCAGTTTGTTGAGATGTAAATTTCAATAATTATTTACGGTTTTCAAATCATTCTCAGGTTGCCTTTCAATCATTTTGATAGTGCAAATTGTTTCACAAAGTAACTCAGACAAACACTAAAATGCATTAAATAAAGGTAATTGAAATATCCCCCTTTTCAGGGTCAGTGGATGTATCACTTGCCTCTTTGCTTTATTTACCAGAGGCTTCTCCTTTTCACCTTTGTTTCACCTCCTTTTCTCAAGCATTGTATTCCAAACAATGCCTAAACAAAAMGACTCCTCAAAGAAAGCAGCATTCTGTTTATGGGAATATCTGCATATATTTAATTTTGATGAAATCTACTTAGGACCTACTATGACAATTTTCAGGATTTTAGTTTTTGTCTAATAGTAATTTCCTTAACACTAAGGATCCTTAAATTCAACATTTAACCAAAGAAAAGGGCATGTCCTCAGACACTTAGAGCTTTTAAACAAGTGGAACAGATTCAACAGAATGCCTTATAAAAAGTAAATTAAGCGATTATTAGAAAAGTTCCTGAGACAATAAAATATTATTCCTTTTGCTTATGAAAAATATTTTCCCATGGTCAGATAGGAGGACTTTGAAAGTATTAGAAACTAAAGACAGATTTCCTGAATCTCTCAGGACTTTAACCACAAGTCTTGAATGGGTACTGACCATGAACAGCATGACTGACAATAAACCTTAGTACTTGTTGATTCATCTAAATTTCTTTTTAGAAGTAACACCTACCTATATTACAAGAGAATGCAAATTGGCAATTTTTATAAATTTATGAAACCTGTTCTAATGAACCATATAAAAAGGGAAAACTAYTTAGTAGCAGGCACAGACTCTAATGGATTCAGTATCACCAGAAGCAACATGATAGCAAGTTTAAACTGTGGGCAAATTTCTTGCTGTGTTTGACAGTAGGGATAGTCTAACTAGAATTTTCATTATGTTGCAAGCCTGATACTTGTGGGAGGGGGAAAAATGCCAATAAGAGAGGGAACATTTTAACTACTTCCACASAATAAAAATTCAAGAGGAAAAAATACCAGGGATACTAAACTAATCTTGTTTTCCATAATGTCAAWTTTTCCCTCTGGCCATATTGAGATACTCAGTTTTCTAAGATAAAAAAAAAAAAAATTAGTTTCCTAGTGTGCCAATTATATTTTTTAAAACATAAAACATATTATGATATCAAACATAAGGTTACAAACTTAAATGAATATGTTATACATAAATATTGAAAACACACACACACACACACACACACACACACACACACACACAAGTCCAGACAAAATCATTGAAATAAAACAATTTATCGTACCAAATACACACCTATTTGAAATTAATTCAGAAAATTATAGGATTAATTTCTGTTCTCATATTGAGCAGTTATCAAAATTAGCTGCTCCCACAAAACATTTTTGTTGYACTAAAACYRTATTTTTAACTTTTACAGAAAAATMTGTTCCATTAAAAAGACTTTAACCAGTCTGGAAACAGATGAGTTCATGTAATCAGCTGGAATGTGCTACAGAGCCTACAGAGGGTTTCTGTGTCTGGGAAGCCTTGGCTCTTCAGTTAGTGCCTAAGAGTTGTGGAGTTTTGTTTCTACTCCTTGAATACCAACAGAATGATCAGGATATTTGTCCATCACATCCATCCAAGAACCCAAGAATGACTGAGTTACATACTGAAAGCACACCAGCATAAACCATGGAAAGGAAATGCATGCAAAGGCTGCCCCAAAAGGTCCCCTGCATAGAGATTAGGGTGGAACAGGGCCATTTCAAACCCGTGTGGCTGCTTTCTCTAAAAGGGAAATACTGGATTTCTAAATCTAAACAACATGCAGCATAAGTAGCAATGTTGGCAGGTACATATTCCTTCTTCAGTCTGTAAATATTGAGGCACAGAAGAGAAGTCACCTTAATTAAATGCTTCCATCAAAAACAAGCAATATTTACCACTTCTGCAGCTTGCCTATGGAATAAGTCACATATTTTTCAGTCTAAAGTTTGTCTGGTCTTTAAACACACTTGCCCAAAAATATTGGTAAATACTACCATTGGCCTTGGTCTCAACACCGTTCATCTGTGCAGCAGCCAAAGTTCCCGTGCTCATCTGGTAGAGCTCAGGCATAAATATGCTGTTGCCTTTACACTTCAGTTGATTTAGAAGAAACCTATTCCACCAGAGGTRAATTCCACCAGTGTAAGTTGGTCCTAAGACGTAGTGTGTATGGGGATGTGAGGACTGACATCAGCAGAGCAGACCACTTGTGGGTTTTTTTCCTTTGAGTGATTATTATTATTATGTATTCATGCTCGTTTTTTTTATCGAGCTCTATAGCTTAATGTTAACTCAACCCTGCATGAGCAAGTTGCAGAATACTTGCCTATACATGAACATTTGGCAAGGCATATTTTTCTAAATAAGAYATTGTTCTATTCTCAYGATTCATATAAAAGATCTCATACTATTGTGGACATTTAAGAGTTATCCAGGAAAATACCTAACTACACAAAAATGTCTGCTTTAATTTATTGATTCATTTTGGACCATCATGGGAAACTTAGGGCCTAAAAATATCTTACCCATAGGCCTTATGTTCGCGTTTCATATGTGCTGGGAATGACTGACCATACTAGAGGCCCTTGGTACCTGTTGCTGAAGTTTCTGTACTCAGTATTTTTCTTGGATTGGACTTGCRGCCAACTGGTTGTAATTGACCCTCTACTGGGACAAGTTAGGATAAGAACATATGCCTTTCCTTAAAAAGAGAGAGAGAGAGAAAGAGAAGGAGAAAGGGAGAGAGAAAGAGAAATATCACCAGTATTTATTTTGAGCTGCCTTCATTTCCAACTTTTCTGGCAGAGTGTCAAGCTTCTGTCATAATGCAGAACTCCAGTTAAAAGCAGCTTCTGGAAAAAAAGACTACATGAGGAATTCTACCTAACTAAAATATAAAATTTAAGAATGGAGCAGCAGAGTTATTTCTGCCCTGTAGGGTAGACAGTCCACCTGATATTGCCGCAAGATTTCTACACATGAAATGCCAGGCTGGCATCGCTCTTTAGGGCAGTCATTAGTCAATTTGTCATACTTCATGCAAACATAAATTACTAAATTATATCTGCAAATGTGAAAACCTCCAATGGTCCTTTACCTCAGGCCAACTATTTCCAGGCTAAACAAACCTGACACCAGGCTTCAGCAGCAATTGTAACAATTCCATGAGGAACTCAAGCCAATTACTGCCTGTACCATAAGAAAATATGCAAATTCGACCTTATTTTTAGTCTATGAGAAAGGAACTTTATTTTTACTAAACTTTCGCATGCAGAAAAACACATTAAAAAACAAAGCCAGCATCTTTGCATGAATCTTTGATGCAACACATTAAGCTTTGGTGCACATAAATGGATGCTATCACCATCTTATCTCCATTGATGAGCTCACATTCGTGCTAGCTTCATTCCCATTTTTGGCATATAAAGGAAACCTTCCTCTGAAAACAGCAATCCAYTCCTAAGGGAACTCAGCATCACCTGGTC
The DNA here is from genome assembly GCF_030028575.1 of Malurus melanocephalus. NCBI lineage: Eukaryota > Metazoa > Chordata > Aves > Passeriformes > Maluridae > Malurus > Malurus melanocephalus. The sequence goes on from NW_026623232.1 coordinate 3,922,706, forward strand.
CAAGGGCCCAAATACAAGTAAACTTACTGGAAATCATCCTTTTCTTCTTTAGACATAAGCAAAAGTTTTCTGTTTTGAAAACTGCCACACATGAAACTCTTCCTACCAAAGAAATATCACATTTTCAGACCCAAAGTTAAACACTAAGTTRCAAAACACTGACTGATGAAATCTAGTCCCTCCTCACATAGGTGAAATTCCTTAATTAGGTATTGAAAAGCTCCAACCTTTATTATAAAATAAACAAACTACACAGGCATAGACTCCTGTGGTTTCTTTAATAAATACAAATATTTGGTGGCACAATTAGGCACTGCTTCCAAAAGACAAATCAACAGTATCTCAGTTTCTGCTAATGCTACACCAGGACACCGATGCAACATTTAACAGATAATTTAACCTCTCCCAGTGCTATTGACAACTCCCAAAACAAAAGCCACGCACTCTTGACTGTTCAACCTCAACAGGAGCTTTGTGACAGAGACGTGTCCTTCTCAAAGTCACTGATGAGTGCACTAAAACAAGCACAGTCCTCAGCTGAGACAGCATTCATAACAGTTAAATATAAACTACTGAAACTATGGCATTGTCAGAGACTCAGTGGCTTACAGTAGATTTAAGAATAAAGAGCAGATATATCTAACCTAATGTTTTCTAGCTGGATGGAAATAATTCCTTCTTAGGTGGTAAATGGCTGTTGAGCAGCCGCATGTCCCAAAAGGCAAAACAAGGAAAGGCCTTTTCCGCAAGGRAAGAGCAGTGCTTGTGCTCCGTGCACACACTTCTCACCCTCCTGCAAACTGCTCAGCTCATGTCTCTCAGTCCTCCCACTCCTCTCGGCCCTAGCTGCATTTTGGGGCCCATAGGAGCTGTAATGGACTTACAAGCTATGTAATTGCTGTGGGTGATTTCATCAGCAGCGGCCTCGCAGCCTCGGCCCGGGGGGAGGTAATATTAGACGACAACACAGCATCTGTTCAGTTTTATTTTAATATACCAGCCAGTCATGGAAAAAGCATTTTTCCTAATTATTGGTATGAACGCCAGGATGGAATTAATATGGACAAAATGCCCATGAGCTACACTGCCACCCATGACAGCAGGAATGGCTTTGGAAGTACCCATAACAAAACTGCCGTAGCTGTCTGGCAGTTCCAGCTCAGGCATTCACCCATCCACCATCAGCAGGAAACTGGCTCCTGACACACAAGTAATTCCACAGAGAAATTCCTGAACAGTGCATGGGCACTTTACAGAAGGAAAAAACATAGATCTTACACTACTTTTTACACTGTTGGCAGATGAGGATATTCTGAAAGAATGTTAAGTTACACAGAATGAGAAAATTTTCTGTATTTCTGTTTCTTATTTTTTCAAACAAAAACTTAACTTCTATGGACTTTATGCCATAATTTGTTGCAGCCAAGGGGTTTATAAGAGACATGTTATCGAAACTGGAATCATCAAAAAATTGTATCAGGAGACACTGTTTATGTACAARCATAATTATGCCCATCTTTCCTCCCACCCCCCTCCCCTCTTTTTCTTTCCCTCTTTTTGTTTCCTTTGCATAGATCCACTTAATTCCATCTCTTCGTGTGGGCAAAAGCTGACAGTTGCATGACAAGGAATGTTTCCCTTTATAAAAGCCTACTTCCTCTCTGTGTAGTTTTAGCCTAATTGAAATGTTTCCTATTAAGCTCAATCAAGGCAGCAATTATCTAATTACTCACTTATGCTTTTCCAGTCAAAAATTGTACTACCAAGCATATTAGAGGGCTACATACATATTTATTATTGTTTTTATATGTCCCTGTTTAGGTTTAAGAAGCAATCAAACATTTTTACAGTACTTTTGTACTGCCCCTAAGTCTGTTTGCTACAATTTTCTACTACAAGAGGTCACAAAACCACTGCTATGCCTCCTACCAATTCCACAGTAGGTAGAAGGTAATTTCAGAATCGAGTTACAAAAAAAAACCCATTTCATACCAATGGGCTTTGCATAAATAAGTTTGCAAAAAAGAAATAATCCAAGGGAACTTTTASGTCTTCTAAAATGCACGACACTTATGACAAAATTCAAGTGAAAAGGGACTTTACAAGGCSTCCAAAACACCCACATCTTTTATGCATAGATATTTTCTTCAGAAGGATCCTTGAAATCAAGAATATCAATGCTGCAGGTGATCTACATTCTTTAAATGAGATATATAATGAACTTATTGCCATAAAAAACCATGAGGTCACCAATGAAGAGGTTTTTTTACTGAAGTACAACAGAAATTACACTCCATACACCATGCCAGTCTTGCCTGGCTACCAAGTTGTTGCTCGATATGTAGAATGCTAGAATTTTGTTATTTCTCTGATAGAAATACTTATAGATATTTTAGAATGCCTCAAGATATTCCTTCTTAAAGGCATGAATTGAATTGCATTAAAATGTCTTCACACAACCTTTCCACTAYGCAATTCTTAATGAATTAATTTTACTTTTTATCTTTTCAAAACTGCCTTGTGACTTTGGACACCACAGTTTCTAGGCTCATAACCTAACACACCATATAGTAATAGCTACATTTTCAGAATGGTGCTGAGCAACCATCCATTGAAACCTAGACCTTTTTCCCTACCCCAATTTAAGAACTCAAAATCGATGTCCCTTTTATAACATATAAGTCTTTTTATAACACTTATCAGTGTGAGAATAAAAGGACTGGGYACAGCAGTTAAACATTTGCTGCTTCCCCCAAACAGTGCCTGGAAGGGCATAAAACCCACCTCRCACTCTCACCTTCATGCCAGTACTGGGGAGAGACTGCTCACGTGGAGCAGCAGTGTTCTCTGTGGCAGGGAAACCTCAGCCTTCCTGCAGGGATTCTCTCTTGGACTGCAGAACGTAAGCTCACTCACCCTCTCCTCCTTCCCAGGCCATAGATGGATTGTACCCATCAAAGACAACTTGGTGTTTCTTTTAAGCTTCAAGTCACTTTGTCAATAAAGACTGCTTCAAATTTAAGGGAGTATTTAACCATTTTAAATAGGTGGGAGCAAAAACTACCAAAACACAAACATTTCATGAAAACAAAATTACTTATCAGTCAGGGCGCAAGAATTAATGTTGCAGAACATGATTCTAGAATTACAATTGCATTATCCCCTGTGCATGAGACATRCTTCGTGTCCATGGTTTTAAAGCACACACACGCAGTGAGTCTGGAAACACTTAGCAGTGACAGCCTGCACTGGTGTGTAGGAAACATCTTTAATTTCTAGACCCAAGACATCTGGGACAAAAGTAGAATTAAATTGTGTTCATCACATGCCTGCCCTTTATTAACTCRCAGACTATAATAATTTTTTGTCATCAAGTTTTGAACATATCCTGTTGTCTAGTTTTTGAAGTAAAAATGTTCATTGTTAGCGGAAAGGATAATTTTACAGAAAAAAAACCGAATGAATTTCAGGCTTATGTTGTCATAGCTAGAATGTAAATGGATACTTCTACAGTATTTCATAAATTCATAARATGCACTGTTTTTCTCACCACTATGGGACTGCGATGTTGTTTCATATACATTATCAACAAAAATACAGCTGGAGTTTCTGGAAGATATATGGACAGAGCACACACTTGCACCCTGCATACATGAAGGTAATATCCATGTGAAAAATTGGCGAGGATTGTAAAACCCATGACTGCATCACCTGCCCACTAATCCAGCTCCCTGGGAGTTACTCTAACTTTCCAAACTCCTGAGCAGCTTCAAACAGTTGCTGCTGAAAGGAAAAATAATAAAAATGAAAGAAAAATAAGGAAAACAGTCCTAAACTTCCAAACATGACAGTGAAATGCTTCACCATTTTCTCTTACATCTCTACAAAGTCTCCATTTTCACCATTTTCTCTTACATCTCTACTAAATGAAACCATGAACCACCTTCATCTGAACTACTAGATAAACAAAGCCAATTTTTAACTGAATTTTGAACTTCTACCTGTAGAAGTGATATAACAAAATCCAGCCTTTTCCTGATGGAGTTTAACGTTAGAAAGGTATTGACTAAAAGGATTTATTTTAATAACTTCAGCTATGGTGAACAGTTCCAATTTTAAAAAGCACTGAAAGAGTCAGAATTCCCAACATCCCAATGCAATGATTGCTATATCCTTCGGAATGAGCACAAAGAAATAGTCAAGCTGCACAGAGATTTTAATTCCAATTTCAGACCCCCCAACTCTACTATGATATTACAATATGACTTTCAGGGCAAAACTGCTGTAATTACAGCAAAAATACAATCCATGTAGTTCTTCCTATTACAAGAGAAAGATATTCTTAATCTGTATCTTTATTAGAGCTTGTCGATGATGGGAAACTTCTTATTGCCACCAATAATAATCTGGATGGCACAGAACATGGTAAGATACAGAAAATTTCCTAGAGGATTTTGAATGACACATTAAAATGTTTAATCTCATAAAGCACTCTATGACATCACTCTAGTTCTCTGTAYAAACAAATAAATCTGTAGAGCAGCTACACCTCAGTCTTAATCAGCTGTGGTCCATATATTAGGTGTTATCAATRAGAAATTTTTTTGGGTTGCTCACTATCTCATATCTACCCAGYAATACCAAGTCCTGTAAACAGCTCATAGATGTAAAAATGGCAAGAGTGGTGCTGAATTCAGTTTWAACCGTTAAGGTGGACACTCCCGCAGAGAAGTCATCAGCCTAGAACTGTGATAGGGAAGATTATTTCTGGACTGTTCATTATTCTGTCAATAAGCTATTTGGATGGTTTAAAACATGTTCTATATTTTTTAAGTATAAACTGACCCCAGTGCCCTTGACTCTTGATTTGAGCCCAACACAGCTGCCACAGTACTATTCTTTCACTGCTAGAGTTGTCAAAAGTATCTTGAATACTTTGAATATCTTGAATCTTGAACTTCAGTGATATGGTAAAGCCCCACATGATATGTACACTAAACAAAGTAAAGCATCTCAGAATTTCCTGTGAGTACGGACACCAAGTAAAATGTTGAATTTTTCAATTATACCTCTGGTTAGATTTCCTTGGACTTATAAATAGGTATCTGCCATGACTATGAGACAGATACTAGTCAGATGGAAKTTCATTCCATTTCATTAAATATTTTAAATGACACACTTGAATAAGGATAAATTTTAATTAAAAAAGTTTAATTCAACAGCAGTGATCTCTTGGATAGACAAAAAAAAAATCTGAGTCCTTTTACAAAGATAAAGCTTTGAAAAATATAAAGAATCGAAAACTCATATAGACCAGCTTTTAAAAACAGCTATGGTGCATACAAGCAATACTAATCCGGAAAAAAAAATGCAATTAAAAGGAATTTACAGATCTGTATTCTATTATGATRATAATTACATAATTGTTAAATAATTAATAAAGTAATTGATTAAAATTTCTATTTTCATGACATATATTAATGCATAGAGAATTTTGAAAATTAATGTCAATAGCAGTAACAAAGTACAAATTGTCCTATTTAGCCTAAAAATGTTCTTCATGCTGCTGAGGATAGATGCAATGGAAATAAATGAAAGATTTATTAAAAATAGCTACTGCTTATTATTTTTTTTTCTGAGGCCAATAAAATTGAAATGTAGAAATATTAAGTATGGAGAGGAAAAGGACTAGGAGAATTAAAATCCTTAAAACATTTAAATCATTGCAAAGTCAATAAGGCCAGTGGGGATTGAGAACATTACGAAAGTCCCAACTGTACACGTAAAATAAAAGAATGGATAAAACATATGTAAAATGTGAACATTTTTATATTAAAAAGAACAGTGTTTCAACTATTATTGTTCTGTCTGATTAGCAAACTGATACAAGAACAATGAAGRCTGGAAAGCATGATCTCTTCCATTTACCTCACTGATTCTCAAGAAAAACATGATGTCAGGATCCTGATGGTAGGTGGTCTTTGARCAGAATATGTTGATTTCACATAACACAGGCTCAATTTGAAGTGTATGTGGAAATAGACAACGCACATCCAGAGCACAAACCACACGATATTACCTTTGTACACAGATATGTAACAGTGCAAATTCCTCCAAATTAAAGGTTAAACTGCTCCCAGAGGAAGAGCAGTCTAGCCAGCCCCACAGCAATGTAATCACGTTACAGACCCCAGAGGAAGTTAAAAGCCATTGGGACAATGCCTTTGGACTCCACTGTAGAGCGAGACACTGCTGCCAGTAGCTGATTTTCCACAAGCGAGAATCTGTGTTTAAAAACAGTTCTAATCCATTTTGCAGCAAGCACCACAGCCTAAACTAAACTAAGAGGAAGCTGGAAATGGTCAAAGTCTAGCTGCCTTATTCAGGTGGAACTGTTTCCCATGTTCTCACTAATAAATATTCAGACAGTGTAGTTTTCCTCTTGTCATTTAACAGAGGACATACTGTGCTAAACCTGCTATTTGAACACTTTGGAGACTGCATGATCTGGAAATTTATATTTCTGATTGTTATTTCTCCTTCATATTTTCTTTTTTTTTTTTTTTTTTTTTTTTTTTTTTTAATTTTTACTTTATCTTTCTTTGGAACTTTCCATTAAATGGTCATTAGATAGAGAAACTAGCTGGCTCCCCCTCTTCCATTAGTTTAACAACTCCAGCTTGCTCATGTTTGTTTGCCTTCTTGAATTCCTGGTACTCAGCATCCCATTCCAAGCAGCACAGGTAAAGGATGAGCCTCTACTGGTACAATTATTCTCTGGGACACAGCAGTAGAGGACTAATCCAGCATCCTGGAAGGCAGGGGATAAATCTTTTCAGGCTAGAGAGAATTCAAACCACATCTACTTTTTGTGCTTGTCAATAGCAATTACACAACAAAGAGAGCAGCTGTATCCCACTCTCAGAAGACATTCTCAATTTGGATCCCAGCTGCATGCAGTACTCACTCTGCAACTCTAAAACATGCATCTCATCTGAAAAGAGGATCAAGAACACCCCCCCTTCAGATACACTTAATTTCTTCCATTGGCTGCTCCAGCTGTTRAACTCCCAACTCTGTGTTCTTGTTACACTTGTACACCAAACCTTTAGCTACCGTCATTCTTAAATTGAAGGCAGCAGGTAAGTGYCCTGGACATCCTCCTGCTGGGCTCTTTTCCTATCACTCCCTAATTTGACACTGCAGACACCCAGAGCTGCCAATCCCTGGTTCCAGCCATGGTGCATGAGAACCTAAAGTCATGATTTGCTAGCAGCTGTGCCTTGCAGTAAGCAGTGGAGAAACAATATTTTGTGGTAACAGTGCCATACAAAATAACCATAAGCAGCTCATGGCTACTTTATTCTGTCTATTCCTGAATCTCACTCTCTTCCTGAGTAAGTGTATGTTATAGTTCAACTTCTGGCAGTCAAATAATTACAGAGAACTTCCAGTCTAGCCTTGGCAAGCTCCTTCCAAAGATCTAGAATCTTACTTCAAAAGAAACTGCTACAGAGCATTTTCTCTAGTGGCTTTTCATTCAGTTTGGCATAGTAGTCATCTTTTCTGTCCAATTGTTTCTCAGCTAAAAACACATCCTYTTCTCAACTGCCAGCTAATTCATTTAGTAAAGACATGCAGCCAATGTGTCACACTTTCCAACTTGCTTAAAACTCAGTCCTAAAACACCTTCTTCTCTCACATGAGGAATCATTATGGGAGTTTAGTACAAAGTCATACTTCTTTTAGATTTAGTCTCAGTAAAAATATTTATCTGCTAATGCAATTATTGTCAAACTATATAAAAAAGGGATAAGAGAGAAAGTAAACATACATATGAAGTAACKGATGATGTGAAGAAGCCTAATAATTAATTCTTTTTTAGTCACTAAAAACAACATATCCTCAACATTAGACACATTTATATAGCTTCATCTAAATCTAGTAAAAACAGTTTTATTTATAATGGYCTTTCACAAAGGTGCCAAGGATGGACCCAGTGATGGCAGGTATTGAGAACTTTCAATTCCCATTAATTTCAATGAGAGCTGAAAGTATCCAAATGTCTGCCCCAGGTACTACTTAAGTAATGATCTTGCAGTCATGTTGGAATTTCTGAAGCCTAGTAAAATTATGCAAAAAAACATGCACAGCACAAAATTAAATAGTTCACCCTATTTTCAATTCACTGTTAAAAATGTCCACTTTCCCACTCTCTGTGAATCTGATCCTTTTCTACTTGTTTTCCCTCTGTTTTATTCTACCACAGTGACCAAGGGAAAAACCAAATGCACAAGCTCATGCTAAAAATTGAAATGTCTTCCCAGGCCATTCAAGTTTCACATTATTTCAGATGCCTGACTCTCTCTGCACTGTGAACTGTGATCTAAGTTTTGCGAACATGCTGGTACTACCCAGTTGCATGTTTTTAGAGGATAAGGAAGGAATATTTCCTACTGATCCAATTTATCTGAAATGTAACCATTTCCTCACCCTCCCAGCAGGATTACAGAGACAGGCAGATTTGAATTGATACCAAYATGAATTAGAAATCTAATATTAACAGTAAAATAACAGAATGCATAGTTTCTCACAAGCTGCAGTTAATACATAGCAAATACAGGCTAAATACACTGTTTCCCAGAGATAAATGAGGTTTACGCCTACATTTTTATGGAAAGGGGGAATGCTGATGCTTCCAGACTTCTTACCTCTCCTACAGCTGGAAATAGTGATAGAAACTGTAAACTCAGTTTGGAGAAGGACAGACTGAGGGCATCTGCCTCAAATTATGTTGGAAGCAACTGTGACATAGAATGCTTGTGCTTAAATAGATGAATTTCAGTGCACTGCCAAGATCAAGATTTCTAGTCTGCCTCTACCTCTATTTCTTTTGGCTCTAAGCAAGGCAGAACCAGAGACGCTATATGACTTTCCTAGAGAAATAAAAAGGGCACAGATACAGAATCCACTTATCTCAATTCAGCTAATTAACATGCATCAGCTGAACCATGGTAACTGCCTTTGTACCCATGCTTAGGCCTAGGAAGACGTGCTTGTTTGATTTGCAGGCCAAGCTACCGACAGAAGGCTAAAGTGTAAACAATAGTAAAATATTCTTCACATTAAGCTTTTGGAGTCTGAGCTAGAATTAAAATTGAGGATCACTGAACTCCTCATTCTGTATACTGGTTTTAAGAAACCCATGGAGCMGTACCAAGGAATACACCACACTTTTGCTTCTCCCAAGAGTCTGATATGATGAACTGGATGAGTACACAGTTAAGTGCTCCAAAATTGCTCTGCAGTAAACAGAAGTCAACTTAGTGGTTTGGGTCCATCTTGCATGGATTGATTCCTGTGTTTATCTTTAAAAGAATGAGAAGCTTACCWGGGCTAATGAGGCTACTTGAGTGTATAAGACACTCCAAAATCACTTGCACCGAGGTTTCCTTGCAGTGAGGAAGCCTTAGAAAATAGTTATTTATCACATGGAGTGGCATTCATCTCATCTACCACCTTAGGCAAAAAGTCAGGCTAAAAACTAAAGTCAGGCTAAAAGTAATCAATTTCCCACTAAACTAGGACAGATAAAAGTTTCATGGGAAAACATTTGCCCCCACTTTAGATACCAATCTTAGGACAGTTTTGGACAAGATGCCTCTCACTGTGCACTTTAATACAGGAAGCTTAGATAACTAGCTTAGACTAGACACTGAATTTATGCATGGATAAAATTAAGGAAACCTCTAGAAACTCAAAACATGTGTGAAAACTTCAAAATGTAGAATTGGCCACTGAATGTAAAATTATATTAACCTCATCAAGAGAGCCAGATAAAGACCAATAGAATTAAAGCAAACAGAACCACCAAAAACATTCATTGTTGATGTTTTGGTTTTATTTTCTATTTTTTAAAATTGAGCGCATTTGAAATCAGTACTTCATTAGTAAGAATCATACATACATATATACAAATCTACCACATGTATATTCTTTTTTTAATATATTCTTTTAGTTTTTGCGATAACTACAAATGAATAGAGTCCTGCTGCTGTAGAAACATTCATCCCCAAAGAAGTCTGACTAAAGCAAAATAATTTTATGTATAAAATTTCTCAGGACTCCGTGTGAGAAACTTGAAAGGCAAGGATAGACAATGGCTGATTTTCTACCTAATTTTTTTTTTCTCGTTTTCATCAAAACTGAAGTGTTACTTCTTTAGTAACAATTCAAATACTAAAGATTAACTAAAAATATGACCTCCAAAATGAAAATCTAGAAAAGAGGAGAAGTCTACTTTAATCTGATGGTTTTGAAATAAATATTTATTTGAGAAACTTCTTAGGAATACAAGCATATTGAAGAACCAATGTACAACAGAAGAAAACTTCTATGCAGAACGTTTTCTAAATCAGAATATTTTCTTTCAGATTTGGCAGAAAAAAAAAGAGAGTAATGAGTGTTTAATTGTTCTCCTTATGTTTTCTCAATGTCCAATTTTTTTGCCAGCTCTGAAGGAAAGAAGTAAGAGAGAAACACAAGATACCCCCACACAAGTTATTGTAGTGGAACCAAAAAGATGTGAGGACATATTTCAAAAGGTCTATATGAAGGTCTACTCTTCTCTGTTTTACAAAAAAATTCTCTAGCAAATTCCAAAGACAGCATAGCAGATGGGACTTTCTCCAGCACACCTCGCATGCACACCTAACCATTTATTATTATCCTATGTGTATAGAAAGGTGCATAAGGAAATCAAGTACATATTTGCTTGTGATGCGTTAAAAAACATTTAGTGATAAAATATCCCAAAACAAACAGTATTTTACCCAAAACTCACTGCATCAGGATACAACAGATACAAGGTGTCATTAAAAAGATATTATTATGATTTTAACTTAATCCTTCCAGAAAGAGGTAGATCGTTAGAATGAAGATAATCTTTCAAGTCCCTGAGTACTGAGTGACTCATGTTCATAAATTAAGAGCATCAGACAACAGTCTGGTTTCACAGCACAGTCAGCTTTGTCAAGCTCCTGACACACGAAGAGCTGGACTTCTCCACACTATCGAGTGCTTACATTTTGAAAGAGATCTAAGTAATAACTCCTTTCTCAGAGTTATCACCTCAGTGCTTTAGGTGTGAGTAGGAAGACACTTGCAGAATTAAAGACGCCTGCTTTTTGTCCTGCTTTACAAAAAAAGGGGATAAAGAAAAGAAAAGACTATTGTATTTTTAAAAACTTATATTAACTAACTTTTCGAGTCAAGACCGAAGTATATTCTGAAAAAAAAAAAAAAAGCAAAACCTAAGAGAAACAATTTATTTCACTTATTCAGATAAAGACACTACTACTCAAGCTGCCAGCCTTTCACTGTTTCCCAGTATGCAAAAAAATGAGAACTGCAGGAGCTCATTGCTTCCTTGCTTACACTCACACCCAAGGGGCCTCAACAGAGATGACAAAGTCATCAGCCTTTTCTCAATAATTTGTATAATTCTGTTGTATTTGTAGTTGAGTATTTACTATAAATTATCTCTTYCTGCTGTGAGCAGGTGGATGTAGATTCACAAGTTGCCAGCTAAAAGGGTGGGTCAGAATTTGTGGGTTTTTTATACTGTAGTCTTATTCTATTTCTCTGGACACCCTGTTACTACAGTAAATATTTGAAGTAATTATTTGAAAAAAAACATGAAAACACCATCTTAAGTACTTTATTTCATTATGTATAGGTATAGGTGAATTACTATTACACAGTTAAAATTAAAACCATACTGAGCATGCAAACTTCAATGCTCCACTTGAACCTGCTGTGATGTGATAAATGAAGGAGCTGTAAATCTCTGCTTGTCTTTGGTTGGCATCCAACTGGAAACTGATCTCCCATCATTTTTCTTTAAAGCTTGGGTGTAACTCCAGAATCCTGGCCAACATTTCCTTTCTCAATAAAAGAGGATCAGCACACCTAAAGATGTGCAAGAGCTACAACTGAACTTATGGCAGATGCCACATTTGCCTACTCACTGTGCCACCAATAATGACRAACACTACTTTGTAAAAGACTCCTCAGTATTGAAAAATAGTATATAAAACCATTTTTAATATGCATGTATATATAAAATGGATTTTGAACCTATGCAGTTTTGTTTTGGTGGGTCCCTTAACATATAAGCAGTAAAAGTTATAGGGATGTTTTATATTCCCAGTTCCTCATAGAAATGGATTGGGAAAGCTGTTTCCAATACTTTGCCAGTCTACATTTTAATAGGGAAAAATAACTGCTGATTATTATGAAACAATGAGCCACATTTCAAGTAATCCAGCCAATCAGTAGAAAGGATTTGAGGCCTTCTGGTTTATATTTGTGTGCAAACAGCTGTATTTCATTTTTTAGCCTCTTTGTTTTCCAAAGCTTTTTAACTTTTTGTCAGATAAAATCCCTGTTGTCATGGTGGCCAAGACACCAGCAAAATTAGGGTGGAGGAAGGGTGAGAGTTATAGGGGAATGGAAAGCCCTCTGCTTGAAGTCTGTAAAAAAA
>NW_026623232.1:3935284-3973328 GCF_030028575.1 Malurus melanocephalus
TGGAATAAGAACAGTTCATCTGTAGGTAAAATATTGACTCCAGAATACATTACTTGGAATCATAAATACTGGTTAGTGTAGTGATCTCAAATCACATCAATAACTTCCTGCTAAAAAGTAGTATAAGAAATACTCTATCACAAAAACTTGACATCATAAAATTCCTAACTTCCTAATTTTGCTAACAACTTTTAACTTCCATGGGAAACTGTTTGGATTTATTTTAATAAAGCATTTGGGGAAGAATGAACACTGGAAGAATTCCAGCTGGAGTATGTGCAGTTCTTAAAAATTAAAAAWAATAAAATAATTTCATGACTTTGTAGCAGTTTATTGCCTCTTTAGAGATTTACTTTAAWATTTAATAAGTTTTTTGCACTATAAAAACCTGAGTAGAATTTCAGTAGGGTCAAGAAGTCTAAATCTAGCTGGCACTGCAAATTAAAATGAGTTTGGTATTCCCAGTTCAGACCTCCTGGGACAGAAGTTAATGTCACAGAACTACTGTATACAGAGTATAAATCTGTGCTTCATATTCCAAATACTCCATGCAGTGAGCTTGCATGCTGGCTTGATCAAGCCTACATTTTAGTGTTATGGGAAGCTTTGATTAGGAAAGATCMAAAAAATTATTAAAAGACTTCACATACAGCCTAAAAAAATAATATATCATGTTAGGCAGTGGCCARAAGTCTGAGAGAGGCAAAAATCACAGGACAGTACATGAATTCATCATTGCTTTCAATATCTTTTCAAAAAACAGCCACTTCAGAGCCTGTGGAGAGCATCCCAAAGAAAACACCAGTATTTAAATTCAGTAGGCCAAATTCAAAGACTTGCTCAGAAYTCTCTGACCTCCAGATACAGCCTTMKCATGGCAAACAAGAAGGCAGTAAAAGTAACCTTTTAAATCATTTTGCTCTGATATGGCCCAAGTTGACCCTCAAATTCCATGGGATATTTTGCTACAAACTAATCAGAAATGCAAAACTTACTTCTTAAAAATTGTTTATGTTCTATGTAAAATCGATTTTTTTTCCCCTTTAATACTAAAATTTGGTCCATCTGTTGAGAAAACAAAATATTCCAAATATATACAAAGAGTAGAACTGCTTCATTCCACTAGCTGTATCCTGTGGTAGATGCATTTTCATCAGAATGTTTGTCTTGCAGRCAAAATGAATATCAGATGGTGGTTCTGAAAAAGGGCAGACCTAACATGAGGTGATTAGTTTCAAAACCAGATTTTTATTCTTGATAAATTATTACCAAATACAATCATCTGTTGATTGAGGATATAAAACAGATTGGTCATACCGTAACGCACAGGTTAAATGAAATAAGGAAATAATAAGTTTATTTAACATAGTCTTACATAAAGTTCCTGAGCAGTGCAAATCTAAGGCAAATAATTAGATTTCCAATTTAAAGATATACATTTGTTAAATCAGACATTTCTTGAGGTCATCAATGTCTTTATTAGCTATCCGATCCACACTGTGTGTTACATATGTACACAGACTTTTACACATGTGTACAAATATGACATTTCAACTTGTAATCATTGGTTCATGTAMTTTGTACAAGACTTATCAAATGKAAATGCCATTGACATTTTATTCAATTGAAGTTGATAATCTATTACATTTGTAGATTATTTGTGARGAAAATATGAGAAAATGKCTCTTCTACARAAAAAATTCTAATTGAGTACTMCAGAGGAAACAAAAGTGTTTTTTAYACCAGAAAGAGTTCTWKTAGCAAAGWATTTTGACTTACAAAAACAACACTTGCCAAGTAGATATTATTGAAATGATGGCATAATTAAATAGGCATGCTTGAGGAAGAAATCATACTCCTCAAAAACTCCCTTYTTTTATCTTAAATCAATTATAGCTGCACCGTGTTAACATGAAGATGAAGAAAAACCCAGATCCTAAGTTTTCCCAACATTCACTTACAGTTAAGTAAAAATTGTGACATATTATCATATTTWCATTTCAGATATATAGGAAACATTCCCTCCATCAAAGTTCTCATGATAATGATAAAGTTACAGCCATGTATATAAGCATTCCAAGTTTAGTAGTGACAAGCCTACAAAATGAATTCACAGAAATTTCCCATTCTCAGAGACAGTTCTGTGACAAGATTTTAAAAACAAAGCTACCTGCTGATGAGAAGTGTTTACCTTCTTTATGTTCCATTACCTGGAAATCTCCCACCAACCATAAAGTTTGCTCTGTTCTTCTGTTAAAACATCTAAATATCATATGCTAAATCAATAAAAAGTAATTGGTTTGCTTCTATTTTAGTTGTTGTGCAAAATTTTCACATATAAGAAAAGCTTCACCTTCACTTATGCTCCAGCTCTCAGTAGCAGGTTTATTCATACAACATTCAACATTCAACACACCTTTATCACACTGGAGGAAAAAGCAGAGAATTTTGCATTCTCAAGCAGAACTACTTAAGTGAAGAAAAACCCGCATCACTAATTTAGCATAATTCTGAGATGTTTAAAGCTTTCATAAATGGGTGAGTGGCTTTGGAGATTACTTCTGAATAGGAGCAATGGTATTTTATTCTTTCCATAAAGTACTTGAAAGTGCCCATSTACATAAAGTTCCACTGATGTGCAAATTGCAATTTTGGATTTGTCTGGGTCTTCTTTTYCCCAATAGCCTGTAGTTCTGTAGCAAGTACCAGAATTTTCCAAACTATGGCTATATAWTTTAATTAGGCAATTGTTATATTTCAATTAGTTAATGAAACTCTTAAAACTTTACTTACTGTTTAGAAAAGAGTTTTGTTGCTTTATTTATTTTTTTTAATTTGTGCTATTCAAATTTTGATAATGGTTATTTATTTTATTTTATTCAATGGTTTTGCATTTTCATTGCAGACTTTTACCAGATGGGAATTAATAGGGATCCCTAAGAAGTTTATCATGGTTTTTAGCCACCAGAATCTAAATATTTCTTGTACTGCCTTTTGAGTATCTTTTGATAATTCCAAGTGCTATTACTTTGGATTTGATGTAATTGACTCTTAAGCCTGGGACTCCTCTGAATACCATCATTTGCTTCCTAAGGCATGAGGCACACTGAAGTAAAGGGATCAGCAATCATCATTAGAAGATCATTCATGGGAAGTTTAATTCTTCTCCCTCCTTATCAGCCATCTGTATTTATTCTCCTGCTGTGATCTTCTCCTCAACCCACTCCTGATTTTTATGCATGGAAGAGGCTCCATGGTCACAAAGATTGAGTGTGAACATTCCTGTCAAAYGACCAGGGATTGATTGGTTCACAGTGTCTTTGGTGAAGGGAACTTTTTTGTATTCTGCTGTAAGAAACATGCAGAATACCTCTGATTAAAAACGTATTTGCCATCTTTATATTATGAAACAGCAATATTAAATTTATACCATTAAATTTATATCAGACAGGAAAAGTGGAATAAACAGCATGAATGGGAAAATTCAAAAAAAGCACCCAAATTCTCTCCTTTTTTCTCTCCTCATTTTCATAATTGCCAATAAGCCAAAATTCTGCAGTATCAATGACTGACAATTCATATCAGTCAGGCAGAAGCTCAGGGAGTATTTCCCAGCATTTACTATTCAGAACAGCTCCTTCACTGAAACAGTCACCATCTTAGTTCAGTACCTTTTCAGGGGATCTKCAAATTAATATCTGGACCAATTTTGTAACTTTCCTGTATATTCTCTTACTATTTAAGAATGTACCAAYGAATTACCATCTTCACATGGGCATCTTTAACCAGTTTAAATAAGGATACTCTAGTGTTTTCTATTTTTCCTCTCACTCTCTCTCAAAAGCCTTGTAAGTTTAGTTATGAATATGGCCTTATCTTCGCATGTAATTTTCACAAAATACAAGTATCATTGCTGCAGAGACAAATTTAACCATGCTTAACTGAGCAAATAAATCACTTGAACACAGCTCCTGAGGATCATAAAGTAGGTCTAGCATGGAGTTGTCACTAAGAAACAAAGACAAATTACATTYCCACTAACCAAATAACTTCCTATCAGTGGGCTCAGCTGTGACAACAGAAATGTTTGTCTTCTCTTTTTCTGCTCYAGGTCTGAGAGCCAAAAGAATGCTCAGTCACCACTGTGGATGGTCCCACAAAGAAGCTCATTCTCCCACTTTTCCACTTTGAATCTTAGGTTTTGTTTTTATTTTTTATGCTCCACACAACAGTTGTTTAATCTATCACCTTAAGTAACATGAACAACTGGCAGAGTCTGCACCTGCCTCATATCTCATAAAGTGAGATTATGCAGTATGTTGGCTAAAGTTGTATAGGTTTTTCTGACAGGAATGAAAGTATGYAAGAATATCACTTCCCTATAATTGAAAAAGTATGAAAATAAAGTGCATCTCTTTCTTTCTGTAGGTAATGTCAGTGAAACTGAACAGWTTTTTATTCTCTAGCGTMAGTGGAGTGTGTTCATGTCTCTCTGAAAAGGAGACTTCTGTGAGTCTTCTAAGTATCTGATCAAATGTTTTATAACCCTTCTAGAAACAAAATGGTTATCAAAAGAATAGTCCATTTTCCTGAAAATTTCCTTTTTTAGYCCTCTAGGTTCCAAAGTGTACTGGCTTTTTTCCTTCCTGGCTCTAGGCAAAGACAAAGTCAAACACAGGTATCTTGGCTAAGTAAAAACAGGACAAGATTTTCTTGTTTGTTTGTTTTGGGGGTTGTTTGCACTATGAAAGATCACATATGGGAAACTAAGAAAGAACCCTCAGACTCTGGCTGAGACAACTGCAGAGTGATGAACTGCAGGCAGAAAGAATGGAAAGGGACTTCRTAGCACAAGACTGAAAAACCCACCAAGCTTAAGCCAAGCTTCCTCTTGGCGTGCAGAAATTGGCTGAGAGTTATGAAATAGCTGGGGCTTCAGAGGAGCCTAAGAAGATGACACTGTCTTTTCAACTAAGGTCCTTTTATAGATGTAAGGAATTAGTATTAGGGGCTTGGATCAAAAGCCCCTGCAGTTTCCTGCAGTTCATCCTGTAACTGAAAAAGTAAAAACTCAAAAATCTCCTAWCACTGCCTGATATACAACTGTAAAAAAAGTTGTAGAAAGAAAGGAGTCCCCAAATCACACAATTCTGTCTGTTCATGTGCACAAAACATTCCAGAATCAGAGAAGAGTAGTTGCTCTTCTCACTAACCAGCTCAAGACTTTTTCTATTGAAAGCTATKTTGCATTCAGAGGGATGATGGGTTTTCAGGGCTAATGGATCAATAGCCTATTTCCTTTGACTCTAGTGAAAAGATCATTTTTATCAATGTTGAATGCATAAATAAAGAAAAAAGTAGCCATTTACAGCAGCTTATATTTATTCCTCTTTTGCTTGGACATCAACATATGATTTTTGCTTTCCTTGTATTTGTAAGAACTGGTCTTCACAACAAAAGATTAACAGAAAGATGTCTTGGACAGCATAGTCAGGAGATCTATAAATATACTGTGTAACTTCAGTCAATATAAGTTGTTTCTGTCATTTGATATGCACATAGATTTATCCCAATGGTGCCACAAAGCTTTAACTATACAGTTAATTTCTCTTTTGAGTATTCATGCATAACTTATGAGCAACAGCATCACCAACATACAACAGCAGAACAYAGGATGAAGAGTTTCCACAAAAGCCTTTCTAAAAGAATGACAACTATATAGAGATTCTTTTCCAAAAACTTAATCCTTCAGAAAGAATGATTTCCAGGTTTGGAGAACATTACCTTCCTCAAAAGCAGGAGATATCCTGGCAAATCAATTTATAACATTTTTAGAGCAAACCGTTCAGCCTTTTGCTTTCAGCCTTTCCTTAGCTACACAGTAAAGGCAAGGCACAACATTTGCAGCAGTCATGAGRAACAAAACAGAATCTCCCAGAGCCCAAGAGCCAGTCAATGGAATGGAAGTGAGCACCTGCTTGGTGCAACCCAGGTTCCAAGAGAGTTACACAGTAGATCTCTCTTCACTGAGGTCAGYTAACTGTCTACCTTTACTCATTCTGGACTTTTTAGTTCTGCTTCAAACTGTTTCTCTTCTTATTGGGATGACAGGGTGGTGCTCCACCTATCAAGTAAAAATCCAGATACACTCGGTGCCACTGAAGATGAAATTAACTGGCTGCTGTACAATCAGAACTCATTCATGTTTCCTAACAATTAACTTACAGTGACTGAAGTTATGATGCAGCTACCTTGATAACCTTGAGCTCCCGAACTAATATTTTCATGTGATGTGTAGGAGGTAAGACTAAAATTCTGCTTTCTACGAGCAGGATGATATGCAATTACTTACTGCAAAGTGATATGAAGACAAAAAAGGCCAGGCAAAAAACTATGGTATTATTTTTCTTGTGTCACAACTGATATGCATTCACCACAAGTGCAGCTTTTTTAGTCCCCATTTTTCAGAGGTGTTGACTTGCAGGACAGTAAGAGACAAATACAAAATTGCTGARTATGCTCAACAAGGAACACGAGTAAGGAGGTATAGCACTATCTTTTCTAAATGGAAAAACACAAACAGAAAGGGTAGGAAATGCTATTAGTGGAGCTTTAAAAAAAAWCAACAATTTAATACAAAGATAAGTTTTAAACTACTTCTAAAGATGTGAGA
This sequence comes from Malurus melanocephalus, assembly GCF_030028575.1. Taxonomy (NCBI): domain Eukaryota; kingdom Metazoa; phylum Chordata; class Aves; order Passeriformes; family Maluridae; genus Malurus; species Malurus melanocephalus. The sequence goes on from NW_026623232.1 coordinate 3,941,958, forward strand.
TAYATTTAACAATTTCCTTTTCCCACGCCCGTTTTTTAGACTACCATGAAAGAAAGCAGACTGCAATAACAGAACYAATGCTGCAAATAAAAATATCAGAAATTTCTTTATTTTACCAGCTGTTTCACTTTCAAGCACAAATTCAGTAATTTTTCAAAATTTTCTGACATGCTCATCAAGTGTAACAGAAAAAAAAAATAGCAAGGGAGGCAGAAATATTAGAATAGCTATAAGAAAAATTAGGCAATGAAAAAAAAGACSCCAACATTTTAGGCTTGCATTCTCCTTTAAGTAACCTACACTGCCATTAAGATAGCTTGTGACAATCACCATATTATAATTAATGTTGTTGTTAGTGTAGACCTTTAAAACACAGAGACAGTGGCTGGATAGAGATATGGTTAAGACCAGTTGAGYTCACTGCTAGAGAGGGGCCAGCGATGTGTCAAACTTCACAACAACACCTAGGAAACACATGAAATTTCAGGGTGAGATAGCAAAGGCRTGTTGACCTTGTAAAATATACTAAACAGGTCACAATTGTGTGCCAATGAGTGTGCCAAATATCCACAATTACGGGATCCACCATGTTAGCTGACAAACCACCAAAGTGCAGGACAGTGGCCCTTACACAACACATTTTCCCCTTTGGCCACAGAACAGAAAGGTCAYCTGGAAATATGTCTAGGTCTGAACTCTACCTGTACCTTTACCTTTAGTACCTTTCAGATACCTTTAATATCTGAAACCACTTGTAAAGAAACCTGGGACCAATGTAAAACGCAACAGTAGCTCCCCCATACGCTGAGTGGTGGTGACATTTCAACCATGCAATTTTACAACAGGCACCAAACAAGACTGGGAATTCAGGGTTAAAATCTCCAGAAATTTTGTCTTATAAAGTAATGAATGTTGACCAAGAGAGTAAATCAAATGGATCTCCTAACAAACTGAAAACAGCTGTTTGGCTGAGTRTGTCTCTGATTTAAGTTTGGTAATTATTGCCCTACTGTGGCTCAAGGTTATTCTGTATTAGTGAAATAGGATATCATAGGAAAAGCATCCAACGTCTTAATTTTCTGTAGCATCAAAAATTCCACTGTATAAAAATAAGCCGGAAATGTAACCTTCTAAAAACTTACCTATAAACCTTCTAAATGCCCGTTTATTTATTCTTCTCATGCATAATTGCACAAAATTTGATTAAAATAAACTAGAATATATAATGCCAAACAAATGAAATATCACCTTTAGTCACTCTAACTATGTTTTCACATAAATATAAAGAAAAACATTATTATAAACTTGCAGTCAGTGATACAGCATCTTGGCTTAATAACCCACTCCTCAGACTACTATTGTCTATGTTAGCACGCAGAAAAATTGTTCACATTCTTAGAAGAAGAAACTTTCCTTTAAGGTCTCCTCATACCAATAGCAGCATGAGATACAAAGACACTAAATATAATTTTTCAAAGTTTAAAAACTTGTTTAARAAAGTATGATAGACATTTGATTGATGTAAACTGACGTCACTCAATTAATACTTAATTCTTAAAACCCTCTTAAAACCAAACTACACTGTAGTTTTATTAGTTGCTTTTATCTAGATTATTAGGTGCCTTTATTACCTAAAAAACATGAATCAATTATCTATGTTAATAACGTAATTACTATGGTATTATTGATCTGCCTGTTGGACATCAAACAGTGTACAAGTCTCCAGCCAATTAAAATGTCTAAAAAAATGAAGAAAAACCTTGTGTATTCTGTGAACAGCTTAGTAGGATTCCTGCTCTGGAAATTCAACAACAACAAAATTGGCTCTCCCTCAGACACAGACTGCGATTTTGCAGTCAGTAGCAATTACTGCACATTGCTAGACTGAATCTTCAATTCTAACACAAAATATTTTAATAAACAATAACAAAATCCTTGAAAATTGTCATAAACCCAAGTCTTTATTCTTTCTGAATCTTTCTTTCAAGACAACTAGGAGTCTTAAATCAAATGATTCAGGTAATTTAAGGTCAGCTACAAGTAAACACCGAACTCAGTTCAGTGTRTTATTAGAGAAATAATTTAATATAGAGAGTGAGTTATCATGGATGAATTGCAAACAGGCATTTCAAGAGCAACTTTACTTTACCCAGCACACCATGCTCTTCTTTTTGCTTTCCTATTTTCTCAGTTGAGATATATATGAATTAAACCTTTGCCAAAACAAGATACGCATATGTCCAATCTAAAACTGTGACAATTACTGATTACATGCCACAGAAACAGCCTTTTGAAAATACCCCTGTGCAATAATTCTTTTGTCAAAAAGATAGGACAACCTCAAGTAGGGATAGTAGCAAATTGAGTGTTCATTCATTTTTTATAAAAGAGTGGTCTTTGTGGAAGTTTTTCTGCACACATAACACAAAACAGGCAGACTTCAATCTGAAATCCCTTCTGCATTCTTTGCCAAGGAGCAATTTCCATACTGACATTGTTTAAATAATCATACAATAGAAGCCAATAAAGGCACTTTGGCCATGGGAAGGATCAAGAGTTACACCCCGCCAAAGACCCCCCAGCATCATTACTGAAGAAACCAACTGGAAGCAAGTGAAGTCCCCATTGTTTTGAACTAAGGGTCCCATAATAGACAAATTGAAAGAGAAAGAAATAGAAGTACATAATATTTCCAATTTATCTGCTGATATCAAGATCCTTTGTACTTACAGTAATATCAGAGATAACTTCACATGCTAACTACCAGCTGCAGCACAGTGAGCTCCAGCCTCGCCTCTCAGTGAAGGATGGGAAACAAATTACCTAAAAACAAGGTCTGTTGACTTAGGCAGCTTCAGAGGTTTTCCCCACACACTTTCAGGCACTCCTTGGAATAWTTTTTCTAGCTGCTTCTCAGTCTAAATGCAGTCCAAACCCATCCAACTTTAGCAGTTTGGCTTTACTAGAAAATAGAGTGTGGGCCCAAAGAAACCTATGGACACTTATAAGTCATTCTTCAGCACCAGCATGAGATGTAAACTTTCACATTAGCCACTATTTTATGCATCACCTTTGCATAAAAGGATCCTTCAATGACACCAAGTGTTGTCATAACCAAAACCAATAATCAATTATGTATTAATAGGCTGTTTCCCTCTGGCACTTCACTTCATAGAAATGTATCACAAATATTCCATTAAAATGAAAATGCAGATGGAAGAGGGTCAAAATAGGTCACCTTGTCATTAAGCAGACTGAGTTGGGCTTAGTCTGAATAGAAGCAAAASAAGTCTTTCACTGGTACTGAAATTCAATAGTGTTGATTTAATGTATTGATTTCCATGAAAAATATAAAATAACTAGCAGAGGGTTACAAGATTCTAAAATAAGATATGGGACAACTTGATGCACATAATGCCAAGGAGCTCTGTTGAGGAGATACCTAACCTTGAAGGCAAATATTAAAGCTTAATGTTACAAAAGCTCCTAACAATGCTTCTGTGCCCATCAGAATCTGCATTTCACAGCTAAATTAATTCCTATTCAGCCTTTCCAGGTTTCAAAACTTGAGCAGAGCAACACACAAGCCACATGAGGRGCTCAGTACAAAAAGTAAACCCACAACATATTGGATGCACACAGCCAATCACAATACTTGTCTGATACACAAGACAAACATCTTTTCAAAACTTACCTGTGGGTGCTTATTAAATGCCAGTAAAAAAGTAGGTATTTGTAGTGCTCAGCCTCAGTCACTTTTTTTTTTTTTTTTTATTGGGAAACCTTAGAAATCTGGATCAAATCATAGGATTTAAATCTTTCCTCAATCCAGAACTGGTTTAACATTTTCTACCTGACAGGAACAGGTACAGGCTAGCTTCAGCTTGAGGTTGCTTTTCAGCAGCAGTACTGAAGAGCATCATTGTGCAAAAAGAGCAAAATGCACAGCATCAAAAATAAAAGATAAAGCATGCCTTTATTGTTTTAACTTTCAGACTGACCTAAAAGCACAATGTGCTATGTTCTGGTATGGAGGGCATCAATCCAGTGTTTCACCTCCTCAGAAGCAATCTAGCCAGTGTTGGATCTGGTCTCCCTACAGGAATACAGAAAAGTCTTTAGTGTGATCATTCTACATTATAAGTAATATACAATACAAAATTCTACTGTGTTAGTTCAGTATCTTTCAAGGGAATACACAGTCTTAAGTATTCACTGAGACAGTTCTATATGGGAACTGTAAGGACTGATATAATATCAAATTAACTACCTCTCCTGAAACGTGACAAAATTGACCATTTCTCTGCAATGGCTATCACAGGGCAGAGAATCCAATGCAGACTGCTCATTTACAGACTGTGGCTAGATCCTTCAACTTTTAACTCTAGCTTACATGATTTATGTTAAAAGAACATCCTTACCAAACCCCAAAATAATGGAAAATGTTTTAGCTATTGATTCTTCTCAAAACATGTAACAAAGTAAAATGTTAAACATTTTACAACATGCATTGCATACTTTTCCTCAAAAAAACTAATTCCTATTTCGCTATTTAATGGAGTTTCATAGAATGCTTCTSTTTCCTCTGCCTCTAAAATACTCAAATGTTGAACAGAGAAAACAAGTCAGAGATGCAGGAATAGTTATTTTAATCCCTGACAACATTCAGTTGACATTTTGTGTTGTTTTATTCACATGGTGTTTYTTATTTAAAGACCAAAGATGATTTCCTCTTAATTAAATTTTGTTTTCACATACTAACATACAAACTTAAAGACGAGCTCATCCACCACCAAAATCCCCCTGCAGTCAGAACACAATTAGTCTTACAATATGTACTTCGAAATTTCAAATGACAAATTCATAAACAGTGACTACAAGATCMAGCAATATATGACCTCTATTGGTTAATATTTTGTATGCACTGCAAACCAACTTCTTTTTTGTACTCTACTAAAGACAGACACAACAAAAATAGAGGACAATGTATAACAATGGACAGAATCAAGTATTTGAGTTACCCCCTCTTCACAACACATCTTGTTGGAATGGTGTCCAGCACTACAWTGTTTCCAAAGCTTATTATTGTAATAGGATCCAGAGTAGAGGTGAGCTCTTTAAAACTCCTCAACAGTCAGTCAGAAAGACCTGTTCTGACTCTCTGACATCTACATAAGACTATTCAAAAAGGGATATAATCGTGGGCTAATTTGCTACAAATCTTAACACTGCTGTCAGTATCTCAGTAGTAGTATGGAAGTGTCCTTCCACATACTGCAAGGCACTGCCCAGCTGCACAGCAGCTGGCTCCAACAAAGCCCAGAACAGGTCAAGGGTGATATGAATCCTCAAAGCACTGCTGCCTTGTTGTGTTTATCATTGATGGCCAAAGAGTGCAAATGCCAAAAAAAGAAAACAAACACTTTCCTTAACCTTGGATTTCCTAAATGATTTAATGCCTTTGTATCCTACGAGAAGCAGTTTAAAATTGTGACACTTGCATCTGTAGACGGTCACTGGATGTTACAATGYGTGTAACAGAGAGAGCAGAAGCCATTAACCAGGCAAACACCAATGGCCTACCTTGACAAGGACTTGCTTGGAATTATCCACAAAGACATCTGCTGACCTAGCAGTTTCATTGGCTTCTCAAATAACATTCTACTGATAAGTACATGACTTCTAACWTACAAAGCCAAAGGGCTGGGATTTAGCCAATTTCAAGTCTTTTAAAGAAATGTCTCTGTTTCTAGGTGTCTAGAAACAAAGTACTGGAGCAGAAATGAGCAAAGAAAGGAATTGTTATAGTGATTCAGCTGTGGAATGAGCTAGACTGCACCACAGCTCACAATATTACATGAGACAGAAGAATTTCTTTAGGAAGATTTCCATATTAATTACAATTTTATGCTTAGTATTCTCCAAGCAGATAAATGCAAAAACATGCACTGTACAAAAGCAGATTATATGCAGTACTGCAGAAATCTAATGGTGCAAATAAAGAGTCAGACATGCCCACAAACCTTCTTACCATTGTATGTGAAAGTAGGTAATTCTYACTATTCTTTGAATTCTCTAGTAACCAGTGACTTTATAAACGTCATAAACTTGCCATTTGAAAGCTAACCCCCTTTCAAGAGCACTTGGAATATAAACAAGGGAAATGGGTACAGAAGTAAGCAATCTGATGCATAATGAAAATATATAGAGTTCAGGGAAGAAAAWAGATGTACTTGTGAGCCATAAAAGCAGGAACTTCAGCCAGTTCTGCTCAAAAGAACTTAGCACTTACTGCTGTTGATTACTAGCATTGCTGTGCCACGAGATGAAGCTAAGTCTCATCTGCATGGGCTTTCCACTTCATTGCTCTTTCTCTACACCTTTTCCTCCACCCATGCCCCCTCCAGCTCATCCACTTTCAGTTAAATTTTCATTTTAAAGTACTAACTCAGGTATATTTGGAAATGTCAGCAAAGCTATTTTCTGTTCTCAGAATAACTCTGGCAGCAAGAGAGAAAAAAACACAAAAAAATTACATTTTCCATTGCATATGATGGTCCTTACAACTCACCACCAACCACTTTCTTGCTGTGACTCCGGAAATTCCACAGTCTTTGCTKCACAAGAAGCTTTATCAGGGGACTGGTGGGTTCCCATCCCACCCAGCCCACAGCCTCACGTTTAGAAAATAGACTGTGGCTAATTTGGGTTTGAACCCTCTCAAACTGATCTCCAAAAGACATTTAGCACACAACGAGCCCTCGTGTCCTCATCTGGACTACTCATACCAGTTTCCCACCAGTAGCAAAAAACTTCCATTGTTTGGCTTTAAAAATAATATAAATAGGAATTAAATTGCCACCAGCATTTCCTCAGACACATAGACTCAGCTGATCTCTGGTAATGATATTGTGCTTTGCGTCTTGAATATCAAATYCTGGTTTTGTGCACCTCTACTTACTAGTGGGGCTGGACACCTAGATTTATTATGGATGTAGGTGGTTTAATTTAATTGCAATGGAAACTTATAYATTAAACTGTTCACATTTCAGAAATTCCCCCCTGGACATTTTAAATCCTTGGATTTAAAGCTCAGAAAATCAAAATATTCTTATTGCCAGGTAAGCACAGTTAGTATAGATGATAAAAACTAACTTAGAGTTCTATGACGTTCTTCAACCTCAAAAAAAAATTCAAATCAATTTGTGTTATACTGGTATATGACTATACAAAATACAGTCACCTATAAAAACAAGGATATGGCATACATACATATTCACAAACAGTTCAGGAATGTTCATGCTGCCTTGTTTTGGACTCAGTTCTATTCAAAGACACATGTATAATAAAGAACTTAGAAAAATGTTTAAAAAATCAACATTTTTCAGAATATAATCTTTTACATGACCACTGAACTTTTATTTCAACAGAGTCATTCACATCACTGTAGGCTGTCATGGCATAGAATAATGTTCATTCAAACAGTCTCACTGAAATCAGGTAGGGGCAGACTGGCAAACAATTACTTCTAGATGAGAGCAACTCACATAAATAGTCCCAGAAAATTCAGCTGGATTAAGCAAGTAAACAACTTTGACAGTCTCCATCTATATAAAAAACTACCAACACACTAATTTAAGAGCACCTCTGCTCTTACCATGCCTTTGCCTATTGCAAGTTTGATGTGTTAATTGTTTTTTCTTAAATGAACATCACAAGACTATCTATTGCTGAAGATAGCTGTGAATCCCAACTAATTTAAAAAAAAAACAAATGTTTTATTTTACCTTTCAGGCAAAGAGAGCTTCTAATTGCTACTTTCTCTAGTAATTATTTTTCCTTTTCATTATTTCATTCTAGTGCTTCAAGTAATTGCAAAATAAATTAGAAAATATTTTACACATAATAATACTAGAATGCCTGAATGTAATCCAAGTTATCCTTAAAAGATATGAATTGTCACAGATTGCTATCTTTTAAATAGTGTTTTCAAACATCTTRCTTTTCATATTTTAACATCTAGATTTCGAGGTCCAGTTACAAGTGTTTACCATAGAAAACACGGTCAAGCTGGTGTTTGACCTTTGACAGGAAGCTGCCCTCACTCCAGCTAGTCCCAACAAACTGGGCCCAGGACAATAAGCTGCTTTATAGCTATTAGGTAGGCCAGTGTGTTTCTCCAGGAAGACCTCAAGCTGAAAAGCCAACACTCTTGACAACCACAGCCAAGGTACCAAGGGCCCAAGCACTAGACATTAGAAAACAAATGGAAAAGCACACATAGCTACATCTGGAATCCTAATGGGCCACCAATGGTTCCCAGCTAAAGGAAGAATTACCAATGTTATTTTATCATCCCTTGTGCTAACTTAGCTGTTTATGTACAGCAATAAATGATTTTTTAAAAACATATTTGGGTCATTATGTCATATACCACCAGCAAGTACGATTGTTTTATTGTGCTTGGAGTCAAAATATGCTGCTATACCCAGATGTGAGGGAAGTTCAAAACCTCTAGTCCTTCTGTATTCATTCCTTTTGGACAAATGGATTAAGTTTTTAAAAGGGAAACTGAGAATTTTTATGGCCTGTACTCCCATCTCACTAGTAAAATTCGCACTGATATTTTCCTAAAGAAGTTTGCCTTGCCAATGATAACATTAAACATTACCTTAGTAAGCAACCCAAAATTTCAACCAACAGGAAATGCCACACATTTTATTGTCAAAACATCCCCATTCTCTTCCTCCAAAGCCACGTTATATAAAAGAAATTATTTCAATTTTTTTTTTTTACCTGAGCCCCTATTGAAATTCAAGGCAGAGTAGTTATTGTGCTGTGGAATGAAACTAAAATACATAAATATTTATTAACAGACTTAATAAAGGAGGACTCTGAAGTTATGGCCCTGAATTTATATGTGCAAACCCAAGCTTTTCCAAAATCTACAATCAGAATATTGTGTTTCCAAGTAATGAAACGTGGGATTTGTGTAAAGACTCTTGCATAGTATTTCTAAACCTAGCACTATGGCATTTAAACTTTGAGATCAAAGCAGAAAAAGTTAGAACCTTCAACATTTGCTGCTTGAGAAAGATAGCAACAACTTAGTAAACAAACAGCACATAGTATATTATTTTTACAAGACATTATAATAATTTAAATGAAGGGTTCAACATTTTTGGGCAATACTATTCTAAAATTGACTGTATCGCAACAGTTTATATCAACTTTTATCAACAAAATATTTCACAACTTTCCATTCCAAAAGATACTGAAAGAATTTGAAAAGAAGTGCAATTTAGCAAGTGACAACTGAATGCAATTTCAGTAAATGTAATTCTAATAGTATTACTATTCCTATTAATGGAGGCTGGATCAATTTGCAGTCACAATGAACAAACAGTTCAAAGAAACCAGGTTTTCTTCCCCTTCCATTCTCATTCCCCTTTTTCCTACTTGATGCTAGCCCTGTTGCACTTTCAGTTTTTTCCCCCTTTTTGCGGGGGGAGGAGGTGGTATCCAGGCTGAGGAGTTGGGGTAAGTGGTAGCTCTCAGCTAAGAAAGCCATTTCTCACAGAAGAAACAGAGAACTTACTAGAAATACACCAAACGTCTACAACTGACTCCACCATAGAATACCCRTGATACAATTTTTTGGGTATCATTTACCATCAAGGTGCAGCTGAGCAGAGCTGCAGTTTCTTTAATCTYGCTAGGAAGATTGCTGAGAGTGTGCACACGCTCATCACACAGGCTGAGCCACAACTGTGCCAACCCTTCCACAGTGAGTCACGGGTAAACCCTGTGGGGAAGGCGGCTGACAGGCAAGAGAGCCAGAACAGACAGATGACAGCGTGATAATCACCTGCACATCACAGACCTGCAATGCTTATCCTGACGATGCACTGTCATTCTCAAATACACTAGAGTTAATCAAGATGGATGAACTGGTCAACAACCAATAGATGACTTCCATTAAATTAGCTGGGGAAGACCGCTCAGAAGACTTCAGGGATTCTTCTACCAAATAACTGAAATTACTTCAACACATAATGACTAAACAAAAAACAAACAAAAAAAAAATAGGTATCAAACCTATTTGCAGCAACGTCAATACTAAAAATTGCTGCTTTTCAAAATAGCTTTGATCACATTGTTTTTCTTTTAGTATTACACTACTGGTAACCCTTATTTGCCATGGAAACACAGAGGTGAATTTGATACCCTATAATTGTGTTTTTAAAGCTGACAGCAGAGCGAAGAATGTGAAATTTCCTTGTTTCTGCTGGTTAAAAGCATGATTAAGTAAACAGCTAAGTGTTTCCCCTGATTTCCAGGAACAGCAGAAGTACATTAAGTTTAAAGGAAAAAATACATCCCAGCAACTGATCGCTAGACATTAGAAAGTTGCTTCTGAAGTTTCTGTTGTGTTTCCAAAAGCTACACGAAATAGGGAAACAAAACACTTAAAAATTTCCATTCTTGCACTGCTATAAAATGCCACATCTCTATACAACGTAGTGTGCTATATTTTATTTAACTTTGGGATGATAGTATTTATGTGTATGTATTTCTACATGTACACATACATGCATAAATATATATTATATATATATGCTAACATCCACACATAACAATTTAAAACTATTCAGAATACCTTTTCCTTGCTGCCTTTTTTACTTAATGCTGGATTTTTTTACTTAATGAAAGAAACAGGGCAAGGATTAGAGAACGGTTTCAGAGAAACACAGAACACGTTGACAAATAMTGAAAAGATAAATACATGTTTTCATACTCACAGAATGAAATATCAGACACCTTACATATGCCAATTACTCCCTTATGTTACCATTAGGAAAACTTGATCCTTGACAAAAATAGATTTAAAATATATTTAAAYCCCATGGGACCTTGTGTCAGCAGAAGTGAAAGGAAAGGAAAATAAAAAAAGATCCTCATTTTGTGCTTCCTCTGCATATTGGTTCATATTATTTTTTTCTCCCTTTTCTCCAATCCATACCTCCATATTCCACTCCTCTTTTTTCTAAGAGAAGAGATATTAAATTATTTATTAATCACAGTATTTGCCACATTCACCTGTGCAAGACTRCTATCTTAAGCACAATCCATTACATTGAAACAAGTTTTAAATAAAACAGAAGATTTGTCCAGCTACATCACAACGCAAATGAAAAAATGGATTAACAAAATTCTTACTGATGAGGTCTGTTCTTGCCACAACAGGGTTTGTATTTTCATATATGGAAACTAACTCTAATAGCATAATTTAAATACCCCTTTCAAAAACACTGCTGGCATTTATTGGCAGACTCCCTTATGAATTTTAGATGTATTTAGCAACAATGATGAATAATTTCTATGGTTCCTCACTGTACTCTCAGAAATCTATTAGAACACACGAGTTTTTCATTTTATTGGTCTGGCATTTTTTCACAGTAACTACATTTTATTGTGGAAAAAATGGTGTTTTCCTCCTAGTGACTATGTGGCAAATATGTGTTGAGTATTWCTACCATTAATTAAAGTGGCTAAATTTTGTTTACTTCTCAAAGTCCCTGTATCTCCAACAATTTAAAAAAGAATGTACTCAGCTGACAAGGGGCCTGATCAACAGCTTTGTAAAGGACACCAAGGTTTTTTTCCCATTTTGGGTGCATCACAAATATGGTGACCTCTTTAAAGTGTCTCTTTGAAGAGGTGGTGTCAACAGTTTTTGAGAAGATAATTACTTAGAAATACACTCTCTATTAGACAATAAGAAATACTTTAAAACAGTGCATAAGTACATTTTTAAAAGCAAAGAGATGCTTGCAAATGGTTATGAAATGCTTCCACATGTGATCATATTTTCACAATAATGGTGACTATCAAGCACTATATTGCACATTAATTTTTATTGTTGAATAAGATAATGGAGCCAAGAATACTGTAGACTGTAAAGTACAGCCTGTTGCAGCTTATTTCCTGGCCAGCTCTTCATACCACAGATGTTGGGCAGCTATCCCAAACCATTCCATATATTTACTGGTTCTCTAATTTTTTCACATTAGAAGTCCTGYGTTTAGCTGTTCTCCTCAGTAGCATTAACCAAGCAGTTCATAAAATCTGTTTTTAAATGCAGCTGCAAATATTGAACTGCTTTGTGAAGCCACTTTTTTCATGTTGCCCTAAGACCACAATCTGCCATTAACAGAGACTAAATGGCCTGTGACTTAGGCAGAGAAAGTTGTTCAAAAGCCAACATCTTGTTTCAGAGGGTACTTCTGAAACATCAAGTTTAAATACAGGTCTATAATTAACTATATGGAGCCATCAGAGTTTAAATACAAGCACTGCCAATACAGCATTCTACTAAAATTAAATTTTAGTCTTTCAAAGGCTGAATAGTCATAAGCCCTTTAGGCAAAATTAATAACGGAGACCAATATAATTTCAACACAAAGTAACCACAGGCCAGACTATCCAGCAAASGTATATGCAACACAACTGAAGACTTTTAAAGTTCACAGCAGCCCAACACTATTCCTACTAACATCAGTGGGCACACAGGCCAAATTTGCACATGTGAACTGAAATTCACTGTCTTCCAACAGAATTTTATTAATAAGATCATCCAGGTCTAAACTTTAGAATAAGCCCAGACAGTGTATCTTACTGCAGCCAAAAGCATCCAAAATATGAAGGCTTGTAGAGTACTAAATTTTGCCAGGGGTGTACAGCTGACTGTTGTGCAGGGTTTTCTTAACATAGACCATTGTATTTTTTAAAGGCATAGAGTATTTCATTGGCGAGGAGAAAAGCAGGAATTTTTTCTTTGGCAGGTTGATTTCTTTTTTTTATTTTGTTTTGTTTCCTTTTTTTTTTTAGTTTTTTGGGTTTGGGGTTGGTTTTTTTTCAGTTTTAAATTAGCAGATGTTTGAAGCTGCTCCAAGGTTTGGAATGTGGAAGAAATCCCAGTGGAGACAGATTAGTGGCAGAAAGCAGGTGAGGTGGTCAAAGGTGGATGTAAATACAATTTATCAGATGAATTTGCAGTTTGTCACATTGGTATCACCACTGCACATATGGCATATATAAAAGCTTTGGCAACTGCGAATGAACATCATTCCTCTAGCCAGTGTAGCTAGAGAGAAAATGCATAGCAACACASGGATGAGATACAAATAAATGATTCAAGAAATCCTAGATTTTAAAGAACTTCTACAGCCATGTATAGAAAGAACAGGGACACATTTCTACTAAAAAAATTAAAAATCCACAGACCAAAAAAAAAGCTCAAATGAACAAAGATACACCCACCCCTTACCCCTTATTCCCCTCTTCCCCCCTGCACCCCCAAAGAAAAAATGTTCCTCCTTAACTGGCAAACTAAGCTAGGCAAATGTCAGCTCTCAGACTTAGCATGAGTCATAATATGACCTGTTTGTCTGGGCAAATAGCTCAGATATGATTCTAAGACTCCTCCCAGGCTCTCACTTCTTACCTTGCAGTATTTTTAGGTGAAGCTTTCTACCAATTCTGATTGGAGAAAAACATCCTACTCTGCTGAATGATTTGTCATTATCTCAGTTATATTCTCCTCTGTGATCCCAAATACTTCAGCAAAGAAATATATTTATGCAAAAAGCCATCTCAAATCTTCAGTATAAAATACTTCATATACACTCAGCAAACAACCAGAAATTCATCCTTTCTTTTGGCCTCACAAGACTATCAGAACTTCAATGGAAATGCCTTTATCTTTAATATGCTGAATGTCCCCAGACAAAAAGATGAAAAGCTGAATAAAATCAGGAGGCTAGATACTTGGGTCAGTAAATTAGCGGGGTTCATTTGGGCATCAGTGTCACTTCACTGCAGCAACAAAACTGTGAACATACATAATATTGCTCTCTTCCATATGACAGGTGTAGTGCTTTGGTCCTCTTTTCTATATCATAAATAGTTAGCAAAACACATCTCTATAGATATATAAATACATGGGCTACAGTATAAGTTACCTCACACAATTGGTAGCCAGAAATATAGGCCCCATATAAAATGGCTTGCTGGAAATGGAACAAATTCAATTACATTTATTAGAACTGTCTTAGGAGTGCTGAAGCCTGCCTCTTCCCCAAAACCCCTAATTAGTGTAACAATGTTACAGCCCTAACCCCATTTGATGCACACATAGAAATTAACCCATATAGTGTTCTTTTAATTGGGAGGAAATGCTGCGGCATCCACATGCCAACGTAGTCCCAACTGGAAGTTCCCCTTCTATGAATGAAGAGACTCAGCACCACACACATTCGCTGACATTCACCGGGAGCTCTGGTAAAGAGGTGGGCCTGATGAGACTCCCTCCCTCTCTTTCCGGCCCAATTCAGCAGCAGACCCTGGTTGAAGTCCASTTGATTTGCACAGCCAGGAACTACCTGAGGTGCATCCTCTACCAAGGGTTCTTTGGGTTTGGAATCAGTTACCCCCAGTTGTTGGAAGTGTCTCACCTTTAATGCCCAGGAAAGTGGTTGAGTCACCCATGAAAGGATTCAAAAAACCATGTTCTCTTCAATAAACAAACAAAAAGCCCTGTTAACAGTCCAACTGTGAATTACTTCCATTTCCTTCACTGATCAGTGGAATGTACCCAAATTTAAGTATCTTTGCCTTTTAGAGAAAAAAAGTAACCCCGAGACTTCAATACAAACTCTTACTTTTGACACATCTTCCTCCTTACACATCCATCAGTTTGCTTCTCCTGCTGTCCATTAAGACTTGATGTTGTAAATTTTCCACTTTCCATCTTCCTTAAATAATGCTCCTTAAATAGTKCCAAAACAGCACACTGTCACTACAACAAACAAAACCCCTTGCTATCACACTAAAAAAATTAGTCTGTAAACTAATGGCAAGACAGGACACACAAATATACAAGTTTGAAAAACAATAAACACATCCCAAATAAATATAGGGACATCAGATGAAAAAATATAGAAAGCAATGATGTTCTAAGCCAGGAGCAGTAATTCCTCTTTGCACTGTTAGGAGTCAAAGAGCGYGGATAGTATATATTCTTAATAAATTTATCCTATCATTTAGTGAGGACCAAATTTTTGGTAATGAAAAACACATCACAGCATCTAGATACAGTTCATACTTCTAGCAGAGCCTTTGCATTTCAAAGTCACAGCAGAGCCTTCTGCAGAGGGAGCTTTTCAGAGACATGCTTCAAGGCAAGAGCTGAGATAATACGATCAATGGAAGGGTAATGCCAGAACAGCCCAGAATGACAGGTGAATGCTTTCAGGGAAAGTGGTGAGAAGCAGATCTTGTTGCAGAGAAAAATGAATACGTCACATTATTTTATGTTAYGGCCTGCTGAAGGATGTGGTGCAATGTGAAGAAACATCACGTCAAAACCAAAGTTCTATATGTGGCATCTTGGCTTATTTCATCTCCGGTGTAAACATTAATATATGTGATATGTACATGATGCTGTAAATATCTACCATAATGTACTAAAAATAGTAAATTTTCTACTTTGCCCTGCTTCTGCAAGCACAGATTACAGAATTTAGGCTGATTATAGATAACACTTCACTTTAAAAAGCCCATCTCCTGAATACAGCAACAGTTCTTAGCCCAAATACTTCAACAATGTTATTAAAATGAGCTCTTGTGCAATAACCTTACAACTATATCTACACTACATCCTGTAAAACCATTGATAACTGTGGCTCCACATTTCTTTGAGAAGATTAAAGGTGAAAAACGGGCTCTTAACAAATGAGAAAAATATGTAGTTCACGCGCAAATGGCTGCTGAGCTTCTTTTCTGAAAGCAAGAGCAAATAATGCAATGAACTAATTCATGCAAGAAGAATGCTAATACAATTTATTCATTTAAAAATTACAACAAAATGATTTTACAACTTTTCCACTTTCAAAAAATAATTTTAAATACAGTGAGGGAGATTTTTCTAGTAGTATGTAGTTTCCATAAATATTTTGAACACTCTTCTTCTCAAACTTTTTAAATAATTATGGCTATAAAGCCAAAATTTCATTTCTCAGAAGGCCAAATTAAAATCTTTTGATGGCTTAACGTTGGCATATATGATACCAGCTGTGCTTCATTTAAGTCCTCAGTCAGCTTGAGTACTTGTACTATTTTCATTATTCATCTACAGACTACAGTAAAAAATACAAGCAAACAAACAAACAAAAAAAAAAGCCACAACCCCATCTAAAAAAAAACCCAACCAAAAAAACCACCCTAACAATATGAATTCAGGATTCCTAGTGCAAAATTAAAGGAAATAAAATGTAGTTTGCAAACAGAATACAATTGCCCTCAGATGCAGATTTCGGGCATACTGTGAGTTATAAGAATACAGATGGGACAATTACATGAATGGAAAGAAAAGAAAATAAAAATTTTCCAGTTTTTGGCGTTCTCTGAACTTCATTCTCACTGATGCAGCAATACACACAGCCTCATGCTTGAAGCAACACTGACAGCAGTCAATAGCCACTCATCTGTGAGCTATTTAATAGAACCAGGACTGCATAAACTCCAAACTGATTCAGGTCTGAGGCAACTTTGGTCCAGAAACAGCCTTAATGCAGACAAGCTTCACCACTGCAGAACTCTGTCTCATCTTTAGGCAAAGTGCCTTTACTTCCACTGTCGTGGTCACCAAAATTTTCTTCCTTTACTCCATTGAGCCATCAGTGTACATTCTCATGGCTTAATTTACCTGTTTCCTGTGGCTTTGGATACTGCGGTTATTCCAACACTTCCTCTTCCCTATCCCAAGCTACCCTAGGTAATCAACAGCTGATTATATATCAAAACATAATTAGTTCTGGCAGAAAAAAAGAATTCACAGTGGTATTTTTCTTCTGAGAAGTGAACTGTTTCAAATCCTGAGCCTAAAATCACAAATCTGCATGTTATACTTCTGAAATGCTGAAATTTTGGAAATGATAATTTATGTTCAAATAACTCAGATAAGTTTAAAAATATAATATTACCCTCACAAAACAGAGGAATTCAAAAAAGTAGGCAACACATAGAGGAAAATAGTTATCCAAACTGCATGCTCATGCAAGGAAGTTCCTCTGAACCACTACAAACTTTTGTGAGGCAACTGAGCAGACAGACTTTGAATCAGAGAAACAAACACTGTTTTTTGCATGGTTTGACTTACCCTAAGAAAGGCTGCTAAAGCAGGTCCTGTGTTAAAAGCCTTGATTGTTCCTAAGGACTCCTAAGGGCTGTTGAGAGAGACCAAAACAACTAACACAAATACATCTAAAATGACCTCAGAGGTATTTGCTTGTGTGTCRCATATGTTCTGTGCACCTGTATATATGCTCTTATATATAAGAAGGAATAGAAATATGCTCTTATATATAGGAAGGTATAGGAATACCTTCTCTTCCTCCTCAGTCATCTAGCAATGCAAAGGAATCTACATGCATGAAAATTTTGCAAAGGCCAAAACTGTTTCATTTCAATCAGTATATTCAAATCTCACATCCAAAAATCTGTAAGGGAATACAATTACAGTTTCTGACACTGTAGTCTAACCAAGCAGATAAATAAATGTTGAAGTCAATATACCTCTCACATAATCAACCACTCAAAACCAGTACTTGCTGCAGTTTGCATACCTGCCTGTTCACCATAAAACTTGCACTGGAAATACCAAAATGATAAAAAATTTCCTCTCCTTCCTCTCTCAGGCTCGGGACCTTTGAGCTGTAAAAAGGAAATTCACTTAATGTGAAGGAATATCAATAGAGTGTGATATTAATACAGTGTGACAAAGACTGCTTAATTCCTTCATCGTTCTCAGCAGCCAGTTTTTTCAGGACTCWCTAGCTGAGGAATGACAATGTTGTCACACAGGACTCTTTTTAAAATTTAGACTGGCTACTAATTGCATGTAAATCAATTAACTTGCATTCTCAGTCTCCCTGTRATCCCCATGCTATTTTGATACACATATCCCCAAACACAGCATTGCTACTTGGAAACACTTTGCTTTATCTAGCTGACAAATCTCCCGGAGGTCTGTTATTCAGTGGTCTCCTCTTAAAAAAATCACATAAAAGATTTAACGAACAATATCTTCAATGGGTGCCTTTAGAATCACAAATAGAGATTGATTTATTTGCTTATTAAAGCCTATGAACATTTACTGTAAGTAAAGGAAACAATAAGCCTGGAACCCAAAATGACTGTTTCACTGACTTAGTTAAGTGGTTTAGAACATTTTCTTGATTTAAAACTACTTTTTACAGCAACAAAAGAGAATCATATTTTGAAGAACTTGCAAAAGATTAGTCTAATTTTTGCATTCTGTAAACAGACAATATTTAAGCTGTTTAAAATTAAACTCTGAAGATCAATCAGATATGCTTTTGAAGGGCTCAGACATAGCAAGTAGTTTAGCGTTGTATTTGCAAGAGATACAGCCAGTTGTTTAGCCACACAGATACCATTTAGTCCATAACTTAAACAAGCACTGATAATTTTTTTTTTTTTTTTATGAAAAGATGCTATCAGCAAAACAAACACAGTATTTCGTACTACTTCAAAGCTTATTTACAATGTGTTTAGAAATATTCAGTGGAAACAGGAAAATAATGTCTTGATTTTCTAAACTTTACAACATCTGCTTTTACTTACTTGCAGCATTGTAAAGTTCTCCASATTTCAAATGGGTAGCTTTTCTTTTGTCTGGTCCCAAATTTGAAAGTGTTCACATTATTTTTTTTACCCCACATAATTTTTCCATTTTTCACTTAAGAATACAGTCATATGAACACTCCTGCAGCCTTCTAACAGTGGCAAATAATAGTTAACATAACTTAACATTTAAAATAAGCATACTAGAAGCCTGCTAGAGATTACTCTTCCTCAGAAGACTAGAATGCCTACATCTTTATAATTTCATGATAGCATGCATAACTAACTTTTTTTAACCAGATATCATGCTGTTTATTTATACTAGGTATAAACTGCAGAAAGCACTATTTTCAATAAATGCAGATCTTTTCAATGGCTCGGCTTGTGTGAGTGACAACAGCCTTCAACAAACAAAGAATTCCCTTTGAATCCTTTCTTATAGACAGAAAAAACATTATTCTAGCCAGTAGGATGCAACAAGTGCATCTTTATCACTTGTAATGGTTTACCATGACCTGTTTGAAGATGCACTATGATATATAGCCATATTTATTCTCCTCCACTCTGTAAAATTAAAGCTGTGAGTGATTTAGTGAGAAGTGATATCCAAAGCCTTTAGGCATGCTATCATACACTACTTCATTAATACACAGCAACACCGTAAGTAACTTCCTACACCCAYTTAGAGGCAGACAGGCTGCTCCCGCTCATGAGTTACTGTTTGGCTGCACCCAGGTTACCAAGCTGAGTGCCTGCTGCAGAGCATTTCATGTGACTGTGCACCTTGGTCTCCTGATCACCAGAACCAGGCTGGTCAACTATTGAATGGCCTGGCTCCCATCTGGTCTCATACTCAGGTTTCCCTCCCATCAATCAACAGCACCTGGGGGGACAGGAGGAAGGAGAAAGGAACTGGTGGAAGGAAAGCTGTGTCTCAGCCCACTGTTGGGATATGTGGGTGCACGCTGAGGCAGAAGGCTCAGTTCTTTGCTTCGGTTTTGCTGCAACATGAGATGAGGTCAGCCTGGGACACACCCAGACCCTCGAGGCTGGAAATGCTTCCAGGTCTACTTAAACACAGCTTCTGTGTGCCTGACATGCAAAGCCAGTGAAGACAGAAAGATTTCTTGCAGAGTTCTTTAAAAAAAAATAAAAAAACAACAAAAGCACGTTTGCGCTGTACTGTATAGAGCTACACAGCACTCATGTTTCTTTTCTTATTCCATAATGACAAAGGCTCTATCTTAATTATAACTTTCCTCTTAAAACCACTTTTTTATACCTATGTCTGAAACATCCATGAGGTTTGCCAGTGGCAGCATGGTAGATGCAGAAATGTAGACTTTGTAACATATTTCCTTACAGTAGTGGTGAACTAGTTATCTCAGATCTGGCCATCTCAGGCTGAATTAATGTATATTAAGTGATTTTATATCAAATTTAAATCTGTACTCCAAATTCTCCTTTTCACCCCAATTTCTTCCTTTTCAGTATTCAAAGGTTTACTTACACACTGGATTCCTTTAATCTTAACCAAGTCTATGGCATATTTGAATCATGTTTAAACCCACYGTCAGCAAAAACTGTTTTCCAGTTTTATTTTACAAGTACTTGCTTAACTATTTCCAAACAATAGTTGATTTAGCAACATTTGTTCAAAGTTCTACGCAGAATTTTCACACATGTATGTACCAATGGGAATGTTTAATATTTTTTGCATAGTTTACCAGATTACCATGGTAGCAATTTACCTGAACATGAAAAATTTTAAAGGAGATGTCCCTAACATAGGATCACAATGATTTGAGACCTAGAGCCTCACAGCAATTTACAGTCAGAACCTCAAGAAGCATTATAGAGGGCTGCTCCCTTTGGGTACTGTTACCTTCAGTGACTGTCAGGAGAATCTCTGACCTCTGTAAAGGAGGTTATGGGCAAGGAAATAAAAAATTTAAATTCTCAGCAATGTTTCATACTTTCTGCCCAAGACAGCTGACAACACACACAGTACAATATAGAGTTTGGTAAGTTGCAAGCTACATAAGAAGATGAAGCCTGTTTCTCTGCATCTTCTATATGTGATGTTTTAAGATTTATTGTCTATCTCTCCACAGACTTTGGTTCTCTAAGCAGTGGTGCCAGAGGGGATTTATCTTCATGTAACTCAAAAAATGCTATCTTTACTCTCTTTTTCAGGGTGTCAAAATTCTCAACAAAAACTTCTTAAAGCCAAGAAAACAGCTCATTAACTGAAACAGGCATTKTGGCATCTTCCACTTTCTATACCATAGGTGTTGCCAGAAAAAGTTTTAGCTGRCAACATATGGCATGCCCTTAACCAGGACAGTACTGACCTTTAAAAACTCAACYCTCTTTGACAGTATTAATCAGCTTTCTTGTTCCTCAAAAAATTACAGGTGTGGGCTTTCACAGGCAGGAATATAACTCAAAAGGCCTAAGGAAAGGAGAGAACTTGGGGTTTCATGAAAATAAAGTTTTGAATTCTAAGTTTAAGTGAGACTGATGGGCACAGCTCAAAACTGTTACTGCTTCAATGCGTGATGTGGCCTCCTTGTGCCACGCATTTCTGGGGGCATGGCACTTGGAGCTGCCACTGAAGAATCCTGGATCACAACCTCAGCTGACCACGGCAAAAAGCCSGGCTCTATTTTTCACCTGCCCACACGGATCACTCTCTGCATTGGTCCACGCAGAGAAGAGTGAGAAAGGTGGGAGCTGAAGGAAATTTAGCATCCAGCAGAACAGTGTAGACAGAAGAGAAGGGAAGAGATGGTAGGAAGAGAATAAGATGTAGAGCACAGCTTATCTCAGCTTTGAAAAACTTCCACTTCATTAAAAGGTAGAATGATTAATAATAAGAAACTTCTCCAGCAGACAACTTGTRGAATATACGTTTAAAAAACCCCATGATCTTTGTGATCAACCATGAAAAATGGTTTAGGGTAGAAACAAAGCAGTGTTTCTATGGTATGGCCCTCCAAAAACTTTTTTACTCTCCCACCTGTACCAAATGTCCCATTCTAACTGGCTACACATATGCTATAAGAGACACAGAGCAGAAGAGCAGCTTAASTAGCAAGAGAAGACAAAGTCCAACTTGCAGTCCTCTGCATTTCTTATGAGACAAGCCTCCGTGGTCAAATAAGCCACGTAAATGTATGTGAACAAACTCCGTATTCTCCATTTTTTGTTTGCTCCTTGTGTGTAAGGAAGAGGATGCCTGATCACTGCTGTCACCAACTGCTTGTGGCTGCTTGAGTTCAATAATGAATCATCCTTTCAGTGAAAACAAAATTCTCTGGATAGCAACAACTTTTTGATTTTGTGCTACTCAAATTCTTTGCTGGTAAAAATCAAAGCTCGGTTTCTTACTCAGAACAAGGATGGAATAGGCAACTGATAGTTTATTTTCCATGCTTGAGTTTGATGTTTCTACAAACCTTGCTTCTCCCATACATCACAACCACAGAAATATTAATTCATACTCAGGTCTGTATTTGGGACTTCTCTCAGGCTGGACTCAAAAGCTTAAATCATGAAACATTCTTCTGTCAGATCTGTTGCTCCCTACTCGCTATTCCCCCTATGCAAGGGTAAAAGACAAAGTTAATTTTTAATTAAATAAACAAAATATTTGGTCACTTAGATTCAGTTCTGTCTGGCATTGAAATCTTTCTTGTGGGTACTATCTCAAGCCATGAAAAATAAATAAGAGAGCTGAACTTTTCAAATGCTGCCAATGMACTTTTTTCCAGTTCAGTGAGGTTAATAGGCCTTTTAATTTACAAATTCATAAGAATAGGATTATATTATAGKATTTATATTATCCTAAATATAGGATTATAGGATTGGTTAATAAATTCTTTATTATAGTCGTGGAAGTCTTATTGCCAGAAATAGAAATTAGATTCTCATGACATAAAGGGTAAAGATTAGTAGTAATTAAAAGAAAAGTCACAGACTTCAGACAGCTACAGCTCATTACAGCAACTAGAATGAACAAGCATCAGAGCTGTGAGCTTGCAAACCCCTGAACAAATCCTTGGACTTCAGCACATCAGATGGTCCAGAGAACCCATTCATGCAGGTTCAAAACATTCACAAGCAGTATACAGGACTGGGAACAAGTAAATCCATCATTTCATTTAGGAATCAACCCAAATAAATTCCAAATCCTTCACAAATATGTTGCACTGCACAAAAGATGGATTCATATCCTGTTACCCGTCAATTGTCTACATCAAATTTCAGATCCAAGCTATACAGAATTAGACCACTCAATGTTATTTTTTAATCTACATTTACTATGCTTGTAAGCAATRTGTTACATTTGCATCAACTGAAAACAGGAAAATAAGTCGGAGTTTTGCAAGAAAACTTTGCCTTTTTGTCTTTTGTTTTGTTTTTGGTTTTTTTTTTGTTTTGGAAATGGAAAGGTAAAAGAGCAGGAAGTTCTCTATTAAATTTTCTTCTTGCAATTGAAGCCAGAGGAAGACTTTAACCTGCTGAACATTCCAATTATTTCCTCACGCTAAGAGAAGCATTGCTTAGCGCAGCAAGCTGTAGTTCTCCTTTGCACAGCTACTTGTAGAGAAAATGTTTCATTAAAGGAAYATTCAGTGTGACAGGGTCAGTATGCACAACTTCCATTCCTTTTGTGTCCTTTTCTAAACATCAAATCAAAACATGGCAATGCGATTAAATACACTGGTAACCATAGTTTTATTATAACTGCCCTATAAATCACGTTATAGCTAATTAATCTAATTAACAGTCCTATGTCCCAGATACATTACAGGAAAAGACCAAATCAATCCAGCCTTGAAGAAACCACTAATATGTCTCAGACACCAATCCTGGATTTGCTAACATTCATTGAATATCGACCTGCTGTGAAAATATTACTATACCTGCTGCTTTTATGGGACTGGATTTTGTTTGCCTTTTTTTCCCCTTAAAAAAAATTTAGGAACACAGAAGTCAATACTATAAACCAAAGATATTTTGCTATTAGCTTAGCATTTCAAAGAAAACTAATTAAGCTGAAACTCCTATATGTATTAAGATTCACAGGTTGAAAATTTAGTATTTTTCTGCTATGTGTCTTTTTCATCTGTCCATATTTAAACACTGGTACACAAATAAAACCACACCAAGTCCCTTGAAACTTGGGCTGAAAAGTATCACATTTTCAGAAGGTAAATAAAGAGAATGTTGAAGCAGAGCAGAGTTTCTAATGAGTTAATGTAAAAAAACCTCATGCAAAAGCAATCCGCATCAAAGCTAGCAGGCAATACCCTGACAGTCATCCATCAAACCAAAAGTCCCCTTAATAAATGCCAATTATAGGGCAAATATGCACAAACGCGGATAGCATAAGCCATGGGATCATTTCCTTCCAAGAAAATTAGTGACCAACAAAACACCCATGCAGCCTGCCCTACAGCAACACTCACTCCTGACTGGAATACTAACTACTATTATTATTTCACTTCTTTTTACTTTATTTTGTACTTYTGCAAGAATTCAGAGCCACACAGAATTTTGTTTGGGGTTATACAAATTCCTTCGCAATTTGTATAGAAGTCTAACATAACTTTTTAAAAGCCATGACATGCCTATAATGTATACAGAGTCTCTGACTTCCGCCGTAAGCGAGCCTTTTTCCTAACTTAATCATACTCAAATTTCACCCCTTTTAAAGATCCTGATTCAAAAATGTTCACTCATTCTCCACAGTCCACAAATTTATACCATCTCTTCCTGTGGTATTATATGTGCATAAATTAAAAAAGAATGGGCTTGTATAAGGACTGAAAACAGAACATTCCAAGTCCCCACCCCCCAAATCTAACTTCAATTTATCAAGGAAATGTTTGATACAAAATACACATTCTGATAAAATTATTGTTTTGGGTATGAATAGGATGTTTCAAATTTAAGTAGAATTATGTTTCCCAAACCTAAAAACAAGGAGTTGTACAGCATGCTGAAGTCAAACAAAAATAAAAGCTTTTCTGCTATTACATTTGTCATACCTCTGATTAATTTCATCCCCTTTTACTAACACYTTCTGCGTATCACACCTGACCAATATTTTTGTTCTCCCAAAAGCAGATTTTTTAGATTTATTGTATCTGATGTACAGTAAACAGAAAAGTAGCGTATTTTGTCATGTGGAGCATGAGAGGTAACAGCTGAGTGTTAAGATAAAAACATTATGCTAATAAGACAAAGAAGATTTTAAAGAAATATTTAATACTAGTACCATGTCAGAGAGAATTATTTTTCATCTAAAATGACTCACATTTGCTATATTCCTAGAAACAGACTAGAAAATGCTGCACTAGTCCTAGTTTGATGTCCTACCTAATTGACCTCTGAAGTGACATCTTCCATCACACAGACTGGCCCGTGCTATATTCATTTATTTCCATCTTACCTAAAATTATGATGAATGGTTTGAGCTCTATTCAATTATTGAAAAAGTGCAAAGAAACAGAAACAATGAAACTGGCAAAGTGCTCTGCATTCTTAGGAACAATTTAGGCTAATTAGCATCAACTTCTCCCCCATTCATCATACCCCTTTAGAAATATAAACAAACTGTCAGCTCTAACCTAACAAACAGATCACTGAGCTACTTAACACAAATTATTCTTACATGAAAAGCTCCTTCTCAGGCAATATTCTCCTCTAGGGCATCTGGGAAGTTGAGCTATTAAAATTGAAGACATATGTTTCAGTCAAATTTAACTCCCAGATYGTACTGATCGCTGTTGTGACAGTTTTCCATCAGCATGCTGCTGCTGGCAAAGCACTGCATATTTTAAACAAAGCAATGCAACAATAGACTTCAATGATGCATGTTCATTTAGTATAATATCAATACCACCCAATTAGCACCCTGCACCTAAAAGTG
Source organism: Malurus melanocephalus (assembly GCF_030028575.1). Lineage (NCBI taxonomy): Eukaryota > Metazoa > Chordata > Aves > Passeriformes > Maluridae > Malurus > Malurus melanocephalus. The sequence goes on from NW_026623232.1 coordinate 3,967,609, forward strand.
GAGCTACTTAAAATTATTGCTTAGGTACAACTTGAATCTCAGGTTTCATTTGGAGTTTCTTTTAGGATTACAAGTTCTGGATGTTCCTGCGAGCTTGCAGAAGGCTGCAGCTATGTCACTGTCAACTATGACAATAGTTTAAATCAAGCTGCAAGGGCGATGCTCTGGAAAGGCCAGAGAGGGGAGCACTGCTGTCACTCCTGGATTTTAACTCAAACTCCTCCACAGATGCCACAAATAAAAGGACAGCTCTAAGCTAAAGGAAAACAGAAAGGTTTTCAGAGCAGAATACTTCCTGAACACACCAATCCATGTGCTACTTTGAAAGCCAAAATGATRACGAAAGACACTTCCTTTCTCCAAAATGCAGAAGCAACTAAATTTGTCCCCAACTCCATACCTGACTAAGAGGATTTTGTGCTAAAGCTAAGACTTTTTCATCAGTTCATTAAAATACTCATTATCTGGTAAAAAGAAGAAGTAAACACGGTCCTGGACATTCTTGTCTCACAGGCATTTAAGATTTTGTGCATACATAAAAATATGCATTTTCCAGTGAGAAATTCAAATTGGGGAATATCATCCACTAYTTTTTAGAACAAATATAATTTGGAAATTCCAGAGATATCAGAAATAATCAGTGTTGAGGAACTACTTCCTTAGTTGTTTTTCTTTTCAATCTATAAGAAAACTCCCACTTATTGCCTCGGTTCTCTTCAAAAAGTAAATATAGAATTAGAATTTCATTGAATTAAACATTATACTTTCCCATTCTTTCTTCTTTGATTTTGTCTCATTTCTCTGCTTTGCTATTTCCTTCTGGCTCTACATTTGTCTTCCAAGRAACGCTTGTAGTACATGTCATAGTTTGCATTTTTTTCCCCTCCATCTCTCTTCTGAGGCAGGTAATGAAACCAAGCAGTACCAGCTTGGTTGCCAGTTTGCACAGAAAGGTRTATTCTGAGTTTGTTTCATCCTTAGGTGAGAGGAGGAAGGAGGATCATCTAACTTCCTGACTTTGCCCTCCCTGCTGGTTGCACACACAATTRCTTTCTCCCCCTGGATACAGAACTTCCTTGGCCTGGACTGTATAATATGGCTGGGAGCCAGAACACTCAGATCCCCAAACACCTCTGTGGTGATACACTTCTTACCAGCAACAGAGATACGCTTTCTGAGTGAACATAGCACAAGCATGTGTGTCTTCTTGCTTCTGAAGAAAAGGATCTTGCATTATGGCATGACAKCCACCTTGAAAAGTGTTTTGAACATTAGTGCTGACCAGAAAGTCTGATCCTAAAAGCGCTATGCAAACAGATTGGTGAGACTTGAAAGTGACTGCCTGATCAATGGCTCTTGCCCATCTTCTCTGAAATGATGTCAGTCAGTCATGAACTTGATTGAACCAGAGAAGGGGTGATGTAGTTCATTTTTATCAAGAGAGAATGAAGAGGGGTTTACAACCAAYACCAAAAACCCATTTCAGCCATCATGAGCATGAACTGATACTTCACAGTAGCAARTAAGATTTTAATCAGGACAGAAACACTTGAGGTCTGATGTGAAGAGAGAAGTCACACAGCATAGAAACAATACCTGAACTTGTATTTGTAGATTAGACTGCTTAAAAGCTAGCTTCAGATATTAGGAGAAATCTACATTTGTTCAAACTAGAAGACAAAAAAATGCCAGAGAAAAGTCTGAAAGGTGACCTCACACAAACCAGGGGGAATTAGGGATTCAAGACAAGGGTAAATTCTGGCAAGTCAAGAAGATGCAGYATTGTTTCAGCAACATCCTTAGCAACAGGACATTAAGAATCTTTGGGCTAGAAGATCAAGAACTATTCCGGGCTAGAAGAACAAGACAGAGGCTGGCTTAAGGTGAATTAATCATTCTTACTCATTCTTCAGCTRACAAACAAAAGAAGTACCTCCAGTTCTTCAAACATATACCAAAGAAAATGTATATTAATGAAAACTGACTTCTAACTTACAGCACTGAAGTGTAGTAWTTTAGAATTGTACTCAGATCCTATATACCTTTCTGGTGTTGTCTACAAAATCTACTTCAAGAAAACATAAATGACTCTGCTCTAGAAACAGGGTCATGAAATTAGATTCAAAGGGACAGAGTAGCAATGGAACTGGAGGTATGCTACAGACACAGCAAGGAGAATGTCCCTCCAAAATCCAGTAATTTTCCCTGGTTTATGAAAAGGGAGTTTCTTAGGTGGGTTTTTTTGTGGGTTTTTTTTTTTCTTTTTTTTTTCTTTTTTTTTGTACAGGGCAGTCTCAAAGGGTGTAAACCACCAGTTCTTTTTGCCACATTACTGAAAGAACACATGGGATATGGGTATGCTACCTAAATATGGAGCTGCATATTTCAGCTGGCCTATTTTTTCTCTTGGTTCAGCTATTAAAAAAGACATTTCCCATATATGCAGCTAAAGAGCATCTAACACACATGAATACACAGATTTCACCTCAGTTTCAAGTGTCCTTTCAACAGCTACAAATCTGTCCCAATTTTTAACACACTATATGTATGTGAACATGACTGCCTTGAAGACAAATAAAATAAATATTAATCCACATCTATGAAAATTACTTCCAAGCTGGCATCAGACTTTCACTGAGCACTGCTGAAGGCCAAAGAAAGCTGCACRCTGTATTTTTACCATAGATCAGATGTGCAACATTCAAGGGCTGATTTGTTATTTACACTGAGCTGCTCTTACATGGCTGCTATTTAGGTTTTTTTTGTTTCATTTTCAAGTGCTTTCTGCTGGTTCAGGGATGTTTTCTTCCTGGTTGCAGTCTCTTTTTAAGGCATAGCATCATGTAATAGAAGCAGACAGGAAGTAGGGGTTGTTGCTCTCSAGAGGATGATTAAGCAAGTCAGCACAAATTCCCTGAAGTTCCCACAAACAGGCTCTTATGTAACAACATATGTTTTCAAAGATATTTTCTCTGAGCAGTGAAGAGTGTCTTCATGGGAAAAATATAAGCTAGCTTTATAATAAGCACTGTGGAGCATGAAATAACTATAAAATAAAGAGCACTATAAATTGAAGCAAATTATTAGACACTGAAAATCCCACAGCAACTGATTCTCATTTACATTTCTCAAAATTGACCTTGGTCCATAAAGTACCCAGGTCCTGCAGTCTCTTGCTCRTGCAAACAAAACATATTCCATGTTCCTTAAACACCCCCTGAAATGCTCTGGGATGAATACAGATGATGGTTTTATTGCAGGTAGTGCAGATAACTTCAGTAGACAGTTTCCATCCTTCTCCTCTCACTTATGCACAAAGCAGAAATTCTTTTAACTTAAAAAAAACTTTAAAAAAAAATCCTGAACATTTACCTTGCATTACACTGTCCCAGTATATACTTTCATTTAAATTATTCAGTAAAGCTGTGGACTGGTTAAAGCCATTCAGTATTRCATACTTTTTATTTAAAAAAATACGCAGAGATTAATATTTTTTGTCCTTCTCTTTAATTTTAAAGAAATTGACACATTTCATGACAAAAATTTTAAGCTTATAGATGTGGTTATTTACCTTCATGTGAGAAAAATATTTGACCAGCTAGCACTAGATATGAGGACAGACTACCATGTAGTCTGATTTTTTACCAATAAATAAAAATTTGGGCACATGAACATCAAAAAAGTTAACAGACAACACAGCATAACAGATTAAGTTTTCAAATAACTTATGATTTCACTGCTTATTTACAAAGATTTGCTACTTCAAAGGTAGAAAAGCCAGGTCAGTCAACAATAGCAAAGTTAACTGTGCTCTCTCAAAGCAAAACTCCACACTGTGCTACAGCAGAACATCTTCTGTGCTCTGAAAGTGTGCTCCCAGTAAGACTGATTCCTGTGAACCATACTGTGCATTTTATTTTCACACTATATGGACAAAAGCTTAGCATTCTCTGTATCAAACACATTGCCCAGATGTACAAAATCATACATATCTTATCCTGCTATCCTAAAATATATGTTAACTTTTGACATGAGAGGAACATCTAGTCACAAAAGGAGTGGATGCTCTACACTTTTTCTCTGACATTGCTGTCACATACAGATTTTTAAAGTTTTTTCCACCTGTTGACCCAAGACATGGCAAAGCCATGTAACACAGGGGCACTCCCAAACAAAGGCAGTCCTTTTTGCCTTCACAAAAACCTATTTGGCCCTGATGGAGAAGTTCACTCTATCTCATCTTTCTCACAGTGGCACTGAAGTGAAAAGACAGAGTTAAAATTCAATGCCAATTTTCTCTCTTCTCACACCCATATGCAACATCTTTTCAATATTCAAATCTTGAATAAGTACACTTTTAATGATTTACATTCCTGTTYAACTGGTGTTTCATTGTATTGGTGCACACCTCTGCCTGTGTGGTAAAGAGCGGGAATCCACATTGTGTGGTACCTAGAAACTGAACTAGAAGTGATGTAACAGATAATTTTTCTGGTCAAACAGGATCATTCATTCTACTCTAGTCTAGCCTAGCCTATTCTATTCTATTCCTTTCCAGTCTATTTTCTAACGAGCTGTTAAAGGACCGAGGTGACAAAGACTTTTCATCACTTCCTTCTTTCACAGCATCTTGACATCACTGCTTGAAAGCGATATCAAAAGACACTCTTCAAGCACTGTTTCAGTTGCAGCTCCTCTTCCTACACACAACTGTTATTTTTAGTCCACAACCAATTATTATTCAGTACCAAACAATGTCTAAAACAAGCCTGATGAGGATTATCAAAACAGAYGCTAAAAGATACTATAATAAATACCTAAAAATTTGAGCAAAATAAAAAACAGTAACCCTTTGAGTCACAAGACTGAAAGATTGTTATATTCCACTGTTTTGAGTATGATTTTGATCTCAGTTCTTACTCTTAAGTGACTTTGAGAAATTTACACAATGAAACTCTTAAGTGAGAAATGGAGTGAACAAGATGCAATTTTGTTGATTTCAGCTACTCCTAATCATAAGAAGAGTCCACAAAGGCTAGAATTCTATCTCCAAAGCATATATAAAAAAGTAATTGGATTCTAATAGCTTAAAAAATGAAAAAGGAAAAGAAAACAAGACTTAGAACTGACCTAGGGAGGAAAACTGAGAAGAAAACTGCTACTGATTTTAAAACAAAGCTTCAAAGTTATATAAATKCTGAAAGACAAAAAAATACCAGGTCTTGGGACAGTAAGTCTAAAGGTATGGTAAGAGAGACTACTGGTTTCAGTTGTGCACAAGTTTGTTGTGCTTCCTTAGTATACATCTTTTCCAAGAAAGGTAATTGCAAAGGGATCATAAAATATATAATCTGAGATATTTTCCCATTATCTCTTAGATCTGGTTTAGTACAGYCCCTCATATTTCAGAATTAAAATATAAACTTTACAAATTATATTTTTTTCCCTCTTAAACCTCATGAAGCAATCCAGACCTGAAAACCTATGCCTTTCAGGTCGCATGAGCCTCTGAGGACAACAGATGGAAGCACTGTAGTTAACAGAAGCATCARGAAAATCCTAAAATCTGCCAGAACATTCCTGCTCTTTGGTCAGGAAATGCAGACCTGCCAAAACCAGGGGTCAGGAACAGAGAACTGACAACTTGTGCAAATGCTTTCCAGGCTATGAGAATTCTGATTTTCAGGGCACTTGAGCTCCCTAGTTGGACCTACATAACT